>NC_092708.1:216010469-216329083 GCF_047496885.1 Scyliorhinus torazame | reverse complement strand
TTGCCCAATTAAACTTCGCAGTTGCTCTTTTTCCATCTTTGAAATCATTGCGTCTTTTTGTGAAACCCGGCCACGGCTAATTGCTATTGGGCTGATGCTTTCCAAATAAGATTAATGACGTAAAGTTGCCCCTAACTGAGTCTGTCCGATTTCCAGTCCAATATATTTCAGAACAGTGACCACGACACCACACAACCCTGCCATGGCAATCTCTGCAAGACGTGCCGGATCGTCGACATGGATACCACCATTACACGTGAGAACACCACCCACCAGGTACGCGGTACATACTCGTGCGACTCAGCCAAATTTGTCTACCTCATACGCTGCAGGAAATGATGTCCCGAAGCGTGGTACATTGGCGAGACCATGCAGACGCTGCGACAACGAATGAACGGACATCGTGCGACAATCACCAGGCAGGAATGTTCCCTTCCACTCGGGGAACACTTCAGCAGTCAAGGGCATTCAGCCTCTGATCTCCAGGTAAGCGTTCTCCAAGGCGGCCTTCAGGACGCGCGACAACACAGAATCGCCGAGCAGAAGCTTATAGCCAAGTTCCGCACACGAGTGCGGCCTCAACCGGGACCTGGGATTCATGTCGCATTACATTCATCCCCCACCATCTGGCCTGCGAAATCCTACCAACTGTCCTGACTTGACACAATTCACACCTCTTTAACCTGGGGTTACCCCATCTCTGGATCTGTGAAGATTTAATCACCTGCTAATGCTCGCATTCCAAGCATTGTCTGGCATCTTTGAATCTGTCTATATATATGTTTCTGGAACATACCTCTTCATTCACCTGAGGAAGGAGCAGCGCTCCGAAAGCTAGTGACATCGAAACAAACCTGTTGGACTTTAACCTGGTGTTGTAAAACTTCTTACCAATATATTTAAATGCATCGGAAGCCTGACTTCTAACCCTGAATTCTTTCCTCAAACCAGAGATTACAATAGCTTTGAAATCACTAGACCCACCCCACAAAAAATCATCGACATGCATCATAAAGATTTCCTTTATAGTGCCAGTATAACATTGCCAGATCTACTTTCAACTGGCAACAGCCTAACTTTAACAAAACTGACCTTACCGAAAAATACCAGACTCTAGAGGCATCATTTAATCCATATGCACATTTGTTCAACTTCCAGCTGCCATAGATGAATCTACCCTTAAATCCTGATCTTCTAAGTTTTCTTCAAATCCCCTCGGCACAAGCCTGGCCTTTGCCTTATCAGTTCCATCCGGAATAACCTTTTCCGTGCAAATCCACCTGTGGGATAGAGCTCTTTGTCCCTTATCCGGTACTTCCGTGTATACCCCAAATTCACTCCAACTATGCAATTCTTGCTGTTTAGCTTCTTTGATAACTTTTTCATCTAATTTATTGGAAGCCACCAAAATCTCACATTAATGTGGGCTTCTACTCCTATTAGTATTCGTAGTCTTACTCATGTTCCACGATCTTGATAAACTACGTCCCCTCTCCCGCCTGGTATCTCATTCTGTACTGCTACTGCTTGATCTTTCCCTTCTGCTGTGGGATGTCCTTTCAATAGTTCTCAACCTTTTTCTGCAGACCTGTTCACGTCCGATGTACTATCTGAACTGGCACTGTGTTTCTGTGCCCTTCACTTTTGAACTTCGTATTCCCAATCCACTGTCTTGACTCCTTCCCCTGAATGCTGTACATTCAACCAATGTTTATACTTTCCAGTGGCCTTCCCTGCTCTACTAATAAAAGTTGCATCCTTCCATTGACTAGACCCTTCAGGCAAGTATGTCACTTTTGTACCAACGTTTGGCAGTTGTCCTTCTGGGAAAATGGCCTGTTCTAATTCACCAGAAGTGTTGTGTTCCTCTACAGAAACCCTGTCTATGTCAGTTAACTGGTCCTCATAGTTCTGTAACACTTGCGTACCAAGTGACTCTGGTTCCTCGTCATGTCTGTCTTCTCTGTCTAAATTTGAAAATTTGTAGTCTGTACCCATTATCCTTGATGAATGTACCCTAACAGTTTGATTGCCATGTTGCTAAATAATTGTTTTGCCATCTATGCCGATGATCTTCCCTGGGCATCTCCATTCATTAAAATTGTCTCTCTTGTAGATTTAACAACCAGATTTAGTCAATCAACGATTGTACGAAGTAAAGAAAAGAGAGTCATTCTGGATCAAATCGTGGAACAATGGATAGGGACAGGAATGGGCCCACCGGCAAAATTCCTTACGGACTATGTCTCCTTGCTGAAAAACAGTATTTGCCGTACATTATGTCTTAAAGCTCTGCAAATTCCTTCAGAGACATCTGCTTCCAAAAAGGCTTTTCTACTGCTATGTAATGCATTTCAATGCTCAGCAAAGGCAGACCCGATTGTAGTCCCTTCCCAAGCTGGAGGCTGGTCATCTAAAATGGACGGAATTTTATGATTTCTATCAAACACTAATTGATAGGGACTATAGCCGCCAACCATCTGCAATGAATTCTTTGCATGTACCGCCCATGCTAAAGCTGAATTTAGCCTGCAATTCGGTCTATCAGCGAAAGTTTTCCGGAGCATGTCATCGATTACAGCATGGTTTCTTTCACAGACACCATGACTAAATGAGCTTTCCGCAGCCGTATTCATAACTGTGATAGTCACGTTTTCACATATATCCCTAAACTCATCATTAGCAAATTCTCCCCCATTGTCCGTAAGGAATTTTGCTGGTGGGCCCATTCCTGTCCCTATCCATTGTTCCACGATTTGATCCAGAGTTACTCTCTTTTCTTTACTTCGTACAATCGTTGATTGACTAAATCTGGTTGTTAAATCTACAAAATGCAAAATAAATATATTATTGGCTTTATCCCAGATCTTTAAGGTCCATGGCCACAAAGTTGTTAAAATCCCTGGCCAAACGTAGGGTTACTATCGGTCGTGCTGGAGTCCTTCTGTACTTCCTACAAACTTCACAGCGATCACTAACCTGTTCTATCAGTTTAGTATCGTCTTCATCCCTTACCCCTGCATTCTTTAATAAATTTTTCAGCCTCCAAGGAGACGGATGCGCAAATTGCCTATGCAGTTTTAGATGCGCAAATTGCCTATGCAGTTTTAATACAACAAGCTTTTTTTATCAGATAAAGTCCCATTTTCAACATCCTTAACCACTCTACTTGAAATATTATTTGTCAGTAACCGAATACAATAGTGCCCCGACTGTGTAAATTGTAAGTCCACAGTCTTTCCAAAAACTGTTGCCTTATCCTGTTCCATATCCAGTTTCATGTGTGCTTTCTTCATCGACGGTCTGCTCAGAAGCAAAGGTATCTCACTTGATACAACATTCGTGCCAATGAAATGATTCACTCCGGCAATATTGCCAGGGGTCACCACTCTTTTCAGCGACTTCAGCGTATTATCATCCCTAAACCTGAAACTTGTGGAACTTTCAAATTCCTTAACCTTGTTACGATTTTCAGCATTCGAGGAGTCCAGGTAACATTTTAACCAGTCAATTCCACACACAGTAGATGTGCAGCCACTGTCCAATGCTGCAACCAACACCCTCATTACCAGCGTAAAACTGCTTGTTAATAGGACAATGCCTTCTTTCTGGTCACTATCTTTTTTCTCTTCTGACTCTTCCGTGTCATGTGTTGCTTCAAATCCTCTATTCTAACGTGTTGGGCAGTTGAAAGCATAATGGTATTGAGAGTCACATCAAAAACATCAATTCATCATGGCCCGTGCATTTCTGGGGTTCATCTTCCTATAGGTTCTAACTGGGTTTCGGTCTTCATAATTTCCGGGTCTCGATCTCCTTCTATTGTCTTGGAACCTGTTCATAGCCGTACGATTTTGCCATCCTGTTAGTAGTGTATCTTCCAGATTCTGCTTTATTGCAGGCTGACCTATTTGGGTCATCAGAGCCATTGGAATTGAATGTTTCCCCAGCAACTTTTGTCATCTGTTCGAATAAGGTATCCTTATCAGTAAACTGAACTCCTGTCTAAACCAGGAGCCTATCCATGTTGCTCACTCTGGCACAGTCAAGTAATTTAAAGGCCAACACAGACTGTGGAAATTCCAGGTTGTGTTTCTGCAGCCTTTTATATTGTCTGCTAAATTCCATTTTATAGTCTTCAATGGAGAAATGCTCTATTTTCCAGAACCTATCCTTCTTATAAATCTTATCCATATAACGGAATATAGTCTGCAGACCTTCTTCTGAGTCTAACTCTTCCAATTCCAGCTCAGAAAATACTTTGCTCTGGATTTTACTGTCATAGAGAAAGAGCCAATGCCATACCATGTTTTCTCTTTCCCAAGGCAGTTACCTTAGTCCACATAACTACTGCATTTCTCCATTGATCGTATGATCCCCTTTCAGAAAATAAGGGGGGACAGTCATATCCGGCCATCTTTATCCTAGGTTCAGCCATATATCTTTGTTTTGGTTTTTGTTTCTTCTCACTCACTCCTTGGTTTGGTTTAGAAAAGTTGTATCTTTCAACCCTTCACATTTGCACAGCAACCATCCTCTGCTACCATTTGTTAAACGTTTAGCTGCTGTTGTATAAAGAGTCAAAAGTTCTGCTCCTTTTCACCAAAACTTTTGTTTCACTTTAACAGGCTCTGCACAAAACTCTAACATCACATCACCTGACACAAAGGTCACCTGAAGTCCCTTTACATATCAGTGTCAATTATTGGATACTTAACATAAATGACACACCTAATTACACATCTCTGAAAACTATCTGGTCTTTTGTATGTTAAATAGAAGAGACTTGTGATCTTGCTCGTCAAGGGTTTGGAGACATGGTGTCTTTGGTGATCAGTAATGAGGATTTGGATTCCTTTTGTCCAAGATGGTACAGTTCTGACTGGGTCAAAGCAATTACCCACCTCCCTCTTGTACCCCTCCAAAGCAGATATTGGTGTGTACTGATATTCAACCATCTGGGATAAAGCAGCAGCATAACATAGAACATAGAATAGCACAAGTGATCAGCACTGTGGCTTCACAGTGCCAGGGTCCCAGGTTCGATTCTCTGCTGGGTCACTGACGGTGCAGAGTCTGCACGTTCTCCCTGTGTCTGCATGGGTTTCCTCCGGGTGCTCTGGTTTCCTCCCACAGTCGAAAGACGTGCAGGTTACGTGGATTGGCCATGATAAATTGCCCTTAGTGACCAAAAAAGGTTAGGTGGGGTTATTGGGTTAGGGTGATAGGGTGGAAGTGAGGGCTTAAGTGGGTCGGTGCAGACTCGATGGGCCGAATGGCCTCCTTCTGCACTGTATGTTCTATGTTTCTATGAACTGGAATGTCTCTTAACCCATTACTTAACATATGGGAGTCGGCACGTTCTCCCCGTGCATGCATGGGTTTCCTCCGGGTGCTCCGGTTTCCTCCCAGTCCAAAGATGTGCAGGTTAGGTGGATTGGCCATGATAAATTGCCCTTAGTGTCCAAAATTGCCCTTAGCGTTGGGTGCTCTTTCAAAGAGCCGGTGCAGACTCGATGGGCCGAATGGCCTCCTTCCGCCCTGTAAATTCTATGATTTTCAGGGGACAATCTAATTCTCTTTTGAATTCTTCAGTTGAATCGCCTCGTCGATAGAGCCATTGGCAATGGCGCTTAGAGTGTCAAGGCATTGGCAGAGGATAGTGCGGGGGTGGAGCATAGAGTCTTGGTGCACACGGGCCATTTACTGCTCCATATATCACACTCTTTGGAAGTTATAGGGGGATTATGGCACATTGGAAGAATTTGGATGGTTCTCAGGGTACAAATTGAATATGGGGAAGAGTGAGGTTTCCACTGATCCAAGCGAGGGTGCAGGAGAGGAGGTTGGGGGAGTTGCCGTCGAGTAGTGGGGCGAGCTTTCGGTATTTGGACATTCCAGGGGCGTGGGGAAGGGAGCAGCTGCACAAGTTGAATCTGGCTCGACTGGTGGAGCAGATGAAGGGGAATTTTAGGAGGTGGGGTGTGCTCCCGCTGGCCGGGCGGGTGTAATCGGTGAAGATTACGGTTCTCCCGAGATTCTTATTTGTTTTTCAGAATCTCCCGATCTTTATTCCCAAGGCTTTCTTCAGGATGGTGAATGCACTGCTATCAGCGTTTGTTTGGGCAGGCAAAGCCCCGCGGGTTCAGAAGGTGCTTCTGGAGCAGGGTCCAGGGGGGGTTGGCTCTTCCAAACTTGTTGAATTATTATTGAGCGGCAAATATAGCCATGGTTAGGAAGTGGGGGAGGGGTCGGTATGGAAACTGATGGAGGCAGCCTCTTGTAAGGAATCGCGCTTGGGGGCATTGTTGCGCTCTACCGTTCTCGCCGGCCAGGTATTCCACAAGCCTGGTAGTGGTGGCGGCACCACGGGTGTGGGGACAGTGGCGGCAGCACCTGAGGCTGGAGGGGGCCTTGGTCTGGGCCTCGAACTGTGGGAAGAATCCCTTTGTTCCGGGTGGGCTGGATGGGTGCTTTTCGGGGTGGCAACGGGCAAGGATTGAGCGGCTTGGGGGTCTATCATTGGGGGCAGCTTCCCGAGCTTGGAGGGGTGGGGGGGGAATTGGAGTTGCCTGCCGGGAATGGGTTCCGGTATTTACAGATGAGAGATTTTGGCAGGAAGCAGGTGCTGACCTTTCCCACCTGCCACCCCAGGGGCTACAGGACAAGGTGGTGTCAAAAACAGAGGAAGGTGCAGTACAGTGTCGGAAATTTATAAAGAATTACTGGGAGGGAGCCTCGATAGGGGTAGTGAAGTGTAAGTGGGAGGAAGTTAGGGAGGGATGTGGAGGCTGGGCTGTGGGAGGAGGCTTTGAGGAGGGTGAATGCATCCTCTTTGTGCGCTAGGCTTAGCACTTAATCAGTTTAAAGTGATTCACAGGGCACATATGATTGTGGCCAGGATGAGTAGGTTTTTTTGAAGGGGTGGAGGATAGGTATTGGTGGTGCGCAGGTGGCCCGCGAACCATGACCACATGTTTTGGGCCTGTCTGAAGCTGGAGGGATTCTGGCAGGGGTTCGCCGATGTTATGTCAGAGGTCTTGAGGATGGTCCCGAGTTCAGAAGTGGCGATCTTTGGAGTGTCAGAAGACCTGGGAGTCCATTGGGCGAGAGAGACTGATGTGCTGGTCTTTGCCCCTCTGGTAGCCCGGAGACAGATTTTATTGGAATGGCCGGACTCGGGACTGCCATGGGGGATTTTTAAAAAAAGAGGTATGGGAGCGGGATGTTAGATATTTATTTGTTTTGATTATTTGCATTCCTGTTTGCTTGCTTTTTTATGGTTGTGTTTGATGTGTGAATATATAATATCTGCTTCCAACCACACTCTCAGTAACAAGTCTTACAACACCATGTTAAAGTCCAACAGGTTTGTTTCGAATCACTAGCTTTCGGAGCGCAGCTCCTTCAACCATGTGATTTTAACCTGGTGTTGTTAGATTTTTACTGTGCCCCCCCCCCCCCCCAGTCCAACACCGGCATCTCCGCATCATGACAACCACACTCTCAAGCAGTGCATTCCAGACCATGACCACTTGCTGCGTAAAAAAGCTTTTTCTCATGACACTTTAGTTTCTTTGATCAATTACTTTGAATCTGTTTCCTAGTGTTCTTGATCCTTTCACGAGTGGGAAAAGTTTCTCCCCATCTACTCTGCCCAGTTCCCTCAATTTTGAATACATCTATCAAATCTCCTCTCAGCCTTATTTCCTCATTTACACGATAGAAACCAGATCTAACTTCTCCAATTTATCTTCATAACCGAAATTCCTCATCTTTGGAAACATTCTAGTGAATTTTTTCTGCACTTTTCCCAATGCCTTTCCAGCCTTCCTGAAGTGCGACAGCCAGAACTGGACACAATGCGCCAGCTGAGGCCAAACAAGTGTCTTATACAAGTTCAACATAGCCGCCTTGCTCTTGTACTCTTCATAAAGACTGATGCTTTACGAACCACTCTTTCAAAGTGTCCTGGCACCTTCAATGATTTAAGCCCATAGACACCCAGGTCCCTCTTTTGGACAATTGCATATTTGCAATTCTGAGGCGGCATGTGACACAGTGGTTAGCACTTCAGCTGATGGCGCTGAGGACCCGGATTCGAATCCCGGCCCTGGGTCACTATCCGTATGGAGTTTGCATATTCTCCCCGTGTCTGTGTGGGTTTCATCCCAACAATCCAAAAGATGTGCAGGGTAGGTGGATTGGCCACCCTAAATTGCCCCTTAATTGGAAAAAAATAATTTAGTACTCTAAATTTATATTTAAAAAATTATTTGCAGTTCTGCAGTTCTTTGGCACCACTCTTAAGGAAGACAAAAAAAATTATGGCCTCCACAATTTCCATTTTCACTTCTCTCAGTACCCTTGGATAAATCTCATGGTGTCTTATCAGCTTTTAAGCGCAGACAGCCTGTCCAATGCAACCACCGTATCAATTTAAAACCACCCATGGTCTGAATCACCTCCTCTTTCACCACGGCATGGGTAGCATCTTATGGATTCAACACCTCAGCAATGCCCTCTGCCTCCATGTGTAAATCTCTTTTTAGGTCCCTAATTGGTCCTACTGATCCTTTTACCACCCCTTTTACTATTTATATATCTATAAATGACTTTGGGATGCGCTCTTTGTTGTCTGTCAGACTCTTTTCATGCTCCCTCTGCTTCCCTTGCTTTTCTCTTTCTATCTGTACTTTCCATATTTAGCTCAGTTCGCCGTTGTATTTTCTCCCTGACACAATCATAAGCACACTTCATCAGCAACACCTTAATTTCTATCTCCTTTTTCATCCTGTAAGCTGAGTTTTTCTTGCTCAACCTTTCCCTTTTGAGGGAATATACCTTCACTGTGCCTGAATTGTCTCTTCTTTGATTGTAGCCCTTGTCCAACTACCATTTTTCCTGCCAACTTTGACTCCAGTTTATTCCGCCCAGATCCATTCTTACCCCATTGAAGTCCATCTCTGACTCGCTATCCAAGGCCCCTACACTATCAACAAGGGAAACAGCGATTTTCTTGTACTTTTTCAATTTAGTATACCATAGGTCCTGCTCACAATTTGATCCTCTCTACCTTAAGATAACCAAATGCAGATTGGGTATCGTTTTGGGGAACATCTCCACTCAATCCACAAGCTGGCTTACTGGCATTCTTCATTCAAATTGTCCACCATGCTTGTAATTTGACTTTTCTGTACTCAGCCTACTGCAATGTTCTGATGAAGCTCAACACAAGCTTGACTTATCATTCAAGACTCATTGAGTACAACTATTTTAGATTATAACCTCTGCTTCCATTTTGTTTCAACTTTTTTGCTGGTTCGGTTTTCTTTATTCCTTTATTTTGCATTCGGATGGCGACTATCCAATCATTCAACATTCACTTGGATGTATCCTTTTGTTTCTTTACTTTATCCATTACCATTTCCTTTTATTTTTTATGCCATGAAATCTCTTCTCATTTAATCTCTCCTGCCCTCCATCACATTACAGACCTTCCCTTTTGTTGTTCTTTCACTTGCTCAAAGCCTATTAGAATAAATCTTTCTTCAATTCTGCTACAGGATCATTAAGTGTCAACTCTGTTCCTTTCCACAGATGCTGGCTGATCTTCTGAGTATTTCAATCATAGTCAGTTTGTACCACATAAAACTACCATCTTTTTGGAGTAATTTATTAAAATGGCATAATCACAGACATTTGAATTTGATTCTACTTAGGAAGCATACCTTAAAATGGAATCGTAAAATTACACAGCAATTTACAGCACAGAAACAGGCTAGCCAGCCCAAGAAATCTATGCTGTTGTTTATGCTCCACACACGTTTCTTCCCACCCTATCAACATATCCTGCTATTCCTCTGACCCTCATGTACTTAACTAGCTTCCCCACAAAAGCAATGATCAACTGAACTGGAATTACTTGTGAAAACTATTACATAAAGGGACATATTTTATTTAGAGAATCACTTTCGCCCAACTTTTCAAATAAATTGTTTTCATTACATTCACTCACTTAAAATCACTGGCCTGTTAAGAAATGAAGTTGAAAATTGTGATTTCTGATACAACACTGAATTTTTGGATTCTGGTTTTAAAAATGTAAGTGCTCAGGGCAGCACGGTGGCACAGTCGTTAGCATTGCTGCCTCATGGCTCCGAGGTCCCAAGTTTGATCCCGGCTCTGAGTCACTGCCCGTGTGGAGTTTGTGCATTCTCCCAGTGTTTGCGTGGGTTTTGCCCCACAACCCAAAGATGTGCAAGGTAGGTGGATTGGCCACGCTAAATTGCCCCTTAATTGGAAAAAATGAATTGAATACTCTTAAAAAAAAAAAAAAATGTAATGTACGTGCTCACTGCCATCTCGTGGAGTCACAATGTATCCGCGACAGTAACATGTCCTCCCATCACAGATCATTTAATCTGTAAAGCAGGCTTTTTTTCTACATCTTCACTTTGCTGTTCAACAATTTGGTAAAAGCTTTCAAATTGCAGCAACTTAGCTGAGGAATATGAAATTAAAGCATTTTTCGACTCACTTTTATTTCTAATATTAAAAATTCTTAACTACCGCTGATGCCCAACATCAAAATACTGCGCAATTCATAGGAATACATATGACGTATGAACAAACAGCCAGCCACACTGCTCAAATAATCTTTTTGCCATTTACCCTGCAAGATAGCAGATTCATCGCACTAAATTCCCATTTTGGAGGTTCTTACTCAAGCTTTGTTGCCTCCTCGCTTGGTACGATGTTCTCTTGGCTCAACTGCACTAAATTAATAAGAGTTGGTGGAAAATTAATTTTACAATATTCCACCTTTATGTCACTACCAATGTGCACTAACTGAGCAAATTATAAAGTACACATTTTCTTCAGCCCAATTCCATTTTAATACAACATATTATCTACCTCCTATATATATATATATATATATATATATAAAAAAGAGGTTTAAGATTTATAACATGCTGTACATAGCACAGGGAAGAGGTGGTGGTTGCAGGTTGCATTAAGGTGCATGTTAAGTGTGTAATTTTGAACAATTTAATAGTACAATAATTTTAAAAACATTCTGGAAATAATCAGGTCAGGAGAGAAAAACAAAATGTACGTTTTGGATCAACGGTCTTCCACCAGAGCTGGAAAGAGTTAGGGATACAACAGGTTTTAAGTAAGTACAGAGGCAGGGAAAGGGGGAAGGGAGGGAAGATCTGTGATAGGGAGGAAGTCTAAAGAGATTAAATGATTAAAAGGGATGATGCTGCCAGGTAATAGAAGATGCTAATTGGGCAAGTAAAGAAACTAAAGATCGCCTTAAGGAGGCAAAAAAATGGCAATTGCACAAGCATCAACAGCTACTGTCTGAAAGACTAGAGGCAGTTATGATCTCAATTGCTGAACTCTACAGCTTTCCACACTCAACATTATGTGTCAAGCCAAAAGATGTTAATCTGACATACTTTTCCTTGAACCTCAATAGAACAGTTTTGGAGGGCTGAGAATAGAATTGTAGTCGAGAACTAAAACGACAGACAATAGAAAGTTTCAGGTCATGCTGGCTGAACACTATTGTTCTGCAGAGCAGTCACTCAATCAGCAAAAACCATGATCCTAAATTAGAAACGGTTGCATTTAGCATCCAACGCAGTGTACCAAATTGAAAATACAAACAAATTGCTGCTTCAGCTAGAAGGTATGCTCAGGGCCCTGGGAAAGGAGGATGTAAAAGGGAAAGTAGTGCATGTTCTGGACTTAAATGGTGAAGTGCTGTGGGAAGGAAGAGGAGCAGTGTTGGGTGTAGCTCAAGGATACACCAGGCTGTCATGGAGTGAACAGTTCCTTCAAAATGTTCAGAGTTCCTTATTTGGAATAAGTGAGTGGAGTCAAGGAGACGTTGTTTAACATAAAAACATATTCACCCAAGTGGAGGATGGCGGTGGTGAATTGGGGCTGGTTGAACCTTCATTCAATAAAAATGCTGAGAAGCGTCAGGCCGTCCTGGTAGGGGGTAAGGTATAACGGGATTGACTATCTATGGCACAAAATAAAGTTAGGGCCAGCAGACTGAAAACGGTTGAAATGGCAGGGCATCAGAAGATTAATTCATAAATGTGGGAAGAAACTAGACAAGGTTGGAAGAGTCAAGAAGGAAAGGAATCAGGGGCGGGATTCTCCGATTCCCCCGCCGGGTCGGAGAATCGCCAGGGGCTGGCGTGAATCCCGCCCCCGCTGGTTGCCGAATTCTCCGACACCGGATATTCAGCGGGGGGGGGGGGGGGGGGGGAAGAGATCGCGCCGCGCCGGTTGGCGGCGCGCGCCCCCCCCCCCCCCCGCGCGATTCTCTGGCTCGCGGTGGGCCGAAGTCCCGCTGCTGTAATGCATGTCCCGCCGGGGCAAAAATCAAACCACCTCTCTTACCGGTGGGACAAGGCGGCGCGGGCGGGCTCCGGGGGGGGGGGGGGGATTTGTGTCAAGAAAGTTGATGTTCAGCTTCTGCAAGATAAGAGATTGGATCACAAAACGATAGTGCCACCTTTGACAGCAGGTATAATAACAATTTTAGGGATGGACCCGAGACGACAGTGCTACAAATTCAAAATGAATTTAATAGTACGTTGTCCTTAATTAAAAGCACAAATACATGATTCAACAGCCAAACTACCTTTCCCATAAACTCCAAATGAAAATAGTTCGGCATGCAGCTTTTGAAGGGAATGCATCGCGAGATACTCACTATATTGAAAATTGGATTGGATTTGTTTGTTGTCACGTGTACCGAGGTACAGTGAAAAGTATTTTTCTGCGAGCAGCTCAACAGATCATTAAGTACATGAGAAGAAAAGGGAATAGGCATTTAATTTTTTTGACATTAAAAAAAAATTTAGTCGACTTTCACGTAGGATCACTCTCTTTGATAGCCACTTTGGTAATGCCAAGTATGAAGCATACCACTGCCTTCAGAAACGTTTCCATAAACTGGTGGGTGTGATTGGCGGAGAACTGCTCTGGGGGTATGCCACCTCAGGAAATTAGACAATAGGGTGGTAAATCTGCATTTCCTTGCAAACCAATAACCTTTATAAATGAAAGACATCACTAATGATTCGGTATAGAAATGTTCTGTTTTTTAAAAACCCATATGCAAAATACTGCATCCCACTAAACACCTTCTCCACAAATGCTGACCTCTCGTTTTATAAAGTGGAAATCAACAAGGATCGCACATGTGATCAGTATTCATAGAAACATAGAACATACAGTGCAGAAGGAGGCCATTCGGCCCATCGAGTCTGCACCGACCCACTTAAGCCCTCACTTCCACCCTATCCCCCTAACCCAATAACCCCTCCTAACCTTTTTTGGTCACCAAGGGCAATTTATCATGGCCAATCCATGGAACCTGCACGTCTTTCGACTGTGGGAGGAAACCAGAGCACCTGGAGGAAACACACGCAGACACGGGGAGAATGTGCAGACTGCACAGACAGTGACCCAGCAGGGAATCGAACCTGGGACCCTGGCGCTGGGAAGCCACAGTGCTGATTACTTGTGCTATTGTGCTGCCCTTGTGCAACATGCATTTCATGGTTACTGCTGCTTTATCCCAGATGGTTGAATATCAATACACATAGATATCTGCTTTGGAGGTGTACAAGAGGGAGGTGGGAAATTGCTTTGACCCAGTCACAACTGTACCATCTTGGACAAAAGGAATTCAAATCCTCATTACTGATCACCGAAGACACCATGTCTACAAACCCTTGACGAGTAAGATCACAAGTTTCTTCTATTTAACATACAAAAGACCAGATAGTTTTCAGAGATGTGTGCACACAAAACCCTGTTGCTGTGAGGGGCCACGGGACCAGGACATGATATTTCCATAAATAGCATAAATGACTCCTGTGCATTTAGACCACACTGCAATTGTACCTAACCATTCCACTACAGTTAAATTTCTATTCAATTTCACTCACCTTGACAAGTTGGCAAGGTTTCAATTGTGCGACTTCCAAACAAAACCTTGTTTCTTTAAATTCTTCAAATGGTTTCTTCATATCTTTCAGATTTAAAGATAGATTTATCCCAGAATGGCTGGGTTTATCCTGGAATCAACTGCTTCAATTAAATAGTGTAAAATGCCTCTTACTAATACATTCCTCACCACTTCCAAATAGTGAATCTAGGTCTCTTTGGGGGAAAAAACAGAATATGTATTTTTAAACTTTAAAGAAAGCCAAGCTCCAATAGTCTTGAATCATCTCAATTTAATTCCAATGTTTAACCCTCATTTTAAAATGGAACTCATGTAGCCCAAAATTATGCTTTTTGCAGTTCTCACAAAATAGGTCAATTGTAAAGATTAGGCGAATGTTATGCAAATTATATTTTTGTGAACACAAAAGTAATAATTAGTTGAAAGCACTTCACAATAACTAACTGCTTACACAAATTTGAATGAAACCCCAAATCATGCAGCACACTTAATTCGACAGTAGAATATGAAAATATCTGGCATTAGGTGACACCATTATCCTTGAATTATTCATCCTGCCAGCAGTTAACAAAAATTCAAGGACAAAAAAGCCTAAAGCTGTGAAATTCAGATGAGGAGGTATGTGACTTATCCAGGTTGAGCACAGCAAACACTCCAGCCAATATCTCCACTTGGTTTACTGATTAGCACTGCAGATATTGCCATGTGGGTCAGATTAACAGCAGGAATGAAGACGTTGCTGCCATGCTGTAGGTGTCTCCTCTCAAGGGTGGCTTATAATTGAGTGCCATGCTGAGCCTGGTATGTTTATCTTTGTGTGCAGGACTGTCATAATGTGGCTCCTCAAAGAACTGCTTTCAGATAATATTCACTTACTTCAAACATTAAAATACTATCAATAATAATCTTTATTATTGTCACAAGTAGGCTTACGTTAACACTGCAATGAAGTTACTGTGAAAACCCCCTCGTCGCCACATTTCAGTGCCTGTTCGGGTACACCGAGGGAGAATTCAGAATGTCCAAATTACCAAACTGCACATCATTTGGATCTTGTGGGAGGAAACCGGAGCACCCAGAGGAAACCCACGCAGACACAGGGAGAATGTCCAGACTCCGCATAGACAGTGACCAAAGCCGGGAATCGAACCTGGGACCCTGGCGCTGTGAAGCAATAGTGCTAACCACTGTGCTACCGTGCCGCCCATCCTATAGCCGACAATTCAGCCAACCTGGGGGAAGGGGCAGCAAGGGGAAGTTTGGTCTGGCTCATTAAGTTCATAAGAAATAAAAGCGCCCTCAATAGTAGATAAATCACATATGCTTTCAAGAAAATAGCCTCTTAAATGCCTCTTACTAACATATTCTGCGCTACTTCCAAAAGAGTAAATCTTGGTTAACTAGTAGAATATTTCGTTTTTAAATTAACTCAAAAAGACAGCCAGATTCCAGGAGTAGGCCATTCGTCCCTTCCAGCCTGTGCCGCCATTCTATAAGATGATGGCTGATCAGATTGTGGCTTTAACTCGGCTTTCCTTTCCACCCCCTAAAATCCTGGATGACCTTGATTAAAAAAATCTCTCAGCCAAAACCTATCTCAGACAAAAGTTGTTCTCAGCTTGGGCCGTTCTCTGGGGATGGAATTCGAACGGCTAACAGCCATTTAAGAAATCCCTCCTCTTTGGGCGGCATGGTGGCGCTGTGGTCAGTACGACTGCCTCACAGCGCCAAGGACCCGGGTTCAATTCTGGCCCCAGGTCACTGTCCTTGTTGAGTTTGCACGTTCTCCCAGTGTCTGCGTGAGTCTTACCCCCACAATACAAAAAGATGCACAGGGTAAGTGCATTGGCCATGCTAAATTGCCCCCGAATTGGAAAAGAATAATTGGGTACTCTAATGTTTTTTTAAAAGAAAAAAAAATCCTCGTCTCAACCTTAAATGCAAGACTCCTCATTTTTAAACTGTGCCCCCCCTAGCTCTAGATTTCCCCCACAAGGAAAAGCATCCTATGACAATTTATCCCGTCAAGCCCCCTCAGAATCTTGTATGCGGCAATAAAATCACTCCTCATTTGTCTAAACTCCAATGAGTTTCAGCTCACTGGCCCAACTTTTCCTCATAAGATAATCCTTTAATTCCAGGAATCAGCCAAGTGTACCTTCTCTGAACTGCTTCCAATGCAAGTATTTATGCCCCCTTACAGAAGGAGACCAAAACTATATGCAGTCCTCCAGGCGTGTACTTACCAATGCCCTGCACAGCTGTAGCAAGACTTCCATTCTTTTAGATTCCATCCCCCTTGCAATAAAGTCAAACATTCCATTTACTTCCTAATTATTAGCTGCACCTGCATGTTAACTCTTTGCGATTCATATACAAGGACACCCAGATCCTTCTGCACCACAGCATACTGCAGCCTCAATATAATTAATATTCTGCTTTTCTATTCATCATGCCACAATGGATCTCACTCTTCCCATGTTATACACCATCTGCCAATATTTTGCCCGCTCACTTAAGCTACCTATATCCTTTAGTAGGCTCTCTGTATGTTTTCTGATCAATTTTCACATGGTCAGCAAATTTGGCTACAATACACTGTACCTTTATTAGAGTTGTTAGTATAGATTGTAAATAGTTCAGACCCAGCAGTGATCCCACTGGCACATAGTCAGTTTGCCAAGTTGAAAATTACACATTTATCCATTGGCTTTTGGGAATAATCCAACTTTCATTTTTGTAATTTCTTTTTTTTAATACTTTTTTTTTTTAAATTTTTAAATAAATTCATTTTTTCCAATTAAGGGGCAATTTAGCGTGTTCAATCCACCTACCTTGCATATCTTTAGGTTGTGGGGGCGAAACCCACCCAAACACTGGGAGAATGTGCATACTCCACACGGACAGTGACATAGAGCCGGGATCGAACCTGGGACCTCGGCGCCGTGAGGCAGCAGGGCTAACCCACTGCGCCACCGTGCTGCCCTATTTGTGAAATTTCTACCGGTCCTCCTTTCTTTGATGAGGCCAATGGTCACCTATCCTAATATCACTATGCGACAGTGTCAAATGTTTGTTTGATGGCTCTCCTGTGAAGAACTTTGGGATACTGGACTACAGTAAAGGCACCAGACAAGTGTAAACTGATGTAAATGAACAGAGCCTAGAGTATTCACTTCCTTGTGGTATCGTGCCCGAGCTCTGAGGCACTGGATTTAGACTCCAGTCTCTGCGGGGAATTGGTTCAAATCCCACAGTTACCAGTGGTCATTTCATTTTATGGGTGGCACGGTGGCACCGTGTCTAGCACTGATGCCTCACAGCTCCAAGGACCCAGGTTCAATTCCAGCCTTGGGTGACTGTCTGGAGTTTGCACTTCCTCCCCGTGTCTACGTGGGTTCCCTCCGGGTGCTCCGGTTTCGTCCCACAGTCCAAAGATGTGCAGGTTAGGTAGATTGGCCGTGCTAAATTTCCCCCTTAATGTCCAAAAGGTTAGGTGGGGTTACAGGGATAGGGTAGAGGTGTGCGTTTAAGTAGGCTGCTCTCAGTGCAGACTCAATGGGCCGACTGGCCTCCTACTGCACTGTAAATGCTATGAATCTATAAACTTACAATCAGTTCTTTAATTCGACATTACATCTGGCAGAAATCTGAAGCAAATGAAGAAGCTGAAGATGTATTGAGTGCAGCAACTTCAAGGAAATCACAAGAAGTCTCAAGGAAAAGCCAATCTTGAAAAGTGTCCAGCTTCAGAGAACATCTTGGGCACGTGGCAAAATTAAGATGATAGAAATAAAACAAAAAAAGAGAGGAAAGAAACTGGAAACAGCAGTGAAGATAAAATAAAGCAAGAAAGTCTTCCTTTTACACATAACATAAGCTAGAGTCTTGATCCAAAGTAATAGACCTGAGGGAGGACTGTTAAGAGTGGGCATGAGAGGAAAAGAGTTCAGCATCTAATTTCACCAACTCAAAACATTGGAAAAGTCAGTCAATCTTTCTCTGGCAGCTGTGAGAAAATGTGGGAAAGGAGAATAAAAATATATTTTTTTAAATAAATCTTTCTCTGGCAGCTGTGTAGAAGTGACCTACTTCCCACATTTTCCCCATTATATGAAGCAAAGTTATAGGATCCCTTGCCATACTACAAAATGCTCTTTTGGTTGAGAGCAATAATGGTGCTCCAATGCGAACAGAGCCCAAAGCAAGAAGTTGGATCAAATGTACCTGTTCAACCATGTGATTTGCAAGATCTGGTTTGACTGTTGAAGCCTTTGCAAGAAACCCACTCTCTCTCTCTCCTCCTCCTCCACCGCACCCACTCTCTTCTCCCCCCTCTCCCCTCTCTCCCCCCTCCCCCCTCCCCCCCCCCCCCCCTCCCCCCCCAAGCAACACATGGAAAGTGGGGGCAAGAACCACCACTGCAGGTCTCTCTTTGCCTGTTCCACTTGTGGTTCCATGGCCGGTCATGGGCTAAGGTATCGCACCCCCCACCCTATGCCGGTTCATGGTTTCCCGAGAAGGCTCCAAACTCACTTAGGAGTTCCATTATTCCTTCCATGCTGGCTAGAGGGTTTGAGATGTAGGGGAGGTCGTCTGCATAGAATGAGACTCTGTGCTCCCTTAATGTCCAAAAGGTTAGGTGGGGTTACAGGGATAGGGTAGAGGTGTGCGTTTCTCCCCTCTGGATGCCTCTCCACCCTTTCGCCGTTCCGAGAACAATAGCCAGTGGCTCGATTGCCAGGGCAAATAGCAGAAGGGGTAAGGGGCACCCCTGCCTTGTGCCTCTGTGAAGCCAGAAGTATTTAGAGCTGGTGATGTTTGTCCGTACACTCGCTATGGTAACACTGTATAGTAGTTTTACCCACAAGGTGAACCCTGGCCCAAACCATTCCATTACCTCCATTCGACTCTGTCGAAGGCCTTCGCTGCATCCAGGGAGATGATCACTTCTGGTGTCTGATCCCTGGGTGGAGTCACGATCAAATTCAGCAGGCACCAGAGGTTTGTCATCAGTTGCTTTCCCTTGACAAAGCCAACCTTATGCTCCATGACTACCTCTAACAGGCAACTCTCCAGTCGCCTTGCCAGGGCCTTCGCCAGAAATTTGGCATCAGTGTTTCGGAGTGAGATGGGTCTGCATGACCCACTTTGTCCTTTTTAGGGGTCAGTGATATCGAGGCCTGTGCCAGCGTGGGTGGCAGGGTCCCTCTAGACATTGAGTCAATGAACATCTCCAACAGGGGCCAATGCTGTCTCAAATCTTTTATAGAAGTCCACCGGGAATTTGTCCAGCCCTGGTGCCTTCCCCGACTGCATGGAGTTGATGCCCTCCATGACGTCCTCCAGTTCCAGTGGTGCTTCCAGTCCCTGCTTCTTTTCCAGATATAGCCAGCCCGTCGTGGAACTGTTTCATCTTCGCGTCTCCGTCCGGTGGTTGGGAGGTGTACAGCTTTCAATAGGAAGTCACAAAGGCCTAATTGATCTCATGTGGCGATGTGACAGGCTTGCCTCTCCGTCCTTTACCTGTGCTATTTCATTCGTGGCAGGCTGCTTTATCAGCTGGTGTGCCAGTAGGCGGCTGGCCTTGTCCCCATATTCATAAAAGGTCCCCCGTATCTGGCGGAGCTGGTTCACTGCTTTCCTGGTGGACAGCAGGTCAAACTCCACTTGTAATCTTTTTGCTCTCTCTAGTAATTCCACAATTGGGACCATGGAGTACCGCTGGTGGAAATCCAATATGGAGTCAAGCAGCTGCTGCCTAGCCACGCTCTCTTTCTTGTCCCCGAGTGCCCAATGCGCAATTATTTCTCCCCTTATCACTGCCTTCAGTGCCTCCCAGAATGTGGACAGTGAGACCTCCCCATTCTGGTTGCAGGATACGTACCCATTGATGGATTGTGACTCTCCGTGGGGAGAGTTGGGCCCAGCCCGTCTCCAACCTCACACCAACGCAGTGTGGAGCGTGATCGGCGATTACTATTGCGGATTATTCCACTCCTATCATCTCTGGAAGCACTGATTTATCCTCCTACATAGGAATTGGTTATGGACTTTGTGACCTGGGAGAAGGAGAACTCCCTCCCCCTCAGGTATGTGAACCTCCATGGATTCACTCCTCCCTTGTGTTTCATTAGAGGTACCCAGTGCGGTGTGTGTGTGTGTGTGTCACTCTCTCTGTCTCTCTCTCTCCTTCCGCCCCCGCCCGCCCCCGCCCACCCCCTCCCAACCCTCATCCCGTAGCATGCTTGCAACTTCTGCCATATCCAACTTTTTCTTACCTTCAGTCAGTTCTCCTCCCTCAGATGCGTCTCTCAGAGGAAGACTACGTAGGCCCTCAGGGTTTTCAGGTGGGCACAGACTTTGGATCTTTTTACTGGACCGGTATGTTGTCCAACGCCACCCCTTTTGCCAGGGACGTTCCCTCCCCTACAGACCACAGCCCCCCCCCCCCCCCCCCCTCTCCTCTTACTTCCCTGAACCAGTGTGGATTGGAGGGGGAGTGAATTGGAGGGGGATGTGGGGTTACAGGCCTTGGGCAGAGGTCACCATGTCAGCTGGTGTGACTGGAGGTGGGAGAGATGTGTTTTGATGCACGCCAGAATGTGGCACAACAATCTTATCCTATTGTTCTTCTGGTGGCTGTGCAATGGAGTTAGCAGATTTAAAACTATGTACCTGCAATGTGTGGGGAATAAATCATCATATCAAAAGGAAAAAAGTCCTGGCCTTTCATAAAAAGGAGAAAGTAGACAGAGCCTGGTTACAGGAAACTCACTTTGAATGACAAGGAGCACTTAAAGCTAAAGCAGAGCTGGATGGGACCGATTCTCTTCACCTCGTTCTCTGTCAGTAGTAGGGGAGTAGCAATTTTGGCCAATAAAAATGTTCCATTCAAGGTGGAGAACCATGTGAAGGGCAAGATGTGCGATGGTTTTTTTTAAGAAAACATTTTATTGAAGCATTTATAATTTTAACATTTAAACATTTTAAACAGCAGAGCGGACTGACAAACGAACAAGATCACAATAACATACCCAACGTCCCCCCCGTTCTACCTCCCGACTGCCCGTATATTAGATTCCCTATCCTTATTCTACAATGCCATGCCTCCCTTTCCCCCTCTCCCCCTCCCTCTCCCTTCCCCCCGCCTCCCCTCTCCCCCTCCCCAATTTCCCTGGTCACCCATGGTTCCAAGTAGCTTATGTTTTTCAGGATATCTTTAAAGTTTTTCCACATCCAATAAAAACAGTTTTGAGTTCAGTCATTAGGTTTGAAGCAAAGCAACCATTTTATGTACTGCAGCAAAATGGAGGAGAAATGTTCATCGGGGCACAGGCGACGTATTCTGCTCTTCAATTGTTTTGGGATCTGAAACATCCACTTGAAAAGGGGCACAAGTAACCAGAGCTCTACACAGCATCAAAAGAATGCACCTCCAAAAATGCAGTATTTCCTCATTGCAACTCTAAGTGTTTGCCCAGATTATAATGCTCCAAGTCCTGAAATGGGACTTTAATGCATAACCTCCCAACTCAGAGGTAATAGTATTGCCGACTGAGTTAAATTGACATTTATAATTTAGTGGAGGGGGGGGGGGGGGGGTAGGGTTATAGATTATAACAACACATCCAGCCTTACAAATGTTTAGAGATGCATTCATTTTTCTATTCTGCATATAACTTGTACATTCTACACAAAACAAATAAAATTCACTAACTAATAAAATGCATCATATAACTGAATTTAATTATTTCCCAATCCAAACAGCAGGAGCGGCTTTTATACAAGTTCTATTATCAAAACTAATACAATAAAGATTCACATAGAGCCTTTAACTTAATGAAGCACCCCAAAAGGACAAATTTCACAGCGGCATAAAACAAAATGACAGCAAGCCAGAAAAGGAGATATTTAATCAGATGATCAAAAGCTTTGTCAAAGAAGTAGATTCCAAGCATCTTAAAAGGAGGTAAATGACGTTGAGAGGCACAGACGTGTAGGGTGGGAATTCCAGAGCAGGGGTCTGGGCAACTGGAAGCACAGCCACCGGTGAAAGAATTAAAATTAGGGATGCTCAAGAGGCCATAATTAGATATCTGACAGTTATGAAGCTTGAGGAGGTTGGAGAGATAAGGAGACATTTGAAAACCAAGATAAGAATTTTAAAATCAAGGCATTTCTTGATCAGGTGCTAATACAGGTCCAGTGAGCCCAGGGGTTACAGGGGAACTCGGCTTGACCCGATTTTAAAAACCAACAGGAATTGTTTTGGATTACCTCAAGTTTACAGGAGGACAGAATGCAAGTGGTCAGCCAGGGGTGCATTGGAGCAGTCAAGTCTCAAGGTAACTTGACCACAAAACAATAGTTGAATAAGAATACACAAAAGTAACAACATATGACATCACAGCACTTGATGACATCGGCAATGGATTTAAATAAGATGCACAATAATAACAATCTATAACACTAATCCATTGATGAGCCTTTTCAGCAAGTAAAAATGTATTCCTCCCATGGCCTCACCAAGAATACAGTGCTGAGCTTACATTGTCAGCATATCAGTACAGCATGGTGTACAGGACATGGGAGGACAATGCTAATATGGACGTAATAAGTCGTCTCTCTTTTGCGGATTTATCAACCCAGGTATCGTGTCCTCCAGAGACAATTTTCTGCTTGAGAGAATTTCCCAAAAGAGCTATTCAGACCTTGAAGGAAGAATTGAAGAAGGTGGCAGGTGACGCGTTCGGGACAAAGTTCTTGAGGTTCTTATTTCAACATCGTATCACACCACAAACAACTACAAGGTCTCTCACCAGCTGAATTATTGATGGGTAGAAAACCAAATGCTCACCTGGATCTGCTGCATCCAGATGTCAAAGCAACAGTGGGAAGGAGACAAGAAAGGCAGACGGAGAAACGGGATTTCATGCTGAGGAGAGATGTTTTAACCCGAATGGTAGTGTTTAAATCAGGATTTTTGGTAGCAACCAGCATTGGCTACCTGGAATTATTCTTACCCAAACTGGTCCAGTATCTTTGGTGGTGAAATTGAACAATGAAAGAGTTGTTCACAAGCACCAAGACCATATTAGTCTACTCCATGACTCGGAGACAGCAAAGGTTCCAGCTAACACAATAGAAGGAAATGCTGCTGTGCAAATTCAACAAGCAATGGTTTCTGTTACATAGAACATACAGTGCAGAAGGAGGCCATTCGGTCCATCGAGTCTGCACCGTCAGCCTGTTGTATCAGGACTTCTAATGGGCTCTACTTCAGGACAGGAACACACTTGCACAGTCACTCAACCTACTCCTGCGCCCAAAAGTTCAGTTGAACTAAGTCAAGCATCACCAGAGTTGACGGAGTCACCACTGGTACTGTGCTGATCACAGCAGTCGCAAAAGAGTGATGTATAATTACGGCATTTGTTTCATTGTATTTCTGTCTTTAAGGGGGATTAAAATTTGAGAAGGGAAGTATTAGAATGTTATGCATCTCATTTAAATTCATTGCTGATGTTATCACTAAGTGCTATGGTGTCATTTGTTGTTATTACCTGTGTATATTCATATTCAACTACCTTTTTCTGGTCAAGATACCACAGTAACAAATGGGTGCGGGCTTATGAGCTGAGGCAGAGGCAAAGTCAGACAACATTACAAGAAATGGAAATAGACAGTCTCAGTGATTGCCGAATTGGGTGGCATGGTAGCACAGTACTTAGCACTGTTGCTTCACGGCGCCAGGGTCCTAGGTTCGATTCCCAGCTTGGGTCACCAATCAACAGTCGAACACCTCGATAACAAGGACACCTGTGTAAGACTGCTGTTCATAGACGACAGTTCTGCCTTCAACGCCATTATCCCAACAAGACGAACAACCAAACTCTGCAATCTTGGACTTGACCCCTCCCTGTGCAGCTGGATCCTCGACTTCCTCATCAATGTCGCAATCGTCAGGGTAGGCAACAGCACCTCCTCCACAATAGTCCTCAACACCGGAGCCCCGCAAGGATGTGTGCTCAGTCCTCTACTGTACTCCCTATACACCTATGACTGTGTGGTAACATTTAACTCCAACTCAATCTATAAGTTTGCGGATGATACAACTGTGGTGGGCCGCATCTCAAACAACGACGAATCAGACTACAGGGGGGAGATAAATCACTTGGTTGCATGGTGCACCGAAAACAACCTCTCTCTAAATGTTGGAAAGACCCAAGGAACTGATCATCCACTTCAGGAAACGCAGCACGACACACACTCCCGTCTACATTTGTGGCTCCGAAGTGGAGATGGTCGATAGCTTTAAGTTCCTGGGGGTCACCATCACCAACAGTCTGTCCTGGTCCACTCACGTTGATGCAAGTCAAGAAAGCCCAACAACGTCTCTACTTCCTGCGGAAGCTGAAGAAATTTGGCATGTTTGCATCGACTCTCTCAAACTTCTACAGATGTGCGACAAAGAGCATCCTATCCGGCTGCATCACAGCCTGGTATGGCAACGGCTCAATCCAAGATTGCAAGAAACTGCAGTGAACTCAGCCCAACGCATTACACAAACTTGCCACCCCCCACATTGATTCTGTATACACCTCTCACTGCCTCAGGAAGGCACACAGCATTATCAGAGACCCCTCCCACCCCTTCTTCCAGACCCTTCCATCAGGCAAAAGGTACAGAAGTCTGAAGACTCGCACATCCAGACCAAGGAGCAGCTTCTTTCCCACAGCTACAAGACTCCTCAACGCCTCCCCCTCGGACTGATCTGTTCCCTGTAAGAACACTATTCACACCCCATGCTGCTCTTGCTCATGTGTTTGCTTTGTTTGGCCCCTTGTTCCACAATGTAACCAATCACTGTTTTGTCGATGTACCATTTGTCAATGTTCCCTGTTGATTATTCTGGTGTCTACTGTGTACATACTGTGTACGTTCCTCGGCCGCAGAAAAATATTTTTCACTGTACTTCGGCACATGTTACAATAAATCAAATCAAATCAAATGTCTGTGTTCTCCCAGTGTCTGCGTGGGTTTCCTACGGGTGCTCCTGTTTCCTCCCACAAGTCCCGAAAGAAGTGCTTGTTAGGTGAATTAGACAATCTGAATTATCCCTCAGTGTACCCGAACAGGCGCAGAAGTGTGGCGATGAGGGGATTTTCACAGTTCTTTCATTGCAGTGTGAATGTAAGCCTACTTGTGACAATAATAAACATTATTATTGTTATTACATGGTGAGTGCAGTCCATCTTGAGTGAAATATGACACTATGGTTTCAACAGGTTTGGCTAGATCTCAGGCCATCACCATGGAATTGGTGGCAAAAGACTGGAGTTTGGAGCTGGGATCAAAACAAAAGATTTTAGTCTTCCAAACCTTTAATTGAAAAAAAATATTCTGCTCAATACTGGATAATTTAATAAATGGAGACATCGAGAGGTAGTAGCAAAGTAGAATTGGCTGTCATCAGCATACTAAACTAACCATTAGAAAACTAATGTTGTGCTTTCGGATATTGCCAAGGGACAGCGTGCGTATAATTGAAAAGGAGGGATTGATCCTTGGCTGAGAGATTGATCTCGGGGGACAGAGCAAGGAGAGAACTGTTGCAAGTGATACTCTGGATAGGATTTGATGAAGAACCAAGTTGAAAGTAGTCCTGCCGATATGATAACAGAGATGCGCTGGAGTAGGATGTGTGGTCAACCAAGTAAAAAGGCTGGAAGCAGGTCAAAAAAGATGAGGAGTATAATCTGGGTTCAAGGGTTGCTGTTTTTTCAAGAGAGGGATGACGACTGCAGATTTAAAAGGAGAGAGGGACAATACCGGAAGAGAAAGAGCCATTAACAACATTGGTTAATTTGGGAACAGAGGTGAAGTTGGGTGTTCAATTGTTTAGTGGGAATAAGGTTGAGGAGCAGGAAGTGACACTCTTGGACAAAAGGGTGGCAGAGAAGCCATGAAGGAAGATTTTTTTTTAATATATAAATTTAGAGTACCCAATTCATTTTTTCGAATTTAGGAGCAATTTAGTGTGGCCAATCCACCTATCCTGCACATCTTTGGGTTGTGGGGGCGAAACCCACATAAATACGGGGAGAATGTGCAATCTCCACACGGACAGTGAATCAGAGCCAGAATCGAACCTGGGATCTCGGCGCTGTGATGAGGCAGCAGTACTAACCACTGTGCCACTGTGCCACCCCATGAAGGAAGATCTGAGAGAAACTGGAGAAGGATGTGAAAGATACAGGGAAAGAAAGTCAAGGAATTAAGTAACTGCAGTCTTAATGGCAAGTTTTTCCACTGCAAATGCAGAAAATGTTGAAAATGCATGCAAAACCAGATTTGCTCTTCAAAATACAAGTTAGAAATTATTTAAATCACTTTGGAAGCTGGAACGGCAATACATTAACAGGACCCCTTTAGGCACGGATCATTTTGAGTCCTGTACAGACAACTGGAAATGGGGCGTAATTTGAATTTTCATTGCCAATATTCTAATGGCTTTTCCCAGTGAGTAGGTGACAATTGATAAATTTTCGCTGGTAACAGATCAGAGTGAGAGTGAAGCTCATGTTTTGTTTGAAGCTACATTTATTTTTTTTTTAAAACAGGGTCATTTTCCCCACAGTCTTCCCCATTGATGATTGGAAGGAAACGGGCGCTGCAATTGGGGCATTAACCAGTTCAACTAGCATGGGGTCCCTCAGGCTAGAATGAACATTATTGGAACTCCTCAACCAAAATCACAATATCTTGGGAGAAATTAACTTGGTATATATGGAACAGACAAGCCCATGGAACTACCCCTTTTGCTCCAGTGTTTTAGTGAATTACTGCAGTGAAAATGTTTTCAACAGAAATTAACTAATTAAAACTGCCTGCTCCAGTAATTTTTAGAAAATATGATTACTCTGATTTGACTCTCACAAAGAGGTTTTCTTGGGATCACTATCACAGAGTATTAGAATATTAGAAAATGCTGAGGTATTGAAAAACATTATACAGCTTTCAAAATTAAATCAAGACAGCTTGATATATATCCTTTGCAATGTACAAGTCTGTGCTAGTTTAGACTATGGCAAAATAAGATTGGATGACACTCATCTTCCCTACAATTCTTGCTGAGTTGGTTTTGTACTGTTTCAGACATCTTTTTCTTTTCAGAGAGCAAGTTGTAAAATTAAAGCAAAATTAACAATTTGTCACAACAGCTGGTCTAACGACAGCATTCCAAACAAAACGTTGCTTCACATAAGACATCTTGAAATCCATTCCCTACTGGGTTGCATTTTTAAATATCAATGTCGCAGAAGTAAAATGGACCTATTCAAATTTCAAGAATGCAACATGAACATTCTATATAAATGTAGATTCGCAAAGCATTAATCATGCAAGGAAGCTAAACCAGTGAGCTAATGACTTCAGGGATCTGTTGTTAAAACTATTTAAATTAATAACATTGCACAGTTAGCATAGAATCAATTTCCCTGACACATCCACAATCATTTGAGAAGCACACATACTTTAGTATCTTTCTATAGCTAGTCATTCATTATCAGCGTTGTCCTTACACATAGTATAGTCCTAAAGTTTCAAACTGCTCACCAATCACAGCCAGCTGCAATTAAATTCAGCAATCTGCAAAGAAACATGGTAATATAGCTGCAAAGTCTTCAGTAGTCCTCATGGCTCAGTACGTTTATCCAACAAGATTGAATCATGTAATTGTGCAATTTAAAGGCTACCCGCCAGTGCCTCATGATCTCAGACATCCCAAATGGCTATGGCCAATTAAGTACTTCTGAAGTGTAGCTGCATTGCAGCATAGGAAGTACACAGCCAATGTGCACACAAATGAAATAGTAACAAGAACTGGGGAAGACACGAGGAAGAACTCTAGTCTGCTCCTCTTCAAAATAATTGCACGGCATCCTTTATGCCCACACCAGGAGTTTTACCACTTTATCTGAAAGACAGATACAAACATATGCTCCGTCACGAGAAAAGCCATGAAAGTGCTAGTGACAGATTCAGAATTTGTAAATATGGCGAAATACTTCTTAGTTGCATGTGCTCTGAACCCACATGGGGAACTCTGACCTCCACCTGGTTCTTAAGAGTAATCAGGATAGCATCTGTAATTAATGAAAATAGAATCACAGGAGATTTGGCTCCACAAGATATCTGCGGCAACAACCCAACAGTCAGTTTCAAGTAGGATTCAGGCAGACATGTATGATTTTACAATGGTAACCTAATGGAATGAAGGCTAAATGGAGAAGAAATTAAGTGGAACTAATAGATCTTCTCTGACAGGGAAAATGAAACTGAAAGGTGCAAATTTGTTTGTCAGTATTCTTCCCTCTCCAAACCTTTCCCAGCTATTTACATTATTAAATAATTAATTTCAATCCTCCAACAATGACCATGGAGGTTTTGCTAAAACTGACCATGATTAAAGATGTGCATATGAATTCAGAATCATATGGACAAATGCTGAAATAAAAAATTAACACCGATATGCAACATACTCCACCAGAAAAACAAACTGAAGCACAACTATAGATGGGCTCTTCCCACCATCTCTTACATCCCCTCTTCATGTCCAAAAGTTGCACCCACAAACATCGGGATACTCAATGGAATAGAATCAGCATATGAAGATTTTAAAACATGTGGAAGTGATTGTAGGCTCTTCTCTTTCAATGACACCACCAAAACATAATTGTAGGTTGACATACATAGTTCAAACAGTCAAGTATTTTTCATATCAAGGCATGATACTCATTGCATCAATACTGTCACGAACTAAATGTACATATTTTGTCCCTTTCAACTTTACTTTTGTGCCGTTCCTAAAAGTATAAAGGTGCTCCCACAATACCATTAGGTAGAGAGATGAAGGATTTTGACCAGAGATGCTGAAGTGATGTATGACCAATTGGATCAATAGGATCTTCATACACACTACAGTCAATGTACATCAATTATGGAGTTGGGATGCTCAGCCCTTGATTGCATTCAGCTGAACCTATCTAAATAAATGGACTGCATTCAATCTATCCCCTGTAGGTTGTGGAGAAATTTTGGAAGTCGAGAGAGGAACCACTCATTACAGAAAACCCAAGCCTCTGACTTGCTCGTGACTATAGCAATTAGAAGGCTGGATCATTTTTGTGATCAATGGTAACGCTCAGGATGTTGGTGGGGAGATTGGTAACAGCAGGGAATATCATGGGGAGGTCATAGAATTTACAGTGCAGAAGGAGGCCATTCGCCCCTTCGAGTCTGCACCGGCCCTCGGAAGAGCACCCTATTTAAGCCTACACCTCCACCTTATCCCCGTAACCCAGTAGCCCCATCTATCCTTTTTGGACACCAAGGGCAATTTAACATGGTCAATCCACCTAACCTGCACATCTTTGGACTGTGGGAGGAAACCGGAACACCCGGAGGAAACCCACGCAGACACGGGGAGAACGTGCAGACTCTGCAAAGACAGCGACCCAAGCCAGGAATCAAACATGGGAACCCAGAGCTGTGAAGCAACAGTGGTAACCACTGTGTCGCCCGAGGTTCGCCGCTGGTGATCAGAATCACTCTTGTTGGAGCTGAACACCCGAGATTTCCACGTAGATGTTACTTACCACAAATCGGCTCATGACTGTATGGCATCCTGGTCTTGGAGCATGCACACAAACTGCTCCAATAGTAGGAATTGCAAATGGAGTTGAAGCAACAAGCAGGAAGAAGGGAAGGTCATTGATGAAACAAATGAAGACAAATGGGCCCAACTCACTCCCTGAAAACTCCTGCAGCAATGCACTGGGATTGAGATAATTGGTCTTCAAAGACCATAACTATCTTCCCTTGTCCTAGGTATATCGACAACCAATTAAGTATTTTTCCCTAATCTCTTTTCACATCCTCTATGATTACTGGTGCCACACTCAAATAGTGCCTTGATATCATGATCAATCATTCATTTCACCTCTGGAATTCAGCCCTCATCCATGTTAGAACAAAGACTAGATATGAAGTCTGGAGACAAGCAGTTCTGGAGGAACCCAGACAGAGTATTGTTGGCCAGTTTATAAGTGCTACTTGAGAGCACTGTTAAGCAATTCTTCCAGCACTTTGCTGGTAAGAGTGCAAGCTGATGGACGTGTAAATGGACAGGTTGGATTTATTGTTAAAAAATATGTTTACTTAAAAATGTTTCTATTAATCAAAACAACTCAAAACAATCATACAGATACAAACAATAGTAAAGAAAACAGAAGGGGGCGGCAGGGTGGCGGTGGTTAGCACTGCTGCCTCACGGCGCCGAGGATCCAGGTTCGACCCCGGCTCTGGGTCAGTGTGTGTGGAGGTTGCACATTCTCCCCGTGCCCGCCTAGGTCTCTCTCTCTCTCCCTCTCCCTCTCCCTCTCCCTCTCTCCCTCTCTCCCCCTCCCCCCCCCCCCCCCCCCCCCCCCCCCCCATAACCCAAAATAAATGTGCAGGGTAGGTGGATTGGCCATGCCCCTTAATTAGAAACATTTTTAAAAAGAAAACAAAACCGTAAAAACAGATACATCACCTAATTGACTAACACGAAAACTATCCTGAACCCCCGAACAGTCGACGGTAACTAGCTCCTTGAAAAAGGAAATTAATGGTTGCCATCTTAGGTAGAACCTCTCCACCGACCCCAATGGTGAACCTGACCTTCTCCAAATGCAGAAATGAACTGAGACCACCCAGCCAAGCTGAGAGCCATGGTGGTGCAGGAGAACTCCACCCAAGCAGAATTCATCTTTGGGCTATCAACGAGGCAAAGGAGAGGAGAGGGGACATTTGCCTTCACCGTAAACTGAGCAACTGGTAAATCTAACACCCCAAATATGGCCACCAGCAGGCATGGATCCAAGTCTACACAGAGTATTGTTTCCATGGTGTGAAAGAAAGAGGCCCCAAAAGCCCATCAACTTGGAACAGGGCCAGAACACGTGTATGGTTAGCCAGCCCCAAAAGAGCAAAGCTCACACTTATCATAAACCCTAGGGGGAAAAACATTCATCCTAGCCCTGGTCAAGTGCAACCTATGCAAAACCTTGAAATCAGACTCAGCTGAGCACATGGAAGACATGGAGTTGATCCTGTGAAATGCCCTACTCCACACCCCACCATTAAGACCAGAACCAGAGCTTCTGGTGACACATAGGGTGGCTCTCCTCCTACGAACCTGAAATTAGGCTCTTTTACCCAAAAAGCCTGCTAAAACAGGGGGGGGGGAAAAGTATTCCCTCACCCTGACAAACAATAGCACAAGAGAGGATGCCAAACAACAGTAACTCCAGAGCACGTAAGGAGACAAGAAACTGAAGATACCAGGAGAAACAAATGGTCGAGACGGCAGGTGCACGAGACAATGAACCGCCGGCCACACGAGAAAGAGAAGGACCAGCAAACCGCACACAGTACGACCCCCCCCCCCTCACTATAGGGCAGATGGAAGAAGTTCTTCTCCAGGGAACCAAGAACACAGGGAAGTGGTGATAATGGTGGCTGGCAAGGAGGCCTTGCAATCATGCAGGTGGCCCTGGATAAGGTAGAGTGGCGACTGGAACCCAGGGAACACCATTAAATAACTCAAAAGAAGCTTCAACATGCCAGAGCGACCGGATCGCTGCCCTGGAGACGGAAATAGTGAGGTTGGTCATGACACAGGGGAGTCTGAAGGGGAAAGTAGAGGACCAGAACCGGTCACAGCACCAAAACTTTAATAGTGGGCCTGCTGGAAAGGATCGAAGGCAGGGACCCCCACGGACTACATGGCCCAGATTCTGGGAAACCTGGTTGGGAGGGACAGCCTCCCCAACCCGCCAGAAATAGATAGAGCCCACCAGTCACTCCGGCCGAAACCCAGGGCCGGAGAGCAGTGGGGCGATAATTTCCAAGGTGCACCGGTACCAGGACCGGGAAAGAATCCTACGCTGGGACAGGCAGACAAGGACCTGCAATTGGGAAGAGCACCCAATCAGGATTTATCAGGACGTTGGGACAGACCTGACCAAGTGCCGGGCAGAGATCAACAGGGCGAAGATTGCCCTGTACAAAAGCAAAGGTCACATTCCAGGGCAGGGAGCTTTTCTTCACTAGCCCTGCGGACGCGGAAAAAATTTATCCAGGAAAACAAGCAAGGAAAACAGCAGCAAAGACAGCAGTGAGAGGATCACCCAAAGGGACTGTAATCAAACTGAGAGACACTTTGCGCAGGACCGCACTGCCATGCTCCGAATGCGGGAACTAAAGCATAGGAAGGAAGGGGCGAGGCGAGGAGGGTGGCAGGAGGGGAAACCAGATAGCGAGGGTTGACACATGGCCATCTCCAGGAAGGGGGCCACCACACTAGCGCGAAAGCTAGCACCAGGAGGTAGGAGTGAAAGCAATGGAGAGAGCTCCTGGCAACAGGTGGGGGGGGGGGTTACAGAACACCAATTGGGAGGGGGACAGCATCAGAAAAGGGTGGGGAAGAGAACAGGTACAAGGATGGTAAAGGCATTAGGCTGGCTGCAACATGCCGTGGCGACTTGAAACACATAGGCACTGTAAACAGCCACTTTGGGTGGCTCCTAACAAAGGGAAACCCAGGAGAGAGCAAGAATACTGTTAAATAAGAGGTCAATGTTTACTGCGACGAGGACGGCTACGGACCCAGGGGGACGGTACATCATGGTCAGCGATGTCCTGGATGGGGCACCGGTGGTCCTGGTGAACATCTATGCTCCCAACTGGGACGACACGGAGTTTATGAAGAAGACCATGGCGGAAATCCCCGACATCGACTTATCATTTTGGGGGAGGATCTCCTACCACGCTCCACGGTTCAACACAACTCTTCGGGCCGACAAGGCTTTCTGTGAGAGAATATCCAGAGGCAAAACCAGCCACCTGCTGGCTCACCAGCTGAGGAAGTAGGCAGCCACAAGGGAAATAGCACAGATTAGAGACAGCAAAGGCAGAAAAGGTCAACAAAGCATTTGAGGCCTTCAACCGGGGGCTGTACACCTCCAAGCCCCCCGAAGGGGACTTGGGGATTAAACAGTTCCTCAATGGACTGGACATGCCAGTTGTCAGGGAGGATAGAAAGCACCACTAGAACAGGGAGAAGTCACGGACAGCATCAACTCCATGAAGGCGGGAAGGTGCCAGGACCAGACGGATTTCTGGATTTCTATAAAGTCCCCACACCTGTTGGCCCACAATTGAATCACGAGCGAGCAAAGAATTGGAAGGGGTTTCAGAGAGCACAGAGTCTCGGTCTATGCAGGTGACCTGCTCCTCTACGTTGCAGATGCACGAAACAGTATGGAAGGAATCATGAAGCTCCTGAAAGAGTTTGGAACCATCTCGGGCTACTAACTCAACCTGAGCCAAAGTGAGATCTTCCCGGTGAACCCAGGGAAAAGAGGGGCAGAGCTGGAGGGACTGCCATTGAAATAGGCCCAAAACAAATTCCACTACCTGGGAATCCAAATTGCCCATGACTGGACAAGGGTCCACAACTGATCAGTCTGGTGAAGGAAATAAAAAAAAAAAAAGGACCTGTAGGAGGTGGGACACACACCCACTCTCCCTGGCAGAGAGGGTGCAGATGATCAAGATGAACATACTGCCCAGGTTCCTCTTCCTATTCAGATCCGTACCCATCTACATCCCAAGGTCTTCTGCAACACAGTGGAAAAATTGATCATGGTGGGGGGGGGGGGGGGGGGGGGGGGGGAAGAGAGAGAGAGAGAGAGAGAGAGAGAGAGAGAGAGAGAGAGAGAGAGAGAGAGAGAGAGAGAGAGAGAGAGAGAGAGAAGAGAAGAGAAGAGAACCCAAAGATTTTTTTAAAAGCCCTGCAAAGAACGAGAAGCGTGGTAACCTGCAATATTATCACTGGCCAGCAACAGTGGAAAGAGTAAAGGGATGGACAAAGGAACCAGAGGCCGAACGGTAAGAATGGAGGAGAACTCCTGAACGGAGACATCTCTCCAGACCCTGGCCATGGCAGCATTCCCATCCCCACCCACGAGACATTCAACGAGCCCAGTGGTGCTCCCAACACTACAGTCGTGGAATCAACTACGACAGCACTTCGGTCTAACCGAGATGTCCATTAAGGCCCCCATCTGCAACAACCACAGGTTTGAGCCAGCAACATGGATGCCACCTTCAAAAGGTGGAGACAGGATGGGCAGGAATTGACAGTCAGAGATCTCTACAGACAGCAGGCTGGCAAAACTAGAGGTACAGACAAAGTTCCAACTGACCAGAGGAAACAAATTAAGATGCATGCAGGTTCAAACTTCCTACGTAGGGAAACAAAGACTTGCCCACGACCACTGCAACAATCGCTATTAGAGAACCTCCTGGAATCGCTTCTTAGCCTTTTGGCTAAGATGAGCGTGAGGTCAGGTATAATGCCTAGATCTGACATGTCTCTCTTCTGGGGACCAGGAATCGGATTCAATTTGAATTGGTTTTTGGAGCAGGCAAGGAGCTGGATTAGGGGTTTGCCTCTGTCCAATCTCCAGGCTCTGGCTTTGTAACTCTGATAAAGGAACAACAAAAAAAAAAGAATCTATTAGGAGCAGACATCCTAGGGAGGGGAAATTGCGGAAACCTGTATGGGCGACTACTGGGAAAAGCATGCTCTCCACTGGACGAGACAAGACAAAAATGGGAGAAAGACCTTGGGTATGAAATTGGTGGGGATTCTGGAGCGAAGCACTGCACACAGTCAACACCATCTCCACAAAGCTAAGCCTAATGCAGCTGAAAGTGGTACACAGAGCACACTTAACCAGAACCCAAATGAGTAGGCTCTTCCCGGAGGTGGAGGGCAAATGTGAAATGGTGCCAGGAGGCCCGGTCAACCACGCCCACATGGTCTGGTCTTGCCCCAGGCTTGACAGGTTCTGGACAACCTTCTTCGAGGCGATGTCCAAGGTTGTGGGGATGAGGGTGGAGCCATGCCCAAAAGTGGCAATCTTTGGGGTATCAGAACAGCCAGAACTCTTTATGACGAAGAGGGCCGACGCCCTAGCCTTTACCTCCCTAAACATCCGCCGAATAATTCTGCTCGGCTGTCAATCGGGAGGGAAAAAGAAGCACAGAACCCAACCATACCCTGCACAAAAAAGGCAGACGTAGCGCCGCACTACCCCAACAGGTCCCGGTTGGGTGATGCAACAAACAAAGGCGGCATGCCAGACAGCAAGGGGAGAGGGGGCAAGAAGAAAAGGGAAGTTGGGATCAGGGGGCCAAGTCAAAGTTAGGCACCTGTAGAGAAATATGAATTGTAACCGATATACATAGTGAATGGTAACCAATGTATATAGTTTCTGTGTATGTTCACTTTCATCTTTGTTTTGTATAAAAATAAAAACCATTTTAAAAAAAAAAGACCGTGGCCCAATCCATTTCATCCTCACAATACTCAACAGAACAGAATCCGTTGAAAGGATATGGCCATGTAGGTCTGGGTCAGGCATAACCAGAGACAGAATGTTCTTCAACGGGGAAGAGGATTGCGCCAATGGAAAGGAGGAAAAAGCTTGACGTGAAAAATCACCAATTCGAAAATACTTGAAATGACTGGAACTGGGTGGTTGGAACTTTTCAGCTAGCAACCAGCAAACCTCCCTTCCATGAACAGGTCCCCAAATTTCTCCAACCCCTTTCCCCTCCCAGAATTTAAATGTAGAGTCCAAATCAGCTGGTGGAAAACGGTGATTATTACAAAGGCAGAGAAATGAGCTCGAAATGCTGCCTAAACCACATCCAAATTCTCAGGGAGATGACCACCACTGGATTCGATGAAACTCTAACAGGGGAAAATAACAAAGATGCAGTAACTACTGCACAAAGACTCAGTTACTGGAGTGTGCTTTCATTTGTCGCCACATGGATCTGGGATCACTGAACCACAGCACCTTGGCCGTCAGTGGAGTGGACAGAGCGGACCCGATAGGCCTCAGACTCTGTCGACAAGCTTCTTCTCTTAACCTTTCATTTCAATTGGACAGATTGGATTGTCCCATTTTTAAAAATGTTACAACATTCCTGACATAGATGCTCGCATTGTGTCGGTACTGGAACAAGTTTAGCCGAGCGGGTGGCTAGTTCTGGAGCAGAGGTCTTCACCACTTTAGCTAGCTGTTGTCAGGGCACATTTCCCTGGCTGGTTTAATATACACAACAGTTTCTTGTAGTGTTGAGTGAATTAACTGGATGGTGATGGTGGAAATCTCGAAAGGTCTCTCCTACCAAGGCTATTATGGATGGGCAGATTAGCAAGGTCAAACATGTTATTGCCTTACAGTAGGTACTTAGAAAAGTAATGGCAAGTGTAATAGTCTGTCAGCCATACATGAGATACTGAGAGGAACAACGCGAAGTGCAGTTTGTCAGCTATGTCTTTAAGCACGGTGGTAAGAAGTTAATCTGGTTTGGATGTTTAATTCCAATGTGGCAGGTGACAACATTCAAATTTACCAAAAATTGTCTGGGACAATGGTAAACAGGGGAAGGAGTTTCCACAGCTAATGGAAAATTATTTAACAACTCAGTTTGTAAAATAGCCAACAATAGGAGAGAATATCCTGATTTTGATTACTGATCATAGCAACTTTCAAATCAGCAAAGAAAATGTGCATGTACCAGTGACTCGTCCATTGTTGCTACAATCAGTAGATCATTTGTCCAACAGGCAGTATTGGATGAAAAATTTCCTCCAACTAAATGTAACTTGCTTAACTATTCTATGGGTGAAAAGGGAGCAAATTATCTTTTTGACACAATTGCAGAGCAATTCTCGAGCAGTCCAGGTCAGTTATTCTGAATCTCCTTCCCTCCTTGCAGAAGCATCACGTCCCCACTCAGCACTTATGATGGCAAAGCTGTAATTATGAATTCAACATGATAGACATGGCAGACTCAAATCTTCATCCTGCCACTTGCGTTGGAATAAACTTGATACTGCATGGATACAGCATTGAGCTTGGATTAAACAGAGTCAAGCAGGCACACACAAGAGGAACTTAGCAGTGCCTCTGCTCCATTCAGTAAACCAAGCTTAAAAAAGGAGAGTGCTTAATGACATTGCCACAGGCAAAGCTACCTAAAAATTAAACCAGAAACATTATGTTCAAGATACAAAGAACATCCAGTTCATTTAAACAGCGTATATACATGACATATCTACACCCAGGTGCATGCACGGAGTGTTTTCAATAAAACACTGTGGATCACTGAACACAATTAATTAAACTTTGAGTCTGCACTGAGTCCATTGATTTAGCAATTTTATGGTAGAGGTAAATACCAATATTAGAAAATTGTCAAAAATAAGAAAGAACGCAGTTTCATACAAGAGATTGTCACTTTTTGAAAATAATGGGCAGTTAGAAAAATCAAGACACATGTTGGTAAATATGAAATTTAATTCTTATACACCTCAATATGTACAATGGCTTTGCGCTGCCAAGTATTCTACAATCCTTCTTCACATTTTAACAAGGGACCAGCTCAGAGATGGAAATCATGTGATATCAAATGCAGTACTGCAGGATATGGATCAGTCTTAATTCAAAAGCTATCCAAAAACAAGACTTATAGCAAGCAGCAAAATTCTGAGCCCAAGGAAAATTATTTCCACTAATATTCAGGATGGAGAAACGTTTCTGGAATGCATGTCAAATAGTGGTCACCCCACAAACTGAGGCACATTGGACAGTGAAGTAAGGTGATAGCGAGTGACAATTTTTTTTAAATATAAATTTAAGGAGTACCCAATTATTATTATTTTTTCTAATTAAGGGGCAATTTAGCATGGCCAATCCACCTAACCGGCACATCTTTGGGTTGTGGGGATGAAATCCACGCACACAGGGAGAATGTGCAAACTACCCAGGGCCGGGAGCCGAACCCGAATCCTCGGCGCCGTAGTCCCAGTGCTAACCACTGCGCCACGTGCCGCCCGTGAGTGACAATTCTAACATTATTTAGCAAATCCTTATTGTAAAATACAAGCAAGTGTCAGAAAGACAGGTAATTCAAGTGCAAATGAAATATTATATTTGTACAGAATTCTATGAAAGGGATGATTGGATTTATTGTCACATGTACTGAAGTACAGTGAAAAGTAATTTTCGGCGGCCGAGGGAACGTACACAGTGTGTACACAGTAGACAAAGAGAATAATCAATAGAGAACATTGACAAATGGTACATCGACAAACGGTGATTGGTTACAGTGCGGAACAAGGGCCAAACAAATAAATGAGCAAGAGAAGCACAGGGCGTCGTAAATAGTGCTCTTACAGGGAACAGATCAGTCCGAGGAGTCGTCGGTGAGGAGTCTAGTAGCTGTGGGGAGGAAGCTGTTCCTATGTCTGGATGTGCGGGTCTTCAGACTTCTGTGCCTTCTGCCTGAAGGGTCTTTTTAAGGGGGGGGGGTCGTGCTACGCTTCCTGAAGTCGATGATCAGTTCCTTGGTCTTTCCGACATTTAGAGAGGGGCTGTTTTCGTACACCATGCAACCAAGTGATTTATCTCCCTCCGGTTGTCTGATTCGTCATTGTTTGAGATACAGCCCACCACAGTCGTATCATCCGCAAACTTACAGATTGAGTTGGAGTTAAAATGGATATTCTTTTCTGCCATCTTAACTGACTGACCCATGAGATGCTGTCTTCCATGTACAACAGTACACAACAAAACTGATTAGGAGTGAGTGGCAGGAAGTTGCAGTTAACTTGGCAAGCAACATGGGAAAGACTAGGTTCAAAGTCTTGCAAGTTAAGTTTCAATAGCTGGTAATTAGATTACGGCAGAAAGAGTGGAGGGTAGAAATCTCAGTATTACAACCAGTAAACACGCAACAAAATATAGGGACGAGTAGATCAGTTGTGTAAAGCCGTGACTTGAAGGATGGTGTAGCAGGAAGGATTCAAAAGTCATTACTGTAGTTTGGAAGCCATTCAGGCAGGCTGGGCTTAAGTCTAAGAGTATACAACAAGGCGAGTGGTGTGAAGTATACATTCCTGACTTGTCAGTTGCCTAAAAAAGGTAACTAAATACTTTATTAATTGAAACATCTTGTGTGAAAATAAAGACAAGCCTCGGAGTATAGAAAGAATAGGGGTGAAATCAAAAAAGAGATTAAGAAAGCGAAAGAGGCTATGAAAAATATTGGCAAGCAAAATTGAGAACTCAAGGTGTTTTATCAATACATTAAGAGTAAGAGGTTAACTAAGGAAAGAGTAGGGCCCATAAATGACCAAAAAGGTTACCTTGTGTGTGGAGGTTGTACATGTGGGTATGGTATGAATACTTTGCACCGGTTTTCGCAAAAGAGGACAATGCAGGCATAGTTAAGGTGGAGTGGAAAGAATTGGATGTGCTTAACAAAGGGAGAGCAAGTATTGTAGAGGGATTAGCATCCTTGAAAGTGGATAAATCACCAGGGCAGATAAAATGTACGTCAGGCTGTTAAGAGAAGCCAGGGAGGAAATATTGGGATATCTGACCATCATTTTCCAATCCTCACTGGATGCAGGTGGGATGCTGGAGGGTTGGAGATCTAATGTTGTATCCTTGTTTAAAAAGGGAACAAAAATGGACCAAGCGATTACAGACCAGTCAGTCTGATCTCTGTAGTGGGCAAATTATTGCAATTAATTCTGAGGGGCAGGATAAACGGTCACTTAGAAAGACAAGAATTAAACAAAAGCAGTCAGCATGGATTTGTTAGAGGGTGGTGCCTAATTTGATTGAATTTTTTATGGAAGTAAAAAAGGGGATTGATGAGAATAGTGCAGTTGATGTGGCCTGCATGGATTTTAGCAAGGCCTTTGACAAGGTCCCACATGGCAGACGGTTAAAAAACAAAAGCCCATGAGATTGAGGGGGATGTACCAAGCTGGATACAAAATTGGCTCAGTGGCAAGAAACAAATGCTGTTTTTGAAGGCGGTTTCCAGTGGGGGTTCTACAGCAGGTTCCCTGCTATTTGTGGTTCATATTAATCATTTGGATATAAACGTAGGGGGTAATGATCAAGTAGTTTACAGGTTACACAAATAATCGGTCGTACGGTCATATTGGGATGCAGCAATATTTCAACAAGTAATAAATGAATTGATCTCATTTTCAGATGAAGTAGAACCTTTGGCCAGGGCATCATAGAATCGTTCTACTACTCCTTACATTGTGCCGCAAGGTCTTCAAAATCTAACTGAAGTACCAATGTAGTCCAACAAGTTTTGGGTTTAACATTTAAAGGGTTGGATTGCAACACTCCTTCAATACTATACATTATCAGCCCATATTACACGTTCAAGAGCTTGTGCTAGGCTTGAAACCACACAATGATGAGGCATGTATACTACAAATAAAAGGCAAGATGGCACCAGCAAATTTAACAAGACCAACAACGTGGAGGGGGGTTTTGGCATGTAAACAGAACATAAAGACAAATTATGGGAAGGGTTTTCAAACAACTAAATTGAGTAAACACCAAGGCAGTCAGCCAAGCCAATTCATATTGACAAATTGCATACATGACTGCTTCAAAAGAGGACAACTTTACACCTTGAGTTTCAAGAGGCAACTTTTAAATCACAGGAACATCAGAAATATCTCAGCACAGGCTTGTAATTTCAGGACATCACATACAAGAGCATAAAAACATCAAATAGGATCTGGAATAAGGCCATTTAATCATTCGAGCCTACTCTGCCAACACGATCATGGCTGATCTTCAACACTTTTTTTAAAAACTTAGAATGCCCAATTCATTTTCCAATTAAGGAGCAATTTAGAGTGGCCAGTCCACCAACCCTGCACATCTTTGGGTTGTGGGAGTGAGACCCATGCAGACACAGGAGAATGTCAATACTCCACACGGACAATGACCCAGAGCCGGAATCAGACCGAGAACTCAGCACCGTGAGACAGCAGTACTAACCACTGCGCCACCGTGCTGCCCCCCATCTTCAACACTTCGAACTCCACCTTCATGCACCATTCCCATATCCTTTATTCCTAATTGTATGCAAAGATATTTCAAGATCAAAGCAGTTCAAGATCATTCCAGAACATACACTCTGACTGGGAAAAACTTACAGCTGATGAATTCAATGTAGAGGAGTATGAATAATAATAATCGTTATTAGTCTCACACGTAAGCTTACATTAACGCTGCAATGAAGTTGCTGTGAAAATCCCCTCGTCGCCACACTCCAGCACCTATTCAGGTATGCTGAGGGAGAATTCAGAATGTCCAACTCACCTAACAAGCACGTCTTTCAGAACTTGAGAGTAAACTGGAGCACCTGGAGGAAACCCACGCAGACACGGGGAGAACGTGCAGACTCTACACAGACAGTGACCCAGAGAACATAGAACATTACAGCGCAGTACAGGCCCTTCGGCCCTCGATGTTGCGCCGACCTGTGAAACCACTCTAAAGCCATCTACACTATTCCCTTATCGTCCATATGTCTATCCAATGACCATTTCAATGTCCTTAGTGTTGGCGAGTCCACTACTGTTGCAGGCAGGGCATTCCACGCCCTTACTACTCTCCAAGTAAAGAACCTACCTCTGACATCTGTCCTATATCTAGCTCCCCTCAATTTAAAGCTATGTCCCCTCGTGCTAGACATTACCATCCGAGGAAAAAGGCTCTCACTGTCCACCCTATCCAATCCTCTGATCATCTTGTATGCCTCAATTAAGTCACCTCTTAACCTTCTTCTCGAACGAAAACAGCCTCAAGTCCCTCAGCCTTTCCCCATAAGATCCTCCCTTCATACCAGGCAACATTCTGGTAAATCTCCTCTGCACCCTTTCCAATGCTTCCACATCCTTCCTACAATGCGGCGACCAGAATTGCACGCAATACTCCAAATGCAGCCGCACCAGAGTTTTGTATAGCTGCAACATGACCTCATGGCTCCGAAACTCAATCCCTCTGCCAATAAAAGCTAACACACCGTACGCCTTCTTAACAACCCTCTCAACCTGGGTGGCAACTTTCAGGGATCTATGTACATGGACACCAAGATCTCTCTGCTCATCCACACTGCCAAGAATCTTACCATTAACCGAGTACTCGGTCTTCCTGTTATTCCTTTCAAAATGAATCACCTCACACTTTTCTGCATTCAACTCCATTTGCCACCTCTCAGCCCACGCTGCAGCTTATCTATGTCCCTCTGTAACTTGTAACATCCTTCCCACTGTCCACAACTCCACCGACGTTCGTGTCATCTGCAAATTTACTCACCCATCCTTCTACGCCCTCCTCCAGGTCATTTATAAAAATGACAAACAGCAGTGGCCCCAAAACAGATCCTTGTGGTACACCACTAGTAACTGGACTCCAGTCTGAACATTTCCCATCAACCATCACCCTTTGTCTTCTTCCAGCTAGCCAATTTCTGATCCAAATTGCTAAATCACCCTGAATCCCATGCCTCCGTATTTTCTGCAGTAGCCTACCGTGGGGAACCTTATCAAACGCTTTAATGAAATCCATATACATCACATCAACTGCTTTACCCTCATCCACCTGTTTGGTCACCTTCTCAAAGAACTCAAGAAGGTTTGTGAGGCACGACCTACCCTTCACAAAACCGTGTTGACTATCTCTAATCAAATTATTCCTTTCCAGATGATTATACATCCTATCTCTTATAAACCTTTCCAAGATTTTGCCCACAACAGAAGTAAGGCTCACTGGTCTATAGTTACCGGGGTTGTCTCTACTACCCTTCTTGAACAAGGGGACAACATTTGCTATCCTCCAGTCTTCTGGCACTATTCCTGTAGACAAAGATGACTGAAAGATCAAAGCCAAAGGCTCAGCAATCTCCTCCCTAGCTTCCCAGAGAATCCTGGGATGAATCCCATCTGGGCCAGGGAACTTATCTATTTTCACACTTTCCAGAATTGCTAACACTCCTCCTTATGAACCTCAAGCCCTTCTAGTCTAGTAGCCTGATTCTCAGTATTCTCCTCGACAACATTGTCTTTTTCCTGTGTGAATATTGACGAAAAATATTCATTTAGCACCTCTCCTATCTCCTCAGACTCCAAGCACAACTTCCCACTACTGTCCTTGACTGGCCCTACTCTTACCCTAGTCATTCGTTTATTCCGGACATATCTAATGAAGGCTTTAGGGTTATCCTTGATCCTACCTGCCAAAGACTTCTCATGTCCCCTCCTGGCTCTTCTTAGCTCTCTAGGTCCTTCCTAGCTAACTTGTAACTCTCGAGCGCCCTAACTGAACCTTCATGTCTCATCTTTACATAAGCCTCCTTCTTCCTCTTGACAAGTGTTTCGACTGCTTTAGTAAACCACGGTTCCCTTGCTCGACCACTTCCTCCCTGCCTGACATGTACATACTTATCAAGGACACGCAGTAGCTGTTCCTTGAACAAGTTCCACATTTCCATTGTGCCCAACCCCTGCAGTTTTCCTCTCCATCCGATGCATCCTAAGTCTTGCCTCAACACATCATAATTGCCTTTCCCCCAGATATAACTCTTGCCCTGCGGTATATACCCATCACTTTCCATCATTAAAGTAAACTTAATCGAATTGTGGTCACGATCACCAAAGTGCTCACCTACCTCCAAATCTAACACCTGTCCTGGTTCATTACCCAGTACCAAATCCAATATGGCCTTGCCTCTCGTTGGCCTATCTACATACTGTGTCAGGAAAACCTCCTGCACACATTGGACAAAAACCGACTCATCTAAAGTACTCGAACTATAGCGTTTCCAGTCAATATTTGGAAAGTTAAAGTCCCCCACAACAACAACCCTGTTGCTTTCGCTCCTATCCAGAATCATCTTTGCAATCCTTTCCTCTACATCGCTGGAACTTTTCAGAGGCATAAAGAAAACCCCTAACAGGGTGACCTCACCTTTCCTGTTTCTAACCTCAGCCCATACTACCTCAGTAGACGAGTCCTCATCAAACGTCCTTACTGCCACTGTAATACTGTCCTTAACTAACAATGCCACCCCTCCCCCTCTTTTACCACCTTCCCTGAGTTTACTGAAATATCTAAACCCCGGCACCTGCAACAACCATTCCTGTCCCTGCTCTATCCATGTCTCCGAAATGGCCACAACATCAAAGTCCCAGGTACCAACCAATGCCGCAAGTTCACCCACCTTATTCCGGATGCTCCTGGCATTGAAGTAGACACACTTTAAACCACCTTCCTGCCTGCCGGTACACTCCTACAACTTTGAAACCTTACTCATGACCTCACTACTCTCAACCTCCTGTATACTGGAGCTACAATTCAGGTTCCCAAGCCCCTAAACTCGTTTGGCTCTCATGGTTCCAAACCGAAGAGCATTAGCAAATTTACCCCCCCAGGATATTGGTACCCCTCTGTTCCAGGTGTAGATCATCCCGATTGTAGAGGTCCCACCGACCCCAGAATGAGCCCCAATTATCCAGAAATCTGAAACCCTCCCTCCTGCACCATCCCTGTAGGCACGTGTTCAACTCCTCTCTCTCCCTATTCCTCGTCTCGCTATCAGGTGGCACGGGTAACAACCCAGAGATAATAACTCTGTTTGTCCTAGATCTAAGTTTCCACCCTAGCTCCCCGAATTCCTGCCTTACATCCCTATCCCTTTTCCTACCTATGTCGTTGGTACCTATGTGGACCACGACTTGGGGCTGCTCCCCCTCCCCCTTAAGGATTCCGAAAACACGATCCGAGACATCACGCACCCTGGCACCTGGGAGGCAACACACCAACCACGAGTCTCTCTCGTTCCCACGGAGTCTCCTATCTATCCCCCTAACTATGGAGTCTCCAATGACTAATGCTCTACTCCTCTCCCCCCTTCCCTTCTGAGCAACAGGGACAGACTCTGTGCCAGAGATCTGTACCCCATAGCTTACCCCTGGTAAGATGACCCCCCTCCCCCCCCGCCCCATCCAAAGTGGTATACTTGTTACTAAGGGGAACGACCACAGGGCATCCCTGCATTGACTGCTTCCTCCCAGCCCCTCTCACCGTCACCCATCTATCTTTATTCTTCGGAGTAACTACATCCCTGAAGCTTCTATCTATGACCAACTCTGCCTCCCGAATGATCCGAAGTTCATCCAGCTCCAGCTCCAGTTCCCTAACGCGGTTTCTGAGGAGCTGGAGATGGGTGCACTTCCCACAGATGAAATCAGCAGGGACACTGACGGCGTCCCTCACCTCAAACATTTTGCAGGAGGAACATTGCCCTACCTTCCCTGCCATCCCCTCTAGATAAAAAAAGAAAAAGAGCTTACCTGTTATTCACTCCCCTTCTCAGCAAGCACTCACTCAGCAACCTCTGCGCCCCACACGATAACACCGGAGGGAAAATCAAAGAAAAACTACTTACCAGTCACCAGCCAGTCCCTTGCCTGCAGGCTGTGACGTCACTGTTCAACTTATTTCGACTTCTACCTGCCCTCAAGCTTTCCTCTTGATCTTTACAGCGGTTGTTGTTTTTTTGGTTAGAGGAGGGGGTAAGGAGGGAAACACTGAAGAAATGTTTCGGGTTTAAGTGTCATTTGACAACAGATCCTCCACAAACCTTCAAGTTAGGGTGAGCACACGGACATATGCAAATTTCCCCCGCAACAGCCAATCAGCAGCTGCATGCTACTGCCCTCTGCTGGATGCTCGTCTTCACTTGAACAGCTAGGGTCTCTTGCTGAGGCACACCTTCAAGTTGGGTGAGCACACAGACGTATGCAAATTTCCCCCGCAACAGCCAATCAGCAGCTGCGCTCTACTGCCCTCTGCTGGATCAAAAGGCTGGTAATCTAATCTGGGTCCCTGGCGCTGTGAAGCAACAGTGCTAACCACTGTGCTACCGTGCCACCCCAGTCATCTACTGTGGATCACAGAAAGGCAAATTGAAACATTTGCTTCATGGCAAGTGACTGGGAGAAGTAGGAGCAAAACATATCCATGTACACAAATTACTCAAAGCTAGTGCGCAGGTACAAAAGTAATCAAAACAGCTACAATGTTGACCCTTTGTAAAGAAAGAGTGATGCTCCAGAGAGCCACTTTCAACCCAATTTGAAACACTATACTCATATCAAACCTCAGAAGATAAATTTGGTCTTGGAGGAGGTACATATAGCTCAATAAAGATACTGAGTCATAATTATGACAAGTTGCATAAACATAGCTTGTATTTTCTTGAGTTGAGAAAGATGAGGGATGATCTAAACAAAATATTTAAAAATTATTGGATTTAATGGAATGATTAGAGGAATCATTTCATGATTGGAGTTTTCTGAAGAGGGCATTTTGAAATTAGATCTTGACCATTGAGAAACAAAACCAGACCACACCTTCTCCCTGCAAAGAATATCAACAGACTTAAACCCTCTCCCACAAATGGATTTGAGGCTGAGTCAATGTTTTGTTTAGAAAAAGGTGTCACAATGCATATAGAGAAAAGACAGCTAAATAGAGTCAATGGACAAATTAGCCATAGCCAAACTTAGTGGCAGAAATGGCTTGAGGCACTAAACAACCTACTCAGCTTCTGCACACCATGTACAAACAAAACAGGCTTAAATGAATTCAGCTTGACATACCTGTGTAGCTTTATCTCTCACACAAGGAGCAGAATGGCTGTGAACATCACGTGGCCACTGACCAGTGAGGTAAGGAGCTGCAAGTGTGTCCAGTGATGATGTTCGGCGGATGTTACTGGAGGGGCTCACCAGAGACTGACGTGACCTTTCAACTAAATATACAAGGGAAAACATTTGCATGAACTGTTTTCAGAAAATACAAACATTTTTAAATTTTGACAAAACATTTTTGAAGACAAAATGAAGCATACAAATAAGCTGACGTTTAACTACAGAATTTCATCAGGATATTCTCATGGTTCCAAAAGCAATTACTTTTGCCTTCCTTTTTTAAAAAAATTCAATTCCTTATGAAGGGTATAAATCCTTGGTGAAGCACAACAGATCCGTGGAGACAGCTGGACCTGCGAGGGACACCTCTACTGGGACAGGGGGCTGAGTTTGAAAAACAATCCAGGAGTGACAGCACAGCACAGGAAAACAGAAAATTCATTGGTTGGTGAGATGCTGCTATTAGGTGTTTAAATAGCTTTAACTAGAAAAATGGATCATTTATAAACTATCATCGAATCCTACAGCGCAGAAGGAGGACATTTGACCCATTGATTCTGCACCGACCCTTCAAATGAGCACTCTACCCATGTCCACCCTGTCCTAATCCCGTATCCCAACCGGCACATCCCTGGATACCAATAAGCTGTCTGATCCACCTAACTTGCATGGACTGTGGGAGGAGCCCGGAGCACACGGAGGAAACCCATGCAGAAAAGGGGGGTACAAACTCCACAGAGACAGTGACGCAAGGCCGGAAATGAACCCAGGTCCCTGATACGGTCAGTCACCAGTGCTAACTATTGTACTACCGTGCTGCCCTTAAAGTAGCTCCTTGAACTTCAGTAAGCAACACTAGCAATAGGGAAGTAAAGTTACATTAAGTCAAAGTGAAATAAGGTAATTTAGTAAGCAAAAGTAAGAGACGATTAGAGAGCAGAGCAGTAGAGAAAAAAAAGAGTGAGAGACTGAACGGAGTGCTAATTTGGAGTTTGGAGCTCCTGAGGTGACATCAGGATTCAATAGTGATGCAGGTGTCACATGAGTGTCCCTTTAAGAAAGGTTTTTGTCTTATATAGCTTCAGTGATGTCATTTTGTGAGTGGATCTGGGCTGTGGATGTGAGGTGAGGGGGGGGGTTCAGTTTCAGTTTGACTGCTGGGGCTACCAGAAAGAGAAAATAAGTGTTTTGTCCTTTTCTCACTGTTTTCATTTTAAAAGTTGTTCCAGTAAAAACAACACTGGGTAACCGCCTTGTTAATTTTAAAGATAAACTTGTTTTCCGGAAGGTGTTTGAATCTGCTGTTTGGAATTGGATCACAATTTAAGGGAAAGCACCAGTCCCATTCAAGTGAGAATACAGTGTGGTGGGCCACACCCTTAAAAGGTTTATTTTTTGGTTTATTGGATTTTGTTATTGAATTGGAACAATTAAGGGGGAATTCATTAAATGTTAAACATAAGATTACTGTAGCTGTGTGGTACCTATTTTAATTGATAAAAATTCTTGCTGTGTTTATATATATATATATATATATAATATATATATATGCTAACTACAGTCGGAGTATAAAGCTTGTTTGGATTAAAGTGTCTCGGAAGTCTGATGAATCACACCTGCAGCGAAGGCTTTTATGCTTATCCCAGCCAAATTCGTTTTTTTTTTTTAAATTTAGAGTACCCAATTCATTTTTTTCAATTAAGGGGCAATTTAGGGGGGACAATCCACCTAGCCTGCACATTTTTGGGTTGTGGGGGTGAAACCCACGCAAACACGGCGAGAATGTTCAAACTCCACACGGACAGTGAGCCAGAGCCGGGATCGAATCTGGGACCTCGACGCCGTGAGGCAGCAGGGCTAACGCACTGCGCCACCGTGCTGCCTTATCCTAGCAAAATTCAACATAAAAGTTATAGGTCAGGTAAACTTCATACACTTTGGAGTTTCTATACCCTGGCCCATAACACAGGGCAAGTGGAATCAAGTGATTGGGCGAGTATTGTCAGGTAAGAATGACTACTTTTATCGCTTATGGTTTACAAGATCTACATCTTGTGGTCTATAGTTTGTATGGACTACATTCTATAGTAGCGAGGGCCAGGGAAGAAAGGCCCTAGAGTAATTGATATTGTTTGATTCTAAATATTTTCCAAAGGGTTTAATTTTATGGGGTAAGTCATGGCAGGGAATGGGACAAGGAACGTTAAAAAGCCACGCCTGAAGGCTTTGTGCCTTAACACACTGAGCTACCGCAATAAAGTGGATGAATTAATAATGCAAATAGATATAAACGGGTATGATATAGTTGGGATTACAGAGGCATGGTTGCCGGGCGACCTGGGATGGGAACTGAACATCCAGGGTATTCAGTATTTAGGAAGGACAGGCTAAAAAGAGGAAATTTACGCAACAGTGAGGAAAGAAATGAGCTCTGATAATGTGGAATTTGTATGAGTAGAGCTGAGAAACACTATGGGGCAAAAACGGTTAGTGGGGGTTATATATAGACCCCCAACTGTGATGGTGTTGGGAATAGAACAAAGAATAATACAGCACAGGAACAGACCCTTCGGCCCTTCAAGTCTGCACCGATCACATGTCCTATGAAAAAAAAAATGAAAATGAAAATTGCTTATTGTCACAAGTAGGCTTCAATGAAGTTACTGTGAAAAGCCCCTAGTCGCCACATTCCGGCGCCTGTTCGGGGAGGCTGGTACAGGTTGGTCTATCTAGACCAACCGCCTGTATCCTTCTATACCCAGTCTGTTCATGTTCCTGTCCAGATAAGTCTTAACGATTGCTAATGTATCTGCCTCAACCACCTCACTTGGCAGTGCATTCCAGGCCACCACCACCCTCTGTGTAAAAAAACGTCCCCTCCACAACTTGAACTTGTGCCCCCTTGTAATTTTCAATTCCGCCCTGGGGAAAAGCCTCCAATTGTTCACCCCATCTGTACCCCGAATAATTTTATAAACTTCTATCAGGTCGCCCCTCAGCCTCCGTCTCTCTAGGGAGAACAATCCCAGTTTATTCAATCTCTCCTCATAGCTGATACCCTCCATACCAGGCAACATTCTGGTAAACTTTTTCTGTGTTCTCTCCAAAGCCTCCATGTCCTTCTGGCAATCTGATGACCAGAATTGGACACAGTATTTAAAATGTGGCCTAACCAATGTTCGATATAACTGTAACACAATTTTCGAGCTTTTATACTCACTATCCCGTCCTATGAAGACAAGCATGCCATATGCTTTCTTTACCACCATTTCCACCTGCGCTGCCACTTTTAAGGATCTGTGGACCTGCACGCCCAGATCTCCTTTGTCTCTATGTTCCTGATGGTTCTGCCATTTGTTTTATAGAATGGTATTGAACAGGAAATTAGAAATGCATGCAATAAAGGAACATCTAATGATAGGTGATTTTAGTCTGCATATAGATTAGTCAAATCAAATTAATAACAATGCTGAGGAGGAATTCCTGAAGTGTATACGGGATGGTTTTCTGGACCAATACGTTGAGTAACCAACTGGAGAACAGGCCAAACTAGACTGGGTATTGTGCAATGAGAAAGGAATAATTGTTGATCTAGTTGTGTGAGGCATCTTGGGGATGAGCGACCATAATAAGATAAAATTCTTCATCAAGTTGGGGAGTTATGTAGAACAAAGAACAAAGAAAAATTACAGCACAGGAACAGGCCCTTCGGCCCTCCAAGCCTGCGCTGATCCAGATCCTCTATCTAAAACTGTCGCCTATTTTCTAAGGATCTATATCCCTCTGCTCCCTGCCCATTCATGTATCTGTCTAGATAAATCTTAAATGACGCTATCGTGCCCGCCTCTACCACCTTTGCCAGCAATGCGTTACAGGCACCCACCACCCTCTGCGTAAAGAACTTTCCACGTATATCTCCCTGAAACATTTCCCCCCTCACCTTGAACTCGTGACCCCTAGCAATTGAGTCCCCCGCTCTGGGAAAAAGCTTCTTGCTATCCACCGTCTATACCTCTCATGATTTTGTAGACCTCAATGAGGTCCCCCCTCAACCTCCGTCTTTCTAATGAAAATAATCCTAATCTACTAAACCTCTCTTCATAGCTAGTGCCCTCCATACCAGGCAACATCCTGGTGAACCTCCTCTGCACCTTCTCCAAAGCATCCACATCCTTTTGGTAATGTGGCGACCAGAACTGTACGCAGTATTCCAAATGTGGCCAAACCAAAGTCTTATACAACTGTAACATGACCTGCCAACTCTTGTACTCAATACCCCTTCCGATGAAGGAAAGCATGCCATATGCCTTCTTGACCACTCTATCGACCTGCGCAGCCACCTTCAGGGTGCAATGGACCTGAACACCCAGATCTCGCTGTACATCAATTTTTCCCAGGGCTTTTTCATTTACCGTATAGTTCGCTCTTGAATTGGATCTTCCAAAATGTATCACCTCGCATTTGCCCGGATTGAACTCCATCTGCCATTTCTCCGCCCAACTCTTCAATCTATCTGTATTCTCTGACAGTCCCCTTTCACTATCTGCTACTCCACCAACCTTCGTGTCATCTGCAAACTTGATCAGACCACCTATACCTTCCTCCAGATCATTTATGTGTATCACAAACAACAGTGGTCCCAGCACAGATCTCTGTGGAACACCACTGGTCAGAGTTCTCCATTTTGAGAAACTCCCTTCCACTACTACTCTGTCTCCTGTTGCCCAGCCAGTTCTTTATTCATCTAGCTAGTACACCCTGGACCCCATGAGACTTCACTTTCTCCAACAGCCTACCATGGGGAACCTTATCAAACGCCTTACTGAAGTCCATGTATATGACATCTACAGCCCTTCCCTCATCAATCAACTTTGTCACTTCCTCAAAGTATTCTATTAAGTTGGTAAGACATGACCTTCCCTGCACAAAACCATGTTGCCTATCACTGATAAGCCCATTTTCTTCCAAATGGGAATAGATCCTATCCCTCAGTATCTTCTCCAGCAGCTTCCCTACCACTGACGTCAGGCTCACCGGTCTATAATTACCTGGATTATCCCTGCTACCCTTCTTAAACAAGGGGACAACATTAGCAATTCTCCAGTCCTCCGGTACCTCACCCGTGTTCAAGGATGCTGCAAAGATATCGGTTAAGGCCCCAGCTATTTCCTCTCTCACTTCCCTCAGTAACCTGGGATAGATCCCATCTGGACCTGGGGACTTGTCCACCTCAATGCCTTTTAGAATACCCAACACATTCTCCCTCCTTATGCCGACTTGACCTAGAGTAATCAAACATCGATCCCTAACCTCAACATCTGTCATGTCCCTCTCCTCGGTGAATACCGATGCAAAGTACTCGGTAAGAATCTCACCAATTTTCTCAGACTCCACGCATAACTTTCCTCCTTTGTCCTGGAGTGGGCCAAATCTTTCTCTAGTTACCCTCTTGCTCCTTATATATGAATAAAAGGCTTTGGGATTTTCCTTAACCCTGTTCACTAAAGATATTTCATGGCCCCTTTTTCATAGAATTTACAGTGCAGAAGGAGGCCATTTGGCCCATCGAGTCTGCACCGGCTCTTGGAAAGAGCACCCTACACAAGGTCAGCACTTCCACCCTATCCCCATAAGCCAGTAACCCCACCCAACACTAAGGGCAATTTATCATGGCCAATCCACCTAACCTGCACATCTTTGGACTGTGGGAGGAAACCAGAGTACCCGGAGGAAACCCACGCACACACGGGGAGGGTGTGCAGACTCCACACAGACAGTGACCCAAGCCGGAATCGAACCTGGGACCCTGAAGCTGTGAAGCAATTCTGCTATCCACAATGCTACCGTGCTGCCCTCTTGATTCGTTTCAGATTGGTCCTACATTCCCGATATTCTTCCAAAGCCTCGTCTGTCTTCAGTCGCCTAGACCTTATGTATGCTTCCATTTTCCTCTTAGCTAGTCTCACAATTTCACCTGTCGTCCATGGTTCCCTAATCTTGCCATTTCTATCCCTCATTTTCACATGTCTACCCTGCACTCTAATCAACCTCTCTTTAAAAGCCTCCCCCATATCAAATGTGGATTTCCCTTCAAACAGCTGCTCCCAATCCACATTCCCCAGCTCCTGCTGAATTTTGGTATAGTTGGCCTTCCCCCAATTTAGCACTCTTCCTTTAGGACCACTCTCATCTTTGTCCATGAGTATTCTAAAACTTACGGAATTGTGATCACTATTCCCAAAGTAATCCCCAACTGAAACTTCAACCACCTGGCCGGGTTCATTCCCCAACACCAGGTCCAGTATGGCCCCTTCCCGAGTTGGACTATTTACATACTGCTCTAAGAAAACCCTCCTGGATGCTCCTTACAAATTCTGCTCCATCTAGGCCTCGAACACGAAGTGTATCTCAGTCAATGTTGGGAAAATTAAAATCTCCTATCACCACCACCCTGTTGCTCCTACATCTTTCCATAATCTGTTTATATATTTGTACCTCTATCTCACGCTCGCTGTTGGGAGGTATGTAGTACAGCCCCAAATTCGTTACCGCACCCTCCCTATTTCTGAGCTCTGCCCACATCGCCTCACTTCTCGAGTCCTCCATAGTGTCCTCCTTCAGCACAGCTGTTATATCCTCTCTGACCAGTAATGCAACTCCTCCACCCCTTTTACCTCCCTCGCTATCCCACCTGATGCATCAATATCCTGGGATATTTAGTTGCCAATCATGCCCTTCCCTCAACCAAGTCCCAGTAATAGCAACATCATACTCCCAGGTACTAATCCAAACCCCAAGTTCATCTGCCTTACCTACTACACTTCTTGCATTAAAACAAATGCACCTCAGACCACCAGTCCCTTTGCATACATCATCTGCTCCCTGCCTACTCTTCCCCTTAGTCTCGCTGACTTCATGATCTAGTTCCTTACAGGCTTTTGTTACTACCTCCTTACTGTCCACTAACCTCCTCATTTGGTTCCCATTCCCCTGCTACATTAGTTTAAACCCTCCCCATCAGCATTAGCAAAAGCACCCACAAGGACATTGGTTCCAGTCCGGCCCAGGTGTAGACCGTCCAATTTGTAGTAGTCCCACCTCCCCCAGAACCAGCCCCAATGTACCAAAAATCTGAACCCCTCCCTCCTGCACCATCTCTCAAGCCACACATTCATCCTGCCTATTCTTTCATTTCTACTCTGACTACCACGTGGCACTGGTAGTAATCCTGAGATTACTACCTCTGAGGTCTGACTTTTTAAACTTGGCTCCTAACTCCCTAAATTCTGCTTGTAGGACCTCATCCTATTTTTTACCTATATCATTGGTGCCTATATGCACCACGACAACTGGCTGTTCACCCTCCCCCTTCAGAATGTTCTGCAGCCGATCTGAGACATCCCTGACCCGTGCACTCAGGAGGCAACATACCAGTCGGGAGTCTCGTTTTCGACCACAGAACCGCCTATCTACTCACCTTACAATTGAATCCCTATGACTATAGCCCTTCCACTCTTTTTCCCGCCCTTCTGTACAGCAGTTAGCCATGGAGCCATGAACCTGGCTACTGCTGCCTTCCCCTGGTGAGCCATATACCCCAACAGTATCCAAAACGGTATACCTGTTTTGGAGGGAGATGACTGCAGGGGACACCTGCTCTGCCTTCCTGTTTTTCCTCTGTCTTTTGATCACCCATTCCCTTTCTCCCTCAGCAATCCTAATCTGCGGTGTGACCAATTCGCTAAACGTGCTATCTACGACCTCCTCAGCATCAGTAGTTCACTCTGAGACTAGGGTCCTGAATCTTAATAAAGGAAACTATGATAGTAAGAGGCATGAGTTAGTTATGATGGATTTGGGAAACGGTACTTAAGGGATGACAGTGATATGCAATGGCAAACATTCAAAGAGCAACAACTATTCACTCCGGTATGGCACAAAAATAAAATAGGAAAGTTGGCTAAACCATGGCCTACAAGGGAAGTTAGTGAGAGTATTAGACCCAAGGAATATGGACGATAAGGGAATAGTGTAGATGGGCTTTAGAGTGGTTTCACAGGTCGGCGCAACATTGAGGGCCGAAGGGCCTGTACTGCGCTGTATTGTTCTATGAAGAGGCATACAACTTGGCCAAGAATAAAACAGCAGACCCGAGGATTGGGAGCAGTTTAGAATTTAAAAAAAGAGGGCCAAGGGATTAAGAAGGGGGAAATAGAGGACGAATGTAAAGTTTGCAAGGAACATAAAAATTGACTAAAAGCTTTGATTGGTTATGTGCAGAGAAAAAGTTTACTAAAGACAAATGTAGGTTCCTTTCAGTCAAAAACAACGGAATTTATAATGGGGAACAAAGAAATGGCTAACCAAATGGCTGAATACATACTTTGTCTCTCTCGTCACAGAGGACAAAAATAACATACCAGAAATGTTGGGGTACACAGGGTTTAGAGAGAGGAACGAACCGAGGCAAGTAGGTAACATTAGGGAAATGGTGTTGGTGAAATTGATGGGATTAAAGACTGATAAATCCCCAAGGCCTCAATCTCCATCCAGGATACTCAAGGAAAGGATTCTGGAAATCGGGGATGCATTGGTGATCATCTGTCAAGATGTTATAGACTCTGGAACAGTTGCTACAGATTGGAGGGTACCCAATGTAACCCCACTATTTAAAAAGAGGGATCGAGAGAAAACAGGGAATTATATACCAGTCAGCCGGATGTCGGTAGAGGGGAAAATACTAGAGTCCATTATCAGAGATTTTATAAAACAGTTGGAGGACCAAACATGGTTAGCATGGATTTATGAAAGGAAATCATGCTTGGCAAATCTACTGGAATTCTTTGAACTAGTAGAGTTGACGAGAGGAGCCAGTGGATGTGGCTTATTTGGACTTTCAGAAGGATTTTGATAAAGCCCACATCAAAGATTAGCGTGCAAAATTAAAGAACATGAGGTGGAGGGTAGTGTATTGAGATGGATAGAAAATTGGTTGGCAGGCAGGAAATAAATAAAAGGAATAAATGGCTGTTTTTCCAAATGGCAGGCAGTGACCAGTAGGGCATTGGCAAGGATCAATATTAGGACTCATTCGATTCGCAATATATATTAATGATTTAGAGGAGGTAATTAAATATAATATCTCCAGATTTGCAAATGTCACAAAATTGGGTGGAACGGCGAGCTGTGAGGAGGATGCAGTTCAGCGAGTGGGCAAATGCACAGCAGATGCAGTATAATGTGGATAAATGTGAGGTTATCAACTTTGGTAGGAAAAACAGGAAGACAGATTATCTGAATGGCTAAAGATTGAGGGAGAGGAATGTGCAACGGCGCCTGGGGGGTCTTTGTCCACCAGTTGCTGAAAGTAAGCATGCTGGTGCAGCAGCTGGCAAAAGGCGGCGAAGGCAAATAGTATGTTGGCCTTCATAGCAAGAGGAATAGACTACAGGAGTAGGGGTGTCTTGCTCTAATTATACAGGGCCTTGGTGAGACCACGCCTGGAATATTGTCTGCAGCTTTGGTCTCCTTATCTGAGGAAGGATGTTCTTGCTATCAAGGGGGCGAGCAGTGATTTACCAGACTGATTCCTGTAATATCGAGTCCGTTAGGATTATATTTGCTGCAGTTTCGAAAAATGAAAGGGAATCTCAGAAACCAACAAAATTCTATCAGGACAAGGCAGGGTCGATACAGGAAGAATGCCCCTGATGGCGGGGAGTCCAGAACCAGAGGTCACAGTCTGAGGATACGAGGTAGACAGTTTAGGACTGAGATGAGGAGAAATTTCTTCACCCAGGTTTTCAAGGAGTCAGATAAAGCACTTAGGGCTAAAGGGATTTAAGGATATGTGATGGTGGTTTGGGGGGGGGGGGGGGGGGGGGATTGGTACTTTGCTATCATTTAAATATGAGGTTTGGAGTGAGTAGCAGCAGTCAAGACTAAGGTCATTACAACCAAGCTTGGTTATGTCCTCAGCTGTCAAGGCACGTTAATTTCAAATGAGGATCACTGAACAGAACTGAGTTCTGTCTGATTTAGATACCAACAGCTTCATACCAACAGTTCTATCTAGCCCATCTATTCAGATATTCCACATATTACTTTGGCACATTTTTAATAACTGTGAACACCTACCCCCCAAATGGATCAGGAACTCATGTATTTATTAATTGAGATCATCGTAACGAGTCTGTAATGCTTCCAGAAAAATGAAAAATATACTAGCTGCTTTGTTTCATTGATGTTGCAACATGTAATAATTCAGCAACTTAAAACATAAAACATCTTAGAGCAGACATTGTCAAACTCGGGGGCGCGACCCGTGGGTGGGTCACGCGGGCGGGTGTCGGGAGGGTCGGGGCCATCCGTCGTGACGCTCCCGATCGCGCAAATCCGCCCGCAACTGCCGCAGCAGCCGGCGTTTAATAATGCCAGCTGCGAGCAGCCTTCAAAATGGCCAGGATGAGATTTTTTTTTATTTTTTTTAAAGTCGGCCGCACTACGCGTGCGTGTCCGATCATCGCCGCGCATGCACACCGATGATTAGGCACGTATGCGCAGTGCGGCAGCATTTGGTTTTATATGGTCGCAGCCTTTTTTTTTTCCCAAGTTCGGGGGACAAAGGGACCATTGGGACCAAAGGGGCCCAAAACCATTTCCTCCATTTGTGTCAGCAACAAACAAGGTAAAAGAAAATGGTGGGTCGCGTAGGTCGGCCGGCGCAGGCTGTACAGGTCGACCGGCACGGGTCGCGAAGGTTGGCCGGTTGGTAAAAATGGGCCCCGGGAAAAAAGTTTGAAAAACCCTGTCCTAGAGCACTTCACAGGAACAGAATGAAGCAAAATCTGATACAAATGCAGATATATGGGTAGATAACCAAAAACTTGGCCAAAGGACTAGGTTTTAAGGAGCGTCTAAATAGGAGGAAAGAGAGGTAGAGGCGTGGAGAGGTTTGGGAAGGAAATTCAGGAGTGCAGCTGAAGGCACATCCATTAACGGTGAAGCAATTATAATAGGAGGCGTGCAAGAGGCCAGAATTGGATCACTGCCATAATGCAACGGTTGTGGAGCTGGAGAAGAGCTAGGGATGGGTGAGGAAATGGAGAAACTGAAAACAAGGATGAGAATTTTATAATTAATACATGTTGGGACACGCTTGATTGAACATGTAGATGGTTTTAGGGTATTTACCCAAAACTGAATTTTAAATCTATTTACTATTAAATAATACGCCAGGAAAGATGCAAACAGGCATCAGCTGCAGACAAAAAATATCCAGCAACCATTTAACAAAGAATTGCTCCAGTTCCAGAACATTATAAAGGCAGCTGCATGAGCTAATTTCTAAGCATTTAGTTTGGCATTTTTCTAAATCTCATGGGGGAACTAACCATCTTGCAATAACTCCTGCTTATCAATTTACTCAAATTTACAACTAATTAAACTCAGGCTTTAGTGTTTAGTGGCTCATCAGCTGTGCCCCTTCATTAGTGGAAAATGTATAAAACTAGCAGTAAATACTGTTGATGAGAATCACAAGAGTAGACATTGCAAACATTGTGAAAACCAACTCGCTATATTCTCAGGGAACCACCTCAAATGCCAGAGAAAAAAAATCACCACTGCGTTTGTGGCAGTGTAGTGGCATGAAAACTGACCTCTAATTAACCACCAGAATATGCATTGTCCACTTTTACTCCCTCTTCACACACCACCCCTTGCTCAAAATTAAGTGGTTGACAGCTGAAATAAGAAAAAAAACATTCTAAATACAAAGCAAAGTGACAGCTGCTGGGGAATGACTCTTCCCTACATTAGTTGAATCCAAACAAGGAAACAGAATAAGTGAAGTCATATCAAGGAAATTATTCTTCATATAGAGCATTGAGTGGGCTCAGAGTAGAATGCAATACTGCGGTTCAGTTAAGATATTTACTTCAAAAGAAAGTGACAAAGCAGGCGATTTGGGATCATAAAGTCAGTTGCCATAATAACAAAAATGGCACAGCAATTAAACTTCGAGAGGAAGCGCCATGATATGATTCTAATTAACACCAAATTTTGTTTCAGCATTAAGAGTCTATTGGAAGGAATACATTTTTAAAAATCACAAGCCAACACAATTCAGCCTCATGCAATACACTGAAGGTGATCTCAATTCATCGCCTTTAATTCCTCCATAAATCAGTGACAGCATTACACATACCTTCATCAGCTCAAAATAGGTCCCTCCAGCCAACCAAAGTTTTAAAGAACCCATTCCCTTGCTCTCAAGGACACATGTAGACAACAAAACACCTTGATTTAAGCAGAAGTTAAAAGTCCATTCAAAGGGTGGGCTTGATGCCTCTGACAAATAAGCCATTTGCATTAGAAGGTTGCTTCCAATGATGCAGTTGCCATTGGAGGCAACCCTGTAAAACAGTTGGAATATAAAAAGGAAGAATGCCACTCAGCAGTGAAGGTTTTTTTTGAGCAGCACTCTCAAAGAAAACCCTAACGAAAATCACAATTGACTTGGTTCCACTGAGAGAAAGAAATGTATATGACATCTTCCTATATATTTACTTCCCATTAATATTCATCGTCCATGCTCCTTATGACTTAAAGGAAACTAAAGACAAAATGTTTCACAGTTAATAAACTAGCTATTTCAGATACTAAATATATAAAATTAGTGGTTAAGAGAGACAAATTTTCATTTAAGTCAGCCTTTAACATGCTCAAAGGCACAATAATCAGTTTTTGACTGAGAAGAAATAAATATTACGTTTTGTTTTGATCAATGAGTGTTACTGATAATTAACTTTCCACCTTTGCAACATGCTCACCCCACCCTCATCATTCTCTGAATAGAGCCAGAGACCACTCAATGCTTCAGACACTGGAAACATTAGTCAGAACATCTACTTCTCTGACCTGGCACTGTTGCTGTGTCAACTAAGCAAAATTTGGAAAAGGGCTGTTAATTATTCTATTCCCTGTATTTTAGGTTTATATTTTTAACCCCCTCCCCTGGCTGCTGCCGATAGAGCTAAATGAGTTTAACATTTCTCTCTGCAAATGTTGAATGACCTGAGTGTTTGCAGCATGGTGTTTTTATTTCAGATTTCCAGCATCTTTATATCTTGCCTTTAATTTTCTATAAGAATTTTATTCAACCATTAATTCCCTCAAACGTTCATAATACTATTTTACTACACCCATGTAACAGCAATTACTTGCACCATTATCGCTGTCAACATCAGGGAGGTTTTGTTTTTGCCATTAACCGTAAACCTCATGGTCCATTGGTGTTAGTAACAGTCAATAAGCTGGCAATGCCAGCAACTTGTAAACCTATTTTAGAGCTTGCTGTGATTTATGAAATAACAGGTGGTGCTCGAAATATCCAAGTGGATAAACGAGTATAAATACAGACAATACCATGACTAAAAGGGATAAATGCAACCACTATTAAAATATCAGACCTTAGCGCTTCATCCACAGTGATTGAAAAGGAGGAGAATATGTAACTATCTTCATATTATTGTTTCAGTAAATAATGGTGCTAAGTGAGGACGATTTTGACAATTATTCTTTTCCTTATCAGCTTTGATTTACTTTAAAGTACTGAAACAAGTCAGGTACTTAAAAACAGAATCGAGGCTGTGCATAGCATTGGGAGTCAAATTAGTGGTGACCCATAAAGGCCAGCTTTATTTAAATACATGTCTGATGCTTTTATATTCGTCCATAATTTTGGACGCGTCAGAATAACGAACAAACATCTAACCTGCACTGAAGCAGTGGCTGTCAAGAGTGGAGTGCTACCTACCCTGAATATTATATGGCAGCAACACTGGGGAACTGCTTTGGTTGAGGAAGCAGTTTGTACAAATACTTTTACTTTCTCCTGGACATTAGCTAACATCCACTTACTACAGCGGTCTCCCACCGACCCTCTCCAAACACGGATGTGCATACAGCAAGAGAGAAAGGAAATTAGCAAATATCCCAAAGTCAAATTTGACCTCAGCCGGTATTTTAGCTCAGTTTAGCCATTTTGAATAACTGCAAACTTCACCTAATGTGCAAGAGTTTGGCTTCCAGTACATGGTTAAATAGCAATGTTCCGGCTGTAAACAAATATCTATTGAAAATCAAATGCAGGGGGGCATTCATGTGATATGAGCACGGGAGCAGCTGCTTTTTTGCAAGCTCAGACTCGACTCATCTTTCAATCTTCCCCAGTGCACATCTCATTTACGTCTTTTTTCTTGCATGGCTTTTACCATGTACTGAGAGATTTGTAATGTTTCAGAACTTAAGAGTTGAGACAACATGTTTTAATCCTCGTTGATCTGTGGCGGCAGTTGAAGGATGAGAGGTTCACAATTCAGTTGTGCAAGTATTCTGGAAAATGAAAATGAATTAAATAATGGATGATGGGTACCTTAAATTTACCCTCCTTTACTCGACATCCCTGCTGATCATTATCTCACATTTGGCAAGACATTTGCACTCCAAATGTTCGCTTCACAATTCCCACTTACATTTAGAAAATACTCCAACATTTCAGGTTGAACTGGATGCCCACATACTTCCCCACATTGAAATCCAACTGCCACAGCAATCCAGCAGTGACCAGTTGCAAACTACTGCTCCCGCCTATACTGCTTACTGTATCACCTAACTTACTTTTTAATTGTTTCATGTAACATGGGCATCACTAGCAAGGCCAGCATAGAGTTCAAAGTTAGGATGGTGTATGGCTAATGGGCAATTTAATGATATTGCTATGCATCTCCTGCCCATGCCCTTCTCGGCAGTAGGAGATCACAAGTTGGAAGGTGTTGTCGAAGGAGGCTTAGTGCGTTACAGCAGTGCATATTGCAAGTGCACGGTTGCCACTGTGCATCGGTGGTGGAGAGAATAAATGTTAAGTTTGTGGATAGGTGCCAATCAAGCAGACTCTTTCCCCCAGAGTGTGTTGAGTTTCTTGAGTGGTGTTGGAGCCGTGTTGGTCCAAGCAAGTTGCCTTGGCGATGGTGGGCAGGCTTCAGGGAGTGAGGTGGTGTATTAATTGTCCCAGAGTTCCCAGCTCTGACATGCTCTTGCAGTGACAGCATATACATATTTTCGTTGTACATGACTAGTCCAGTTTCTGGTCATTAGTAACCCCCAGGATGTTGATAATGGGTGAATTCAGCAATGCTAATGCCATTGAATGTCATGGGGAGATAGTTGGATTCCAGGTGTAGACCATTCAGCCCCTCAAGCCCATTCCACCATTCAATGAAAGTATGGTCTAACTCCGCAAAACCTGGCTTTGGTCCACAGACTTTGCCAAACAAAAATGTATCTATCTTATATTTAAAATGGACAACTCTTGAATTCAGCTCCTTTGTCCATGTTTGGACCCAGGCAATAACGAGGTCAGGAGCCCAAGTGCTCCTGGCGGAACCCAAACTTATCAGTGAGCAGTTTAATGATCACCAAGTGTCCAGTGATCGCACGGTTGATGATATCTTGTATCACTTTGCCAATGAAGGAGGCGCAATTGTTGGGATAGTAATTCACCTGATTGGATTTGTCCTACTTTGTATGGACAGGACACACTTGGCAGTTTTCTACATCTTTGAGTAGATGCCAGCAGTGTAGCACAGCTAGTTCTGGAGCACAAGTCTTCAGTACTATTGTTGGGATGTTATCAGGGCTGGCAGCCTTTGTAGTGTCCAGTACACCTCCGACATAGATTTTCATAGAATTTACAGTGCAGAAGGAGGCCATTTGGCCCATCGAGTCTGCACCGGCTCTTGGAAAGAGCATCCTACCCAAAGTCAACACCTCTACCCTAGCCCCATAACCCAGTAACCCCACCCAACACTAAGGGCAATTTATCACGGCCAATCCACCTAACCTGCACATCTTTGGACTGTGGGAGGAAACCGGAGTACCCGGAGGAAACCAATGCACACACGGGGAGGATGTGCAGACTCCGCACAGACAGTGACCCAAGCCGGAATCGAACCTGGGACCCTGGAGCTGTGAAGTAATTGTGCTATCCACAATGCTACCGTGCTGCCCGACATAATGTCAGCAAACACCCGCCAGAATCCCTCCAGCTTCAGACAGGCCCAAAACATGTGGATATGATTCGTGAGCCCATCCGCGCACCGCCCACACCTATCCTCCACCCCTTCAAAAAAAACCTGCTCATCCTGGCCAGTCATATGTGCCCTGTGAACCACCTTGCACACGAATAGGACGTGTTCATCTTCCTCAGAGCCTCCTCCCACAAACCAGCCTCCAACTTCCTCCCCAGCTCTTCCTCCCACTTAAGCTTCACTACACCTATCAGGGCTCCCTCAATCCATTAGCTCCTACTTTTGTCTACATTTTCCTTCAAGTAGAGCTAGCAGCTCAAAAACTATGTGTCCGTGAGACACTGTGGGTGTCTATTCCACCACAATCTAATCCCATGGCCCTTCATATTCTTCACTCTACCATTACAATCGAACCAGGGTCAAATCTGGTTTCATTGATTATAGGAGATGCCAATCCGGTGAAGTTACATTACATGCAGGCGCAGCATACTATAGCCAGAGCAAAGCACTCCCACAACCAAAGGATCCGATCAAAACTCTGCAGACCTGTCACATCCAGTCATTAATGGCATGCATAATAACGGCGTGCACAATCTGACAGTGAAATAGGAGGAGGCGGTTCCAAAAATATCTCATCCGCAAATCAGGGGAATCCCAGCATGTCAATGCAAAGGCAAGGCTGAAGTAATGATCGTCAACCGAATTGCTGAATAGATAATCCATCTCAGCCTTCTCCCCAAGTCCCCATCATCACAAATGCCAGTCTTCAACCAATTTCATTGGCTTCACATGATAGCAAAATACAGCTGAGACACTGGATATAAAGACTATTGGTCCGTAAACATCCCAACAGCAGTCCTTAAGACTTGTGCTCCAGAACTAGCCATGCCTCTAGCCATGCTGTTTCAGTGCAGCTATAAAATTAGCATTACCCAATAATGTTCACACCTGCCCAAATACAGTCCACAAGAAGCAGGATAAATCAAATCTGGCTAAAAACTCTCAAATCAGGCAACTCTCAAAGTGATGCAAGGTGTGGCCCAGAGTGTCATTAAGTGGCACTCATTCATCAAAACTCCATTCACTGATAGAAAGTTTGACTGTCAGGACCACTCTGTTCCAGACTTCACGAGTGCATCATTTATCCAAGGTTGCCAAAAGCTGAATTCCAGAGGTGATGGACAAGAGAGCATATTGTAATTGCTCACAATACTCCAAATGGGATCTGACCAAGCCTTATAGAGCCTCAGAAGTACATCCCTGGTCTTGTATTCTCGCCCTCTCAACATGAATGCTGACATTTTTCTTGGCTTAGTCTTGATTGTGGGTTTGGCAGCCATCTTGGATGGGCCTGGTTGCTGTACTTTGTGGATCTAGTGGATAATCCCTTAGTGGAAAAAGCTGACTTTGAATTGTGGGGGGGGGGGGGGGGCACCTGGAATGTCAGGGGGTTGAATGGTCCAGTGAAAAGTTGGAGGATATTTGCTCACTGTAAAAGTTTGATTGCTGATGTGGTGTTTCTGCAGGAGATTCATTTGCGGACGAGTGGGACAGGTTTTTAATTCAGGCTTTGATGGTTGGGCCCGGGGTGCAACAATTTTAATCAATGAAAGGGTTAAATTTTCTACAGCCAAGATCTTGGCGGATCCCAATGGTTGGCATGTTATTGTTTGTGGGTCTCTGGCGGGCACCTCGGTGGTCCTGGTTAATGTCTATGTTCCCAACTGGGACGATGCGGGTTTTATCAACAAGCTGCTAGCTCCAACGTCCACCATGGAAATTTGATATGACATTGTTGGCGGACAAAAGATTTTGCAAATGCATGTCCACCGCCATTGGGGAATATTTTAAATCTAATGAAAGTGAATTTATCGTGCCTGCAACATTGTGGGAAGCCCTGGGGGGAGGGGGGATAATTTCCTAAAAAACACGCATGGAAAGGACTGCGAGGATGAAGCAGCAGAGGCTGGTGGACTCTACCGTTGAGGTGGACCATCAATATTCACTTGCCCCATCTCCGGAGTTGCAGACACAATTTGAATGACTAACAGGTAAGGCGGTGTGCCAGCTGCGACAGTCGAGAGGCGTTTATTATGAACATGGGGAGAAGGCCAGTCACCTTTTAGCTCATCAGCTGAGGCGGCAGGCAGCTTTCTGGGAGATTGTGCTGATAAGGGATTCGAGTGGCAGTCTAGTTTCCACCCCGCTTAGGGCCAATGTGGCTTTTGAAGCATTTTATCGGGATCTCTACAGATCAGAGACCCACAGCTTAGAGTTCATTTTATGACTGATTTTTTTAATGGGTTATCCATCCCAGTGGAGGATAGGGAGAGGTGAGAAGAGTTAGAATCCCTGTTGGGCTCATTCAGAAATGTATTGGTTGATGCAGCTCCTGGCCCTGATGACTTCCCCATTGAATTATATAAGAAGTTGGTAGAACAAGTGATCCCTCTAATTTTAGATAGGTTTAATGACTCCCTAACCAGAGGTTCATTGCCAGTTACACTTGCACAGGCCTCTATTTCCCGGACCCTGATCCTTGAGGACAAGGACCCTACGAAATGTGGGTCTATTATCTCATCTCCAGGACATCTCTGCAGGAGCTCCTCAGAGTAGTGTCCTTGGCCCAACCATCTTCTGTTGCTTCAACGATCTTACTTCCATCATAAGGTCAGAAGTGGGGATATTTGCGGATGACTGCACAATGTTCAGCACCATTCGCAACTCCTCAGACAATGAAGCAGTCCATGTCCAAATGCAGCATGACCTGGACAATATCAGGCATGGGCTGACAAGATGCAAGTTACGTTCGCACCACACAAGTGCCAGGCAATAACCATCTCCTACAAGACAGGATCTAACCATCGGCCCTTGACATTCAATGGCATTACCATCACTGAATCCCCCCCCCCACTCCCAAACCTGCAACTCCCTTCCAGAAGCAGTGGGTATAGCCACACCTCAGAGACTGTAGCGGTTCAAGAAGGCTACTCACCACCGCCTTCTGAAGGGCAACTAGGGATGGGCAATAAATGCTAGCCTAACCAGCGACGGCCACATCTCATAAAATGAATTTTTTAAAAATTCAGATGCCAAGTTACACAAAAAGTCTGGCACTGGGGTTGGAGTCCTGCCTCCAGGCGTGATCTCGGAAGACCAGGCAGGCTTTGTCAAGAGTCGGCTATTAAACGTTGTCCCCTTCAGTACCCGAACGGAGATGATAGTTTTCTTTGATGCAGAAAAGGTGTTTGATGGGGTGGAGTGGGGATTTCTCATTCTTGGGAGGTTTGGTTTTGGCAAAAGTTTGTCTCCTGGATTACTTTACTGTATGGAGCTCCTATTAGTATGCGCACAAATGCTTTGAACTTTGGCTATTTTCCGCTGAATTGGGGCAAAAGTCAGGCATGTACAGTGTCTCCAATTTGCTTTGGCAATAGAACCACTTGCCATAGTGCCCAAGGTCTTCCAGAAAGTGTAGGGGAAGAAATTGGGGATAGGTGGAGCATAAGGTGTCCTTGTACACACATGATCTGTTTCTTTGTATTCTGGACCCAGTATCTCCCATGGATAAGATAATTAATCTACTTGGGAGTTTTGATTGCTTCTCTGGGTATACGCTGAATTTGGATAAGAACGAATACGTCACGATTAAACCCCTGGGAGGGGAGCCCATCTGGGGATGTTACCTTTTTGCCTTGCCTGATCTAGCTTTTGTTATCTGGGAATCCAGATGGCCCACGATTAGGCCTTGCTTCAGAAATTAAAAATTATTACTCCCGGATAGATTTTTTTGTTCTGGGCAGGGCACTGATCCCGAAAGTGGAGGGAACGGAGTATTCGGCCATAGCCATTTCAGATCACGCCCCGCATTGGGTGGAACTGGAGTTGGGAGAGGAGAGGGACCGACGCCCGTTGTGGCGGTTGAATGTGGGACAGCTGGCAGATGAGGCGGTGTGCGGGAGGGTGAGGGGGTGCATGAAAAGGTACTTGGAGGCCAACGACAACGGGGAGGTGCAGGTGGGGGTAGTATGGGAGGCGCTGAAGGTGGTGGTCAGGGGAGAGTTAATCTCCATAAGGGCTCATAGGGAGAAGAGAGAGGGCAGGGAAAGGGAGAGGTTAGTGGGGGAGATTTTAAGAGTGGACAGGAGATACGCAGAGGCCCCTGAAGAGGGACTACTTAGGGAAAGGCAAAATCTCCAGACGGAGTTCGACCTGCTGACCACAGCGAAGGCAGAGGCACAGTGGAGGAAAGCGCAGGGGGCGACGTATGAGTATGGGGAGAAGGCGAGCCGGATGCTGGCACACCAGCTCCGTAAGAGGATGGCAGCGAGAGAGATAGGTGGAGTCAAGGATGGAAGGGGAGCTACGGTGCGGAGTGCGATGAAAGTAAACGAGGCTTTCAAGGCCTTCTGAGGAGCTGTACAGATCCCAGCCCCCAGCGGGGGGGGGGGGGGGGGGGGGGGGGGGGGGGGGGGGGGGGAGGGGAGGGGAGAGAGAATGCGACGATTCTTGGACCAACTGAGGTTCCAAAGGGTGGAGGAGCAGGAGGTGGCTGGTTTGGGGGCACCAATTGGGTTGGAGGAGCTGATTAAAGGCCTGGGGAGTATGCAGGCAGGGAAGGCCCCAGGACCGGATGGGTTCCCGGTTGAGTTCTATAGGAAGTACGTAAACCTGTTAGCCCCGTTGCTGGTGAGGACTTTTAATGAGGCAGGGGAGGAAGGGACCCTGCCCCCGACAATGTCTGAGGCGACGATCTCTTTGATCCTGAAGCGGGATAAGGACCCACTGCAATGTGGGTCGTACAGGCCGAGGATCGAGGACTGTGTCCCGGGGGTGATTCACGAGGACCAGACGGGATTTGTAAAGGGCAGACAGCTAAACACCAATGTGCGGCGGCTCCTAAACGTGATAATTATGCCATCGGTGGAGGGAGAGGCGGAGATAGTGGCGGCTATGGACGCAGAGAAGGCCTTTGACTGAGTAGAGTGGGAGTACCTTTGGGAAGTGCTGCGGAGGTTTGGGTTCGGGGGAGGGTTTATTAGCTGGGTTAAGCTCCTATATAGAGCCCCGGTGGCGAGTGTGGTTACGAATCGGCAGAGGTCGGAGTATTTTCGGCTGTATCGCGGAACGAGGCAGGGGTGCCCCCTGTCCCTTGCATTAGCAATTGAACCCTTGGCCATGTCATTATGAGAGTCTAGGAAATGGAGGGGGGTGGTCCGAGGGGGAGAGGAGCATCGAGTGTCGCTTTACGCAGACGACCTGTTGTTGTATGTGGGGGATCCAGTGGAGGGGATGGTGGAGGTCATGCAGACTCTAAGGGAGTTTGGGGATTTTTCGGGCTATAAGCTCAATGTAGGGAAGAGTGAGCTCTTTGTAGTACAGTCAGGAGACCAGAAAAGGGGGATAGACGATCTACCGTTGAGGAGGGCGGAAAGGAGCTTTCGGTACTTGGGGATCCAGATAGCCAGGAGTTGGGGGGGCCCTACATAAACTGAATCTGACTAGGTTGGTGAGGCAGATGGAGGAGGACTTCAAACGATGGGACATGCTGCCGCTCTCGCTAGCGGGTAGAGTGCAGTCGGTCAAAATGGTGGTCCTCCCGAGGTTTCTTTTTGCGTTCCAGTGCCTTCCAATCGTGATCACCAAGGCCTTTTTTAAGAGGGTAGGCAGGAGCATTATGGGGTTTATGTGGGCGAATAAGACCCCGAGGGTAAGGAGGGGGTTTCTGGAGCGCAGTAGGGACAGAGGCGGGTTGGCATTGCTGAATCTGGGTGGCTACTACTGGGCAGCCAATGTGGCGATGATCCGTAAGTGGGTGATGGAGGGAGAGGGGGCGGCATGGAAGAGGTTGCAGGTGGCGTCCTGCAAAGGAACAAGCCTGGGGGCGCTGATGACGGCACCGCTGCCGATCTCGCCGACAATGTACACCACGAGTCCGGTGGTGGCGGCAACGCTAAAGATCTGGGGCCAGTGGAGACGGCACACGGGTGCAATAGGAGCCTCGGTGTGGTCCCCGATCAGGGGTAACCATCGGTTTGTCCCAGGGAGGATGGACGGGGGGTTTCAGAGCTGGTATTGGGCAGGGATTAGAAGAATGAGGGACCTGTTCATTGATGGGACGTTTGCGAGCCTGGGGGCACTGGAGGAGAAGTTTGGGCTACCCCCGGGAAATGCTTTCAGGTACATGCAAGTGAGGGAGTTTGTGAGGCGACAGGTGAGGGAATTCCCGTTGCTCCCGGCACAGGAGATTCAAGATAGGGTGATTTTGGGTGTATGGGTCGGCGATATACCAGGAGATGAAAGAAGAGGGGGAAGCGCTGGTAGAAGAGTTGAAGGGTAAATGAGAGGAGGAGCTGGGGGAGGAGATTGAGATGGGGTTATGGGCTGATGCCCTAAGTAGGGTTAATTCCTCTTCTGTGTGTGCCAGGCTTAGCCTGATACAATTTAAGGTGGTTCATAGAGCACATATGACGGGGGCGAGGCTGAGTAGGTTCTTTGGGGTGGAGGACAGATGTGAGAGGTGCTCAGGAAGTCCGGCAAACCATGTCCATATGTTTTGGTCATGCCCGTCACTGGAGGGGTTCTGGAGGGGAGAGGCGGGAACAGTATCTAAGGTGGTGAAAGTCCGGGTCAAGCCAAGCTGGGGGCTAGCACTATTTGGAGTAGTGGACGAGCCAGGAGTGCAGGAGGTGAAAGAGGCCGGCATTCTGGCCTTTGCGTCCCTAGTAGCCCGGCAAAGGATCTTGCTAATGTGGAAGGAGGCGAAGCACACCAGCGTAGAGGCCTGGATAGATGATATGGCAGGGTTTATCAAGTTGGAGAGAATAAAGTTTGCCTTGAGAGGGTCTGCGCAGGGGTTCTCCAGGCGGTGGCAACCGTTCCTAGACTATCTTGTGGAGCGTTAGATGAAGGTCGGTCAGCAGCAGCAGCAACCCGGGGGGGGGGGGGGATCTTTTGTTTGGGGGGGGGGGTATTTGGGGGGGCATTCGAGCAAGAAAATACATGAATGAGCCGGAAAACTGACATGTATGGGAGGAATCCAATGTACAAAGCTCTGTATCATATCAATTTACCGTGTTCATGTCTTGCTATGTGAGCTTTCTTTCTTTTGTTACGGTGGGGGGGGTTGTTGTTTGTAAGGGAGAAAATTTTTGTTAAAAAATTCTTGATAAATATCTTTTTTTGAAAAAGAAATTAAAAATTATACTAGACTGGCCAATGGGGTCAAGTCTGACATGCCAAGGCAGCACAGTGGCGCAGTGGGTTAGCCCTGTTGCCTCACAACACCGAGGTCCCAGGTTCGATCATGGCTCTGGGTCACTGTCCATGTGGAGTTTGCACATTCTCCCAGTGTTTGCGTGAGTTTCACCCCTACACCCCAAAAGATGTGCATGCTAGGTGGATTGGCCATGCTAAATTGCCCCTTAATTGGAAAAAATTAATTGGGTACTCTAAATTTTTTTTAAAGTCTGACTTGCCGAAGTGGGATAACCTCCCCCTGTCCTTGGCAGGCAGGGTTAAGACTAACAAAATGGAATGCACTCCCGAGATTTTTTTTCTTTTAAAATCTTTTTATTCTCTTCTTTTTCAACATTTCATCAATAGACAACAATACCGCCGACCCCCCTTCCCCCCCAATGTTCAATGGCAACCAATTCTCAGAAGTGCATAATAAACAGTTCCCATGCATTGTGAAACCCTTCCTTCATCCCCTTCAGCTGAGACTTCACCTTCCTGAAAGTCAAAGAAATTCAAATGGGTCCCCCCCCGCCAAGCCGTGTCACAGCCGTGCCACCCCAACAGGACCCATTTCCGGGCAATCGGTGAGGCAAAGGCTAACATCTGCCACCCGCCTGACACCCGAGTTGGTCCGACCCCCGAAAAAGGTTTAATGGGGCCCTGGTTCCAAGTTCACAAGCACTACCCCATGAGATGACACTGAAAACCTCTCTCCAACAGACCCCTCACATCCCATATAACTGCCGTGACCGGGGTCTCTAATCTCTTCCCCCCCCCCCCCCCCACTTCCTATCCACCATCATCATATCCAGGCCCTACCCACAAGGCTTAGCCCGCCCCGTCCCATTGTTACCATCAAGCCCCTCTTCCCCTCCCAGAATCCTCCCATCCACGTCCTTTCCTGTATGCTCCTTAGATTTTTTTTTATTTTTTTTATTTTTTTAACAGTGTCTTCCCACTTTTCTCCCAAAGTCCTCCTTTGTCAGAATTAACAAATTAGTGTACTCTTTCATTTATGTGGGTAAGACCCCAAGGACCTGCGGGGCGTTCCTCCAGAAAGATAGACAGTCAGGAGGTTTAACTTCATCCAATTTATTTATTTTTATTTTTCCAATCAAGGGCCAATTCAGCATGGCCAATCCACTTAATTCTGCACACCTTTGGGTTATGGGTAAGACCCTGCTCAGACATGGGGAGAAAGTGCAAACTCCACACGGTCAGTGACCCGGAGTCGGGATCGAACCCGGGTCCTTGGTGCCATGAAGCAGCAGTGCCAACCACTGCGCCATGCTTTATCCAATTTATTATTGGGCAGCCAATATTGAGACGGTACTAGGTGTTTTAGTGTTCTGCGTTCCTTATGGAGGTGCGTTCTTGTAAGGGTTCAAGCCTCGGTGCATTAGTAACAGCATCGTTGCTGTTCTCTCCGTCCGGCAAGATTTTCCTCGAATCTCTCCGACAAGATTTTCCTCAAATCCAGAAGTAGTGTCCACCTAGATAATTTGGAAGCAGTTCAGACAGCATTTTAAACTTAGCTCCACGTCTTTGCTGGTTTCGATCTGCAATCACCTCTTTTTGCCAGCGGGTTTAAACTCGAAGTTTAGGTCATGGAGGAGAAGGGTTTGGAGAGATGGCGACTTGTCCGTGGAGGGAAGGCTGTCAGCTTTAAGGAGCTGTTGGAAAAATTTCAACTCCCTGGTTCCAATCGGTTTAGATTCAGATTCGCAATATTTTGCCAGAAGTTTCTGGAAAAGCGAGTGGAGGGGAGGATAAAGTAGGCATCTCAGACACCAGAGAAAGGAGGAGCAGACGCCTCGAAAGCAGACGCCTCGAAAGCAGACGCCTCAGTGTGTGAGGTGACCCTGACCAGACCAGACGGAAGCTCACAAAGTGAGTGTTGCAAAGGCTCACAAAGGAGTTCAGGAGAAACCTCAAGCCTGCCAGTCTGCTACATCATTGCATTACCAAACAGCTGTACTTCAAGTGAGATGGAAAACAAAATCCAAACCTTGAACCCTGGTTCACAACCACTGATGGCTTGCTGAAAACCTTATGAAAGTAGAGATGTTGCGCAAGGACAGGATAATAGTTGATTAATTCCTTCCATGATCACAAACTCTGTTGGTGTGAACAAAGCTGGCAGGTTTCTTGAGATTGGTCAATTTAGATATAAAGAATTACTCCGATCCCTCATTTGGGCCAGACAAGTTAATATAACAATGCTATCCTCCACTACAAATGGATTGCTGACAGCAGCACACACCAAGTCTCAATTTCCCAAAACACAACTAAAGCTGGAATTTTCTATCCATTACTCAAGTTAATTCCAATGGGACAGAACTTTCTGGAAAAACAACAGGATACGCCATTATACAATTTGAAAATTGGCCAGCCCATTCAGAGGATTAAGTGATATGTTACAAGTTGTGAACTTGCTGGCTTTTTTGCGCTGCTCCTGTAAATGACAACACATCCCTCGCCTTCCTGTTATTTTAAGAACTTAGTGGATTTGCACATTAATTGTCCATTATACACACAACAACAAATTAGAGACAGAACTTAACAGCAGGAGTATTGGTACCTGCGTTAAGAAATACCATGTTTTAAACAAAGTCAATCAACCTCTCCAGCCCAGAAAGAGATCAACTTAACCTATACAATCTCATTCCAGTATGTAGTAAATTGTTGGATGATAAATGTCAATTCCTGTCGTTCATTCGCAGTTCATCCTTTCTTTCACATTTTGCATCCAGTTTGACAAATGTAGCCTCATCCTTCTGTTTATTTCCTAATCCTTGGATCTCATTGATTGAGATGTACTGTGAGTCTCAGTTACCCAGCTGATGTGAATTGCATCTATCTTAAGACTAAAGAGTTTGTCACATACATTTATTCCTATGACAACAAAGTTGTTCACCAAACAGGTCACGGTCCCAAGATTGTGGCAGTTTATCAGTGGTGCACCTCAGGTCTGATTACTCGGATCAGAACAGACATTTGTCTTCCACTGTTAAATAATGCATCGATACTCAAGACCCAAGAATGAGTAACAAAAAGCAGGCATGTCCAACCCACAGCCTGCATGAAGCCCCTCTATGTGGCTCTTGGACCGACTGTTGAAAATGCTGGTACGGCAGGTCAGTGAGTTTGAAGATTTCAGCAGGAAAGTGCTCCTCCAATGACAGTCTGTTTCACTCCCTGATAGGCTCAATATAGAGAGACATCGACTGTGATTGGAGGAGCAATTGCGAGCATGTGAAGATAGACATACTGGAACGTGAGGGGCCTCTGCCAACCAGGTTGGGGGCCAGAGCAGGGCATGGGGACCAGGAGGAGACAAGCGGTTGTCTTTAATTTGTTACTCATTTTTTAAATGGTCAATTTATTACTGTGACTTTTTTGCTGGCAAGTCGTTTCTTCATAAGTCAGCTTTTTTTGTTGAAATTCCTGTTTAATGTTGTGTCAAACCTTACCTTGTCAAAATGTGCTCATCACCCATGTGCCACCCACCTATCCGAAGTGAGGAAAAAAATTTAAATATGGCCCCCAACATGAAATGGTTGGACAAGCCTGATCTAGTTAATGGAGGCCAAAAGAAAAACTCTTTTGACTGAAGTCATAGCCAACATGTGAAGTTTGGTTTTGTTGTTGTCACTGAAGTTCATCTCAGCCCAGACATCACTATAAGAGTCTTCAGTCCACCCATTGTCAGTTGCTTCAATGACCTTAACTCTCCCAGAATGGAGTGGTTCACTGATCATTCCAGCGTTCAGTTCTGTTAACAACTCCAATAATGGGAGTCTCATTAAAGCCTGTAGCAGTACCTGGAAAGCATCATCTTGGGATGGGTAACATGAAATAAAATTGCTTATTGTCACAAGTAGGCTTCAAATGAAGTTACTGTGAAAAGCCCCTAGTCGCCACATTCCAATGATACCTCTCTCAGAAAAAGCTCAGCCATCCTCTTTTGCACTTCAAAAGTAAACCCCAAAGTTCCCCCACCTGAAATATCTGGAGGTCAGCATCGACGACAAGCTGAACTGGAATAGCAACAATATTGTGGCTACAAAAGGACAAAAGATTGAGTACAGTACTCTGCAACAATTGATGCATCTCCTGAGCAAAAGTCTAGGCATACTTAACAAGACTCTAGTTAGGACTGTGATTTGATATTTTCCACTCAACGAGATGGGTGCAGCTGGAATACTCAAGAAGCTTGAGACTATTCAGTTTGTTCAATAGTACTTCAGTGCAGTCCAAAGATGTTGTAACTCCAGCAATGTTGTCTAAAAATGTTGCCACTTGCCACAAAAGGATAGCTTCAATTTTGCCATATTTTGGAGACACACAAAACTGAATTGTGTTATAGCGCTGCTTACAAATATGGATGCCATCACCAGACAAAATTGAAGAATGAAGAATCAACCATATTGCTGTTTTGAGAGTTCCATTGAGTCACACGATACTCATCTGAATTTATTGCTGAATTAAAGAGAACCGGTCGACCATTTTGTCTGGATGCCTCTAAATGACAGTACATTTAGACCTGCAGTTCAGCTCTGTGAAGTGCTGTGAAGGCAGGGTGAATGTTCCTCTGATGTTTCTTGGGGAAATTTAGTGACACAAGGGATGCCAACTGGGACATCCGATGGCGGGTTTGGTGTGAGTGATCGCGTATTTGGCAGCTCCCACTTGAATCTGTTTTTTTGGACCTTTGCCCCGCTTGTAGGGTGGATGTTTTGTAGAAAAGAGGTGTAGGACCGGCTGGAGAAGTCGGACTCCGTTTGTGGGGCTGGTGGATGGATCCATGGACCAGAAGTGAGTAGAGAAGAAGGGAGCAATTGGAGCAAAGGAATCTTTGTGTGCTGCAGGACAGGATGGCAGACGGTAAAGGGTCTGCCTTGCCGGCCCAGTGGTTGACAGAGCAGCTGGTGGACTTTCTAATTGAAAAACAGAGCTGACAGAGGAGGAAGGCCCAGGAGGATCTAGCCAAGACGGTAGAGCCATTAAAAGCGGGAAATGGACTTCCGGTTGCGGCTATGCCTAGGTAGGTCGCACGTTCGGCAGCTCCCGCCGGGAATGGACTTTTGGGCTCTTCAGAGGGGCCCCAACGGCAATTGTCCAACGGCTTCCAGTGTGGGAAGGTGACAGCAAGGTCCCCCCGACATTATATGGATTGGACCAGGAGTGGAGCGGTTTAAAAAAGTGATCCTGGTGCAGCGAGAAGTGCGAGGGAGGAAAAGCAAGATGGCGGCAGGTGGAGACCAAGCAGCATGGGCGCAGTGGTCGCAGGGAGCAGCAGGTATTTCTTAAACGCTGCTGTGAGAAGCTGAGGACAGAAATGCTGGCGCCAATGAAGGCGGCGATTGAGAAGCTTGTGGAGACCCAGAAGGCCAAGGGGTGGCGATCCGGGAGGTGCGGCAAAAAGCCTCGGAGATCGAGGACGAGATCTTGGGCCTGGCGGTGAAGGTGGAAGCGAATGAGGCGCTGCACAAGAGGTGGGTGGAAAAATTCGAGGACCTGGAGAATAGGTCGAGGAGGAAGAATCTTCAGATTCTGGGTCTCCCTGAAGGAGTGGAGGGGCCCGATGCCGGGGCATATATGATGCTCAATTCGCTGATGGGCGCGGGGGCTTTCCAGAGGTCCCTGGAGCTAGATGTGGCTCATCGGGTCCTGGCAAGGAGACCCAAAGCCAACAAGCCACCAAGGGCTATAGTGGTGAGGTTCCACTGCTTTATGGACAGAGATCGTGTCCTGAGAACGCCTGACGAGGCATGGAACTTTATACAGACTGAAAGGTTGGACTCAAATGGAGTGTTTGTCGTGGGGGGAGGTTTACTGCGTTTGGGATTGTTCTTTTTGTTTGAGGGCAGGGTGGGATGGGTGAATGGATTTGATATGGGGGCCGTGGGAGAGTGTGGGCTTCGGTGCTGGAGGGGCAGGTCCCCACGGAGGAAGAGGGGGGGTGGAGGCCCGGGGATGGGGAGTTGGGGTAAGGCCGCAAAAAGGAGCTGCGCCAGAGGGGGCGGGGCCGGCTCAGGAAAGCGCAGGCATTTTCCCGCGTCAGGGAAGGATGGGGGCGGGGCGGGGGAAGGGCAGTGCTGGAGAGGAGCGCACACTGACTGCCAAGGGGTGGGGGGATTCTCACACTGGGGGGGGGTCAATGGAATGGCGGGAGGGGCCGGGGTCAGCAGGAGTCAGCTGACTTACGGGAGTATCATGGGGGGAGCAAAATGGCTAGGTGAGGATCTAGCGGGGGGGGGGGACTGGGTTGCTGCTGCATGGGCCAAAGGGGAGCTGAAGTAGGAGGGGTAGTCGGGGCGGGGGTCCGCCGCCTGGCGGACTGGAGGGTGCGGGCACGTTGCTGGCCTAGTAAAGGAGATGGCTAGTCGGCAGGGAGGGGGGGTGGCGAGTAGCCCCCGATCCGGCTGATAACTTGGAATGTGAGGGGCCTGAACGGGCTGGTCAAGAGGGCCCGGGTGTTCACGCACTTAAAAGGACTGAAGGCAGGTGTGGTTATGCTCCAGGAGACACATCTGAAGGTGGTGGACCAGGTTAGGCTGAGAAAGATATGGGTCGGGCAGGTCTTTCATTCAGGGCTAGATGCAAAGAACAGAGGGGGTTGCAATACTGGTGGGGAAGCGGGTGTCGTTTGAGGCACTGAATATTGTAGTGGATAATGGTGGTCGATATGTGATGGTGAGTGGTAGGTTGCAGGGGGTGCGGGGTGGTACTGGTGAACATATATGCCCGAATTGGATATGCCGGATTATGAAGCGCATGCTGGGTCGGATTCCGGATCTGGAGGTAGGAAGCTTGATAATTGGGGGGGGGGGGGGGGGGGGGGGGGGGGGGGGGAGACAGGAGGTATGCAGAGGCCGCCGAGGAGGGGCTACTTAGGGAGCGACGGAACCTCCAGACGGAATTCGACCTGCTAACCACGGGGAAAGCAGAGGCACAGTGGAGGAAAGCGCAGGGGGCGACGTATGAGTATGGGGAGAAGGCGAGTCGGATGCTGGCACATCAGCTTCGTAAGAGGGAGGCAGCGAGGGAGATTGGTGGAGTTAAGGATAGAGGGGGGAATACGGTGCGGAGTGCGGTGAGAATAAACAAGGTATTTAGGGACTTCTATGGGATCTGTACAAGTCTGAGTCCCCAGCGGGGAGGAGGGGATGCGACGATTCCTAGATTAGCTGAGGTTCCAGAGGGTGGAGGAGGAGGAGGAGGTGGCTGGTTTGGGGGCGCCGATTGGGCTGGAGGAGCTGGTTAAAGGATTGTGGAGCATGCAGACGGGGAAGGCCCCGGGGCCGGATGTGTTCCTGGTTGAATTCTACAGGAAATACGTGGACCTGCTGGGCCTGTTGCTAGGGAGGGCTTTTAATAAGGCGAGGGAGGGGGGGACCTTGCCCCCGACAATGTCTAGGGCACTGATTTCTTTGATCTTGAAGCGGGACAAGGATCCATTGCAATGTGGGTCGTTTTGACCGATCTCGCTCCTCAATGTTGGTGCTAAGTTGTTGGCGAAGGTGCTGGCTATGAGAATTGAGGACTGTGTCCCGGGGGTGATTCATGAGGACCAGACGGGATTTGTGAAGGGTAGGCAGCTAAATACAAATGTGCGGAGGCTCCTCAATGTGATTATGATGCCCTCGGTGGAGGGGGAAGCGGAGGTAGTGGCAGCTATGGACGCGGAGAAGGACTTTGATCGGGTGGAGTGGGAGTATCTTTGGGAAGTGTTGCGGAGGTTTGGGTTCGGGGAGGGGTTCATCAGTTGGGTCAGGCTGCTATATAGAGCCCCAGTGGCAAGTGGGGCTACGAACCGGCGGAGGCCGGAGTACTTTCGGCTGTACTGGGGGACGAGGCATCCCCCTTGTTGTTTGCATTGGCAATTGAGCCGCTGGCCAGGGCACTGAGGGAGTCCAGCAAATGGAGGGGACTGGTCCGGGGGACACACCGGGTGTCGTTGTATGCCGACGACCTGTTGTTGTATGTGGCAAGTCCAGTGGAGGGGATGGCGGAAGTCATGCGGATCCTTAGGGAGTTTGGGGACTTTTCGGGTTATAAACTCAACATAGGGAAGAGTGAGCTCTTTGTGGTGCATTCAGGGGACCAGGGAAGGGGGATAGACGAGCTACCGCTGAAAAGGGCGGAAAGGAGCTTTCGTTACCTGGGAATCCAAGTAGCTAGGAGTTGGGGGGCCCTGCACAAGCTCAATTTGACGCGGTTGGTGGAGCAGATGGAGGAGGATTTTAAAAGATGGGATATGCTGCCACTCTCACTAACGGGTAGGGTGCAGTCGGTCAAAATGACGGTCCTCCCGAGGTTTCTCTTTGTGTTCCAGTGCCTTCCCATTATGATCCCCAAGGCCTTTTTCAAAGGGGTAAGCAGGAGCATCATGGGATTTGTGTGGGCGAATAAGGCCCCGAGGGTGAAGAGAGTGGTTCTGGAGCGTAGCAGGGACGGGGGGACGGGAGGGGGGGGCTGGCGCTGCCGCATTTGTGTGGCTATTATTGGGCAGCCAATGTGGCGATGATCCATAAGTGGGTAATGGAGGGAGAGGGGGCGGCGTGGAAGAGGTTGGAGATGGCATCCTGTGTGGGCACGAGCCTGAGGGCTCTGGTGACGGCACTGCTGCAGCTCTCGCCGACAAGGTAGACCACGAGTCCGGTGGTGGCAGCGACGCTGAACATCTGGAGGCAGTGGAGGCGACACAGGGGCAAGGTGGGAGCCTCGGTTTGGTCCCCAATTCGGGAGAATCATTGGTTCGTCCCGGGAAGGATGGATAGGTGTTTCGGAGCTGGCATCGGGCAGGGATTAGAAGAATGGGGGACCTGTTCATCGATGGGACTTTTGCGAGCCTAGGGACGCTGGAGGAGAAGTTTGGATTACCCCCGGGAAACGCTTTCAGGTACATGCAAGTGAGGGCATTTATGAGGCGGCGAGGGAATTCCCGCTGCTTCCGGCACATGGGATTCAGGACAGAGTGATTTTGGGTGTATGGGTTGGAGAAGGCAAGGTTACGGCGATTTACCAGGAGCTGAAGGAAGAGGAGGAGGCCTCGATGGAGGAGTAAAGGGCAAGTGGGAGGAGGAGCTTGGGGAGGAGATAGATGACGGTCTGTGGGCTGACGCCCGGAGTATGGTTAATTCTTCCTCCTCCTGCGCCAGGCTCAGCCTAATGCAGTTCAAAGTTACTCAGAGCGCATATGACAGGAGCGAGGTTGAGTAGGTTCGTTAGGGTGGAGGACAGATGTGGGCTCGGCGAGCCCGGCAAATCACGTCCATATGTTCTGGTCGTGCCCAGCGCTGGATGGGTTTTTGCAAGGACTATGTCCAAGGTGGTGAACGCCCGGGTCAAGCCGAGCTGGGGATTGGCAATATTTGGGGTATCGGACAAGCTGTGAGTGCAGGAGGCGAAAGAGGCCAGTATTCTGGCCTTTGCGTCACTGGTAGCCCGGCGGAGAATTTTGCTACTATGGAATGATGCGATGCCCCCTAGTGTGGAAGTTTGGATCAATGACATGGCAGGGTTCATCAAGCTGGAGAGGATAAAGTTTGCCTTGCGAGGGTCTGTGCAAGGGTTCCTCAGGCAGTGGCAACCGTTCCCAGACTATCTCGCGGAGCGTTAGGAGGAAGTCAGCCGCAGCAGCAGCCCAAGGGCGGGGTTTCCTTATTTGTGTTTTCAAATGTTATATGGGGGGTTATTGTACATGGGGGAAGTCCAATGTATAATTTCTGATTGTTCTTTTCTCGTTTATTTATTTTTGTTGTTTTTTTTGGGGGGGGGGGGGGATTTGAATAAATATATAATTTTTTTTAAAGCGGGAATTGACCAGGTGCAGCAGAGGCTGAAGTCCCAGGGCCAGGCCATTCGGAAAGTGGAGGCGGCGGTGGGGAGCACGAGGAGCAGCTTGCCCCGTTGGCAACAGAGATAGGTGTGATGCAGGAGACTCAAGAGCGGCTAAGAGAGAAGGTGGAGGACCTGGAGAATCGCTTCCGAGGCAGAATCTAAGAATCGTGGGGATGCCTGAAGGAATTGAGGGAGCGAACGCTGGCACGTTTGTAGCCAAGATGTTGGAGAAGCTGGTGGCGGAGGGGGCCTTTGACCCGCCCCTGGAGTTCGACCAAGCGCACAGGGCACTGATGAGGAAGCTGCAGGCGAATGCACTACCGAGGGTGATGGTGCTGCGTCTTCATCAGTTCCTGGACAAGGAGAAGATACTGAAATGGGAGAGGCAGATGACAGATGAGGAGACACACCTGGGAGTGGAGTGAGCTTTGGGTGTATCAGGTCCTGGCGCGGACCTGGTAAAGAGGAGAGCCAGGTTTAAGCGGGTGACGTTTGGAATGTTGTATCCGGTCCGCCTCTGGGTGACTTTTAATAGCCGAGTGCACTATTTTGGAACACCAGAGGAGGCGATAAATTTTGTACAGGACAATGGACTGACAGGGAAGGAGGACGTTGAACTGTGGAGGCGGTGTTAGGAGATTGGTGTTTTTCGTTCCACTTTTTCTGGGATCTTTGTTTTTGTTAGTTGTTGGAGAATTTTTCTCCTACGGGATGTTTTGTCGCGATTGAGTGTGCACTTTTTTTCTTGTTTCATTGTTGCTGGGAGGTGTGCGAGCAGGAGGGGGGTTTGGAGGCAGAGGTGCCTTGGGCGGGGGCTGTCAGGTTAGCTGGATGGGCTAGTTAACGGGCACACAGTGGGAGGTGATTAGGTGACTAGTGTAGCAGAGGGGAATGGTCAGTTGTTTTGTTTAAGGGAAGGGGGAGAGGGTTTGCTACCAAAGGTGCTGTGGGTAGCACAGGAGGGAGTGGTGACGGTGGACATCTGAGGGTGGGTCTGGAGGGGCACGTGGCAAGGGCTGGGGGCTGGCCTCAGAAGGGGTATGGTTGATCGACGGGATGTGTGGGGGGGGGGGGGGGGGGGGGCGCCCTCCAACCAGCTTGGTCACATGGAACGCGAGGGGAGTTTTCGTGTACCCGAGAAGCTTGAAGGCGGTCCTGGCCTTTTTACAAGAAACAGATTGAAGGTCGGGGATCAGACAAAGCTAAAGAAAGGGTGGGTAGGGCAAGTCTTCCATGCATGATGAGACATGAAGACTTGGGGGGTGGCAGTGCTGATACATAAGTATGTGGCTTGAGGTAGGGAATATAGTAGCTGTGTAGAGGTTTGGGATGCTGAGGACGAAGGAATTTGCGTACTTCTCCCACGTGCACAGGGTGTACTGTTGGGTTGATTATTTTGTGGTAGGGGGCCTCAGTTTGGGCTGAGATTTGTGGGAACCACAGGTTTGTTCTGGGGGAGGGCTGGACCCGGGCGGAGATGGAGCGGTTTGGGTATCTGTTTGTGGGAGAGGCAGCTTTTCGAGCTCAGAGGGGTCGGTAGAGGAGTATGAGCTGCCCAGCAGGAATGGGACCATGTCGACATGTTTTGGGCCTGTCCGAAGCTGGAGGGATTCTGCCGAAGTTCGCTGAATTGATGTCTGAGCTACTGAGAGTGAAGGTGGTCCCGAGTCCAGAAGTAGCAATCTTTGGAGTGTCGGAAGACCCGGGAGTCCAGCGCGTGAGAGAGAACCGATGTTTTGGCCTTTGCCTCTTTGGTAGCCCAGAGACGGAACTTGTTGGGATGGAACTTGTTGGGATGGAGGGACTTGGGGCCGCCGAGCCCAGGGGTGTGGGTGAGTGACCTCGCGGACTTCCTCGGGTTGGAAAAAATCAAGCTCACCTTGAGAGGGTCTGTGGAGGGGTTTGCCTGGAGTTGGAAACAGTTTATCGATTTCTTCCAATATAAAAACATTTTATTAAAAATTTTTTTTAAAAAAGAATGCTATCTGAAGAACTTGCTTTTGTTTATCTGGCGATTGTAATAATAATAATCTCTTTTGTCACAAGAAGGCTTACATTAACACTGCAATGAAGTTGCTGTGAAAAGCCCCTAGTCGCCACATTACGGCACCTGTTCGAGTACACGGAGGGAGAATTCAGAATGTCCAATTCATCTAACAGCACGTCTTTCGGGACTTGTGGGAGGAGACCGGAGCACCCAGAGGAAACCCATGCAGACACAGGGAGAACGTGCAAACGCCACACAGACCGTGACCCAAGCCGGGAATTGAACCTGGGACCTTGGTGCTGTGAAGACACAGTGCTAACCAGTGTGCTACCGTGCCACCCATCTTTTAAGAAACATTTCAGGTGCACATCACTGGCTCAAAAATGTGGAACTCTAACTTCACTGTAGGTGCACCTACACCCACATGGACTGCAGCCACTGGATTTAGTGTGAAACAAACCATGCAATATGTGATGAATGCAATAAATGGTCATATTTTATAGTTTGTATTTTTTGTAGTATTATTAAAACAGAGGTTAAAATGCTTACCGACAGTACGTTTGCTGCAATTAAAGTGGTGTAATCCGTGATTTTGCTAGGGAAGTGTTTGCAACTAGATATTCAGTGGAGGGTGTGCAGAGGAGATTAATCCCAGAGTTGAGGGGGTAGGATTAAGAGGAGAGGTGGAGTAGACTGGGACTGTACTTGTTGGAATTTAGAAGGATGAGGGGGGGGATCTTATAGAAACATATAGAATTATGAAGGGAATAGATAGGATTGGTGCGGGGAGGTTGTTTCCACTGGCGGGTGAAAGCAAAACTAGTGGGCAAAGCCTCAAAATAAGGGATAGTAGATTTAGGACTGAGTTTAGGAGGAACTTCTTCACCCAAAGGGTTGTGAATCTATGGAACTCCCTGCCCAGTGAAGCAGTTGATTCATTAAATGTTTTCAAGTTAAAGATAAAGGAATAAAGGCTTATGTTGTTCGGGCGGGAAAGTGGAACTGAGTCCACAAAAGATCAGTCATGATCTCATTGAATGGCGGAGCAGGCTCGAGGGGCCAGGTGGCTTACTCCTGCTCCTAGTTCTTATAGAGAGCTAATGGAACAGTGAGTCTGGCAAAACAAATCAAGGCAAACCTTGTAACAAGAGACAAAAGAATGCTGTGTACTTTGAATGCAGCTGGTGTTGCTAATGGGAGGAGCCAGGTCTGTCTGGACAAAGGAGTTGCGTCCAGGGCTCTGAGCCGAGTAGGTTTTCAGCTTGGTTAAAAAAGGTTTGTCTCTCTAAGAACTGTACACCAAGATAATAAAGTAAAATCTGGTTGTTAACTTCACACACCAGTAGTTTTTGAAATATATGGGTTGCTTAATTGGAAGGTAGAGGCAGGTTTCAGGAAGCAAGGTATTGTGCCTGTTAAATGTAAAGCTATTTCTCTTGCCAATGTCCTTAATTTGGTGTTCAAATTAAAGTTTGTTTCAATATAAAAGTTGTCTGCAGGTCAATGTTATCACTCCAGTGGTGCAGTAACATTTCCTCAGTTTTACCAAATGCAAATAGCTGGGTTCTCGAGCAGGATCTCAACCAAAATTGGCTTCTGGTCTGGACCTATAACAAATGGCACGGGGCCCCCAAGTGACAGGGAGCCCCAAAATGCAGGACAAATCTGACAAATGAATTGCAACCTGCCAACGAAAAAGAAAATCACCTTTGTCTGCTGCATAATGCTTGTGCAAGGAAGTGATGGTCGAAATTATGATGCGGTTTCTTTTGCAATGGTAGACAGTAGAACATGAGTTTGGTATGGTGTAAGATTATGTTTGTGTTGCAAAATGTTTCTAGGTTAGTGTTTTTGTGCATGTGCAGGTTAGGTCCTTGCGAGTGCAGTACGTGGTCCAGAGGTGTTGGGGGGGGGGGGGGGGGGGGGGGGGAAGAGAGAGAGAGAACAAGGTCATGGGGTATGAGCGCCGCAAACATTGAGCATTCACCGTAGCACCAGTGGGAAATGGTCTCCACACACTCTTCTCAGCTTTCCAACATTTTGTCCACACCTTTCCCCATTACAAAATTACATTTCATCAGCCTAATTAATATTTCAGCAATATCAAATTCAATGCTGCAGGATTCCAGCTCAAATTCACAAGAAAGAATTAATTTTAACATATAAAATATTGAAGAGTCTGCACAACTACCAAATCTATTTTGCGATTATGAAAATTTCTACTTTTGGGACAACCTTTCAAGTCCATAAGTGGTGTACATAAACTGCTAAAGAAACGTTTAGTTCAACTGTTCATACACTGCTTATTTTGTGATATTTTTAAAACTTCAGAACAATTCTTGAATGCACCCCTTTTTTAAAGCTATAACTTGCCCCCTTCTCCAGTTTCCAAATGATTGTTATTTACAGCACAGGAGGCCATTCAGCCCATCGTGTTTGCATCAGCTCCCAAAAGAGTAACCAAACTACTCCCATTCCCCAGCCCTCTCTCCGTAGCCGTCTAAATTAATCACTTTCAAATATATATCCCGCTCTCTTTTGAAAGCTATGGAATCCACCTCCACCACTCTCCCAGGCAGTGCATTCCAAACACCCCCTCCTCCCCTTGCGTAAAGATAGGTCAGCACGGTGGTGCAGTGGTTAACACTGCTGCCTCACAACGCCGAGAACACAGGTTCGATTCCAGCCCCGGTTCATTGTCAGTGTGGAGTTTGCACATTCTCTCCACGTCTGCGTGGGTCTCACCCCCACAAACCCAAAGATGTGCAGGGTAGGTAGATTGGCCACGCTAAATTGCCCCTTAATTGTAAAAAATGAATTGGGTACTCTAAATTTTTTTTATTTTTTTTTAAATCTCACTCCTCGCTCTCTGGCCATCTTGAAATTGTGACTCCCAGTCACTGGCATACCAACTAGTGGAAACATAATATCCTTCTTTACCCTGTCAAAATTATTCAGAATTTTGAACACCTCAATAAGGACGCCTCTGAATCATCTCTGTTCCAAGGAGAACAAGCCCCATTTCTCCAATCTTCCGTTGTATCGAAAATTCCTCATTCCTGATATCATTCTAGTAAATCTTATCTGCACTCTCTCAAAGGGTTTAACATCCTTCCTTAAATCAGGTGCCCAAAGGGCAGCACGATGGTGCAGTGGGTTAGCCCTGCTGCCTCACGGCACAGAAGTCCCAGGCTCGATCCCGGCTCTGGGTCACTGTCCGTGTGGAGTTTGCACATTCTCCCCGCGTTTGCATGGGTCTCGCCTCCACAACCCAAAAGGTGTGCAAGGTAGGTGGATTGGCCACACTAAATTGCCCCTTAATTGGAAAAAAAGAATTGGGTACTCTAAATTTTTTTTTTTTTTTAAATAAGGTGCCCAGAACTGACTCAACATTTGCCATGTTCCTGAAGTCTCATGGTGTTTGATGCCTTCCTGAGTGAACCTTCTCCATTTTGGTCAGTCCAGGCCAAGGACTCTCATAAATCAGTGAGGGTGCTGGATTTGTTCAGAGATGCTTTTGAAGTATGCATGGTCCATCAAACATGACAGCCCAACTGATCTTAGCAAATTTAGCTGATGAGCGGCACGGTGTTTAGCATTGCTGCCTCTCAGCACTAGGGACCAGGTTCAATTCCAGCCTTGGGTCACTGTATGTGTGGCATTTGTACGTTCACCCAGTGTCTGTGTGGGTTTTGTTATGGGCCAAGGTTTAGAGAACCCAAAGTGTATCATGGAGTTCACCTGACCCACAACTTTTAATAGATTGTGGTATGGGGAGCACACGGCCCATTCTACAGGTGCGGTACAGCAGAAATGGAAAAGTATTTTTAAAGCAAAACAATGTTTATTCTATGAACTCAAGTTAACCTTTTTTAAACATAGTGAACATCTTAGCAACCATTAATTCAAATACAACCCCCAAAGAATACAACACCAAGTAAACCTTTAAGCTTTCCTTTTAACATCCATATGACTTAAAACACCTTTTACCAGAAGCACATCAGGTTAAAGTCACTACTGTTATTAGTTTTAAATCACCAGGATTGATTTAGTCTTCAGATTAGAGAGAGATTTTCATACACCTTCAGGCTGTGACTGCAGCTATCCAGCTCTGAAAACAAAACTAACACACCCTGCAGCAAACAGTCTAAAACGAAAGTTAAAAAAGCTAACAGATAGCCCAGCTCCACTCACTCTGACATCACTGCAGTAATAAACACCCATTTCTTAAAGGTACTCTCACTACAGATATTTATATACACACCCATTTATAAACACCCATTTCTTAAAGGTACTCTCACATGACAGTTTCCTCCAGGTGCTCCGGTTTCCTCCCACAGTCCAAAGATGTGTGGGTTTGATGAATTACCCATGCTAAATTGCCCCTCAAGTGTCCAGGAGTGTGTAGATTAGGTTATGGGAATAGGACAGGGAGAGGAGTGGAGCTGGTGCTCATTCAAACGGTCGGTGCAGACTCGATGGGTCAAGTGGCCTCCTTCGGCACTGCAAGGATTCCATGATTTGATTACCTCCCCATCCTCAGGCTCCACTAGTGGAAGAAGCTCATTGATTTTTTTTCTGTTGCAGAATGGAGACCAATGGATCAACTGTTCCTGATTTCTTCCTTTCCCCTAACCCACAAGACCTTACTTCCTCTACATTTAATTCAATGCCCAAGCCCTGAATTTGCATCTTTATCTATTTTTTCTAATGTGTCCCCTCATGCCCCCAGAGTTTATTGGGTCCCTCAGACCCAGTCCTTACCATCTAAATTCCATTCCTGTCAGATTGAACAAAACTTTCCCCTTGGTGGAGGGGTCAATGACCAGAGGATATAAATTTAATGCAAGGGGCAGGAGGTTCAGAGGGGATGCGAGGGGAAGGAAACCTTTTGACCCCAAGGGTGGAGGGAGCGTGGAATTTGGTGCCTGAAAGGGTGGCGGAGGCAGAGACCTTCATAACATTTAAGAAATATTTAGGTGTGCACTTGCGATCCCAGGGCATACAAGGCTATGGCCAAGAGCTGGAAAATGGGATTAGAATGGTTAAGTGGTTGCTTTTGACTGGCGCAGATGTTATGGGCCAAAGGGCCTTTTTAGTGCTCTATGGTTCTTTAACTCTATTGTTTACCATTTGAGTTCCCTTCCTAACTCCAATTTAGTTCACAGCATCAGCAGTCATCGCCCCTCAGGTACAGTTCTCTTTCTTTAAAAGCTGCCACCATCAATCCTCTCATTGAAGAGAGCAATCCTTGACCCCTAAACCTCTCATGCCTCTCTACGCCCCCCCCCCCCCCCCCCCCCCCCCAAGTCCTTGAACCTGTTGTCGCCTACAAATCTGTGCTCACCTTTCTGAATGTTTCTGTTGAATTCCTGGAAACAGGTTTCCCTTTTTTAGGATCAAGGTGGCTTTTATCAAAGTCACATGTAATGAAGAAAGCAGGGATTGAGAGATGACTTTGAGATGCACAAAATAATCAGCAGCCAAAAAGAAAGAAAAAACAACTTGCATATATGTAACATTTTTCACAGCCACTGAACATACAAGTGCTTTACATCCAACGAGCCAAGTATCATCACCATTACAATGCAAGAATTCAGGGTTGTAGTGCTCACTGGAGACAGTTTCAGGAACTCCCAATGGCCAAAGAGCCCCTTCCAGAATCGTAGTGTAGCTTTTGCCCATTGACAGGCACCACAAACATGATCTTCACTGCTCAGTAAATCCAAGATGTGGAGATGCCGGCGTTGGATTGGGATGAGCACAGTAATAAGTTTTACAACACCAGGTTAAAGTCCAACAGGTTTGTTTCGATGTCACTAGCTTTCGGAGCGCTGCTCCTTCTTCAGGTGAATGTAAATCCAAGTGCAAGAACTGCATGCCCATTTTTGACCTCAAAAGTCTTTGACTGCTGTCAACCACAGGCTTATGGTGTACCCTTCTGAAATTTGGCTGTCCTCAGAAATTTGTGACCATCTTTTGCCAACTCGAGAGAAATACGAACTGTGATCTTTACCAAAGGAACTGTCAGAGGAATTCCCAAGCTTAGTTGTGAAGACTAAGATGCTTCAGTAGACTGTTCATTGCTAATCAAAGAGCTTAATTCTCCACTCTAACCATACTCTTCTTTATATACACATCTGAGTACAATTAACTAATCATTACCAAAAATATGTTCACCCTCCCATAAACTACTCGGTACTTAAAATAGGTACAGAAACTGTTAGATACTCAAATTTCCTTCTTTAAATAAACTGATATGCACACAGAAACCAGATACAAAATGCTAATATGAGATACCTTATTATACATTCTTTAATGTATTCCATACTACCCCATCTTGAAAATGCGAGAAAAGGTGAAACGCTGAAAATTTCCATGTTCGAATGATGCTAAAAGGGCATCTCTCTTAGAGGATATCAACAATTTCGTTGGAAAAGTAGTTCCTTTTGTGGAACAATCTGATAACTGGTGACTTGCATTGTCTTGATAACATTCTATCGTTCCTTGTACAGGAGTTCCTGCAAATACATAACCATATCTGTCACTTCTACCAGTACAAGTGTCTCCCGCAGCCAGTGCTATTCACGACTCCTTATTCTTTGATTCTCATTCTAATGGACAACATTATCGTTTCTTCCCACTAAAAGTGTAACGAATCCTGCTACGAACATGTGAATTAGGAGCAGACCACTCAGCCCAAGCCTGCTCGGTCATCTAATAAGATCATGGCTGATTTAATTGTAACCCCCAAAAACCTTTCACCTCCCCCCTTGCTGAAGAACCTATCTATCGCTGCCTTAAAAACTTCAAAGACTCTGCCTCCACCGCCTTGAGGGAGACTTTCAAAGACTCACTTTACAGAGAAAAAAATTCTCCTCAACTGTGTCTAAAATGGGAGATCCCTTATTTTTAATGTTATCGTTAGCACCAGATTCTCCCACAAGATGGAACATTCACATCACATTCACCTGGTCAAGACCCCTCAGAATCTCAAGTTTCAATAAAGTTGCTTCTTACTCTTCTAAACTCCAGCGGTTCCAAGCCTAGCCTGTTTAACGTTTCCTCATAAGGCAACCCACCCAGTACGGTATTAGTCTGGTAAACCTTCTCGGAACGACTTCAAATGCATTTGCATATTTCCTTCAAGAAGAACACCAAAACTATACACCAGTGTTGTTCAAACTTTTTTTCCGGGGACCCATTTTTACCAACCGGCCAACCTTCGGGACCCACACCGGCCAACCTTCACTGTCAAGCCGGCCGGCCTTCACGACCCACCATTTTCTCTTACCTTGTTTGCGGCTGACAAAATGGAAGAATTGCAATCGCGACCAAAGCACGTGACGTCGACGTGTGTGTGTGGGGTGTGTGGTGGGGTCGTGACCTGCTCTCTGCCTCCCTTTAGGCAGGAAGATTACATTGCATTTTTTAAAAAAATCTTCTCCTGCTTCTCCGATTGCGCAAACGTACCTTGGCTAATAAATGGAAGGATTCCAGATGCCTTCTTAACCACCCTAGCAACCTGTCCTGCTACCGTCAGGGATCTGTGGACATTCACTCCAAGGTTCCTCCCTTCCTCTACACCTGTCAGTATCCTCCCTTTTATTGTGTAATTCTTTGCCTTGTTTAACGTCCCCAAATGCATCACCTCACACTTCCCTGGTTGTATTCCATTTGCTGCTTTTCTATCCACCTGATCAGACCAGTAGCTGCTTCATATTTTGAAAGACGCAAGGGATAAAGTATTTGCTCCTGTATCAATTTGCATTTCATTCAATTCCGAGATGTGGGCTGGTTGGCTGCCAGAATATTCTTTTGTTTCTCTACTTGTTTTTTCTCATGTATGAATAATGTCTTATGCTCAATTGTGTTCCTTATGAAGCAAAAATGTGGACATGGGCTGGTTGGCCGAATGTGGTGGTGTAGTCAATGTAATTCAGTGTAAACAGGATTTGGCTACTTGGGTACTGGTAGCTCAGTCAGTTTTGGGATCAGAAGTAGAAAAGAAATTCATAACAGAATTAGGAAAAAAGTCCCTTCACCTTTTGGGTGAAATCTTGCCTTTAAAATGCTAGCTGATCAGTTTTCCTTATTGGAGCTTAGGGAACCACGCGATTCTGAGCATGCGCACCAATGAGCGGGCACGCATGCGCAGTGTGCCCGCATTTATTTTATATGGTCGCGGCCGTCATTTTGAAGGCCACTCGCAGCCGGCATTGTTAAAAGCCAGCTGCTGCGGCTGTTGCGCGAATTTGCACAATTGGGAGCGCCGTGACAGAAGGCCCTGCGACCCTCCTGACACCCGCCCACGACCCACCTGCAGGTCGCGACCCCGACGTTAAAAATGCCTGCTGTACACAATACTCTGGATGTGATCTCACCAATACCTTGTATAACAAGCATAACAGCCCCACTTTAGTATTCAATTCCCCCCACACTATAAACAATAACTTTCTCTCTGCTTTACTAATTACTTGCTGTGCCTGCATTATAAACTTTTGTGTCATGCACTAGGGCACCCAGATCTCTCTGCACCCGAGCTCTGCAATCGTTCATCATTTAGGTAATGTGCTTCTTTTTCCTGTCAAAATGGATAATTTCACACTTTCCCACATTATACAGTATCCCATTTGCCAGATCTTTACCCACTAACTTAGCCTATTTACATCCCCTTGCAGCTTCATGTGTTCTTCCCTACATTTGTCATCAGCAAATTTAGCAACCATACTGTCAGTCCCTTCATCCAAGTCACACTGATCTCTGTGGCACACCACTCGTTACATCTTGCCAAGCAGAATATGACCCATTTATGCCTACTGTATTTCCAGTCGGTTAGGCAATCTTCTATCCATGTCAGTATTATTACCCCCTACAACATGAGCTTTTATTTTTCACAATAACCCATGATGTGGCATCTTATCGAATGCCTTCTAGCAACCCAAGTACAGTACATATACGAGTTTTCCTTTGTCCACAGCATATTCAAAGAATGCCAATAAATTATCTAAACAGGATTACCCTTTCACAAAGCAATGTTGCCTCTGCCTGATTGCCCTGAATTTTGATGTGCCTTGCTAGAACATCTTTAATAATAGATTCTAACATTTTCCTTCTGACAGATGTTAAGTTAACTGGCCTGTAGCTTCCGGCTTTTTAATCTCCCTCCCTTTTTGAATAATTTTCCTTGGATTTGCCGAGCAGTGAATATCATATTTGTGGTGCCAGTCAGTGGGCAGAAAGGAAGGAGCACATCGGTCACTGGAAGGAGGTTCCTTGCAATGATCTTCCCTCTGACAGATAGAAGGGAGAGAGACTCCTCTGTCATTTGCACAAATGGACTAGTCTTCCTTTGTCAGTATCATAGTGACCCCGAGATTCCCCGGCATGAACTCATCTTCGAAGAAGCGTTCAGTTCAGTTGTGCCAGGAGTGCAGCTCAAGCCACATTTCTGAATTTTGGCAGAGATTTCATTTGCTTTAGAGGCTATGTTCTTACAGCTGTCAAATGGCTTTTTTAAATCTTTGCTTAGGACAGAGGTGACGCCAAGATTGAGCCAGATGGGGCATTGAGGAATGGAGGAATGGAGTAGTAGTAGCATTCACGTTGAAGATGAAATCTCGGCTGAGAAGTTCAGTAAATACTAACTGCCTCGCTGAATTCCGACATTACAATGGTGATGCCACTTAATTCATTTGCTGAAAATAACTGAAATATCAGTGGTTGTGAAAAATTCTACATAAATGTAAGTTTTTTTTCTCCTCAAGTTTAAAGTCACCGATTTTATATTCTGCCCTTTGTCTTGTACACGGAGCCAGTTTTTGCATTTCCCTGTGGCCATTCCTGCCTCCCCTCGACTCACTAACCGTTTCTGACATATATTTAGATTTATCACGTGTACCGAGAAAAGTATTGTTCTGCATACAGTCCAGGCAGATCGCTCCATACACTGAAACATACAACATATGATAAATACACTATGTACATAGACATCAGGTGAAGCATACGGAATATAATGCTACAAAAGTAGAGAAGATGCGTAGGAAGATCAGTTGAGTCCATAAGAGGGCCACTCAGGAATCTGGTAAGAGCGGGGAAGAAGCTGTTTTTGAATCTACTAGTGCGTGTTCTCAAACTTTTGTATGTTCTGCCCAATGGAAGATGTTGGAAGAGGGAATAACCCAAGTGGGATGAGTTTTTGATTCTGCTGCCCACTTTCCCACGGCAGCTGGAGCTGTAGACAGACTCCTGGCACAACTGAACTGAACACTTCTTCTAAGATGAGTTCATGCCGGGGAATCTCGGGGTCACTCTGATACTGACAAAGGAAGACTAGTCCATTTGTGCAAATGACAGAGGAGTCTCTCTCCCTTCTATCTGTCAGAAGGAAGATCATTGCATGATGAACTGGGCTATGTTCACTACTCTGTGATTTCTTACAGCCTTGGGCCAAGCAGTTGCCATACCAAACTGTGATGTAGCCAGATGGTAGCACAAGTGGATAGCACTGTGGCTTCAGAGCGCCAGGGTCCCAGGTTCGATTCCCTGCGGAGTCTGCATGTTCTCCCCGTGTCTGCGTGGGTTTCCTCCGGGTGCTCCAGTTTCCTCCCACATCCAAAGACGTGCAGGTTTGGTGGATTGGCCATGATAAATTGCCCTTAGTGACCAAAAAGGTTAGGAGGGGTTGTTGGATTACGGGGATAGGGTGGAAGTGAGGGCTTAAGTGGGTCGGTGCAGACTCAATGGGCCAAATGGCCTCCTTCCGCATTGTATGTTCTATGGTGCATCTGTAAAAGTTGGTCTGAGTCAATGTGGACATGCCGAATTTCCTTAATTTCCTGAGGAAGTATAGGCGTGTTGTGCTTTCTTGGTTGTAACCTCAACGTGGGTGGACCAGGGTAGATTGTTGATGTTTACAGCTAAGAATTTGAAGCGGTCAACCATCTCCACCTCGGCACCATTGACAGGTTCATGTCAACACTTAGCTTCCTGACATCGATGACCAGCTCCTTAATTTTGCTGACATTGAGGGAGAGATTGTCATTGCACCGTGTCACTAAGTTCTCAATCTCCCTCCTGTATATGCCATCCGAGTTCCAACTTTCGGTAGTTGATCTTATGACAAAGAGCCCTATCCTGAATCTCACTATCACTTGATCTACTCGCGGTTAGTCCTTTATCTGCCGCAATCTATTGTTCATACAGGTTTAACATCTATGTGTATGAAGTGCAGGATTCATCATGGGTTCCCATCCGCTGTTCAGGTTCAGTCATATGTGATCAATGGTAGTAAGCAACATGGAATATACACAAATAATTTGGTTCCCAGGATCATCATTTTGCCATTAGTACCTCAAACTCTTCCTGGCCTCTCCCTTCTCTTTCGTAATACACAATGTCCCCAGACTTGAAGTTAATTTCTGACTACCTGATTTGATATCCATATAGACAGTGACCCAGGGCTGGGGTCGAACCAGAGTCCTCAGTGCCATGATGCAGCAGTGCTGACCACTGCGCCACCGTGCCGCCCATTAAAAGTTACTGTTGACTGACTAAATCTAGTTGCCATGTCTACAAAATGAGAAACATTTTCTTTATTCAAATAATGTTCCGGTTGTGTAAATTGCAAATCTATTGATCTACCAAATATCACTCCATCGTGCTCCATGTGCAACTTCATTTGGGTCTTGTTCAGAATTAGTTTTATCACTAAAGGTATTTCAAGGGCGGCATGCGGCACAGTGGGTAGCACTGGGACTGCGGCACTGAGGACCTGGGTTCAAATCCCGGCCCTGGGTCACTGTCCGTGTGGAGTTTGCACATGCCCCCTGGGCGGTATCCCCCCGCCCCCCCCCCCGGGGGGGGGGGGGGGGGGGGGGGTGACACCCACACGCGATTCTCACCCCCCCCTCCTCTGAAACCAGCGGCGTGAGAATCACGGCGGGCCGCTCGGAGAATCACCGCAACCGGCAAGCGGCGAATCTCCGGCCCGGATGGGCCTAGCGGCCGGCGGGAAAAAATGAGAGTCCCGCCAGCGCCGTTAACCCCTGGTCGCTGCCGGCGGGAACTCTGCGAGAACGCTGGGGGGGTGGGGGGGGGGCCTCTGATGGGGTCTAGCCCGCGATCGGGGCCCACCGATTGGCGGGCCAGCATCCCCCCCCACCCCCACCCCCCTCCCAGGCCTCCTATCTTGCGCGGCCGGACCCCGAACACCGACCCAATGTTGGGTCGGGGCCGGCACGCGTAAGAAGTTCCCCGTGCAGACTTCAGGTTGCGGCTATGCGGAGCTAAGCCGCACGATTCGGCAGGTCCCGCGAAAACGTACTTTCGGGCTCGACAGAAGAGCCCCAACAAAACTTTTTTCACAGCCAACCCGTGGGGAAGAGAGGAGAGAGGTCCCCTACTAACCTGTATGGACCGGACCCGCAGCGAAACAGCCAAAAAAGTGGCATTGGAGCAGCGGGAGAAGAGAGGGAAAACAAGCAAAATGGCGGCGACCGGGGACAAAGAGGAGATACAGGAATTCATCAAGCGCTGCTTCGTGGAGCTGCATAAGGAGATGGTGGGGCCTATGTTGGCAATAATTGAAGGACTGGGGGCTAACCCAGAAAGCCCACGAGGTGAAGATCCAGCAGATCCAGGACAAAGTGAGTGAGAATGAGGACGAGCTCTTGGGCCTGGCGGTGAAAGTGGAGCGGCACGAGGCGCTACACAAGACGTGGGCGGGAAGACTCGAAGACCTGGAGAACAGGTCGAGGAGGAATAATCTGAGGATCCTGGGTCTCCCAGGAGTGGAGGGGGCTGACGCTGCAGCATATGCGGGCATAATGATCGGGGCGCTGATGGGTGCGGAGGCCCCCCCCCGGGATAGCTGGAGCTGGAAGGGGCGCACCGAGTGCTGGCGAGGAAGCCCAAAGCAAATGAGCCGCCAAGGGCGATGGTGGTGAGATTTCAATGGTTTACGGACAGAGAGAGGGTCCTGAAATGGGCCAAGAAGGAGCGGAGCAGCAAGTGGGACAACGCAGAGATCAGAAAATACCCGGACTGGAGCACGGAGGTCGCTAAGCGGAGAGCGGGTTTCAACCGGGCCAATCTGCATCGGAAAGGAGTGAAATTTGGAATGTTGCAGCCAGCGCGACTGTGGGTTACACATAATGGCCAACGCCACTACTTCGAAACGCCTGAAGAGGCGTGGACCTTTATGCTAACTGTAAAATTGGACTCTAATTTGAGGGTTTGAGGGTGGGGGGTGTTTGAGGGTTAAAGTACGATGGTTCTTGTATATAGGGGGTCAATCACGCGCAGGGAATGTTATATGGGCTGGGAGAGCACGACAGGAGCTGCGGCAGAGGGGGCGGGGCAGGCTTTGGAAAGCGCGGGGTTCTTTCCCTGCGCGCGGGAAGAAAGGCGGGAAGGGGAACGAAGGAACTTATATTGATGGGGAGACTCCCACACGGGGGGGTCAAAGGAATGGCGGGGGAAGCCGGGATCAGCAGGTGTCAGCTGACTTACGGGAGTGATATGGGGGAGCAAAAAAGCTAGACAGGGGTCTAGACAGGGGGGGGGGGGGGGGGGGGGGGGGGGGGGGGGGGGGGGGGGGGAAAGAGAGGGTTGCTGCTGCACTGGCCGAAAGGGAATGGGACACAGAAGAGGTGGTCGGGACGGAGGTCCCCAGGCTGGGGGACCGGAGGGTGAGGGCGACGCGGACACGGGACTGGCCCAGAAAAGGAGATGGCTCTTGGGGGTTGGGGGGGGGGGGGGGGGTGAGTGAGAGCCCCTCCAATCCGGCTGATAACGTGGAACGTGAGGGGCCTGAATGGGCCGGTGAAGAGGGCTCGAGTGTTCGCGCACTTGAAGGGACTGAAGGCAGGCGTGGCTATGCTCCAAGAGACACACCTGAAGGTGGCAGACCAGGTTAGGTTAAGAAGGGGATGGGTAGGACAGGTATTTCACTCGGGACTGAACGCGAAAAATAGTGGAGTGGCAATTCTGGTGGGAAAGCATGTGTCATTTGAGGCCAAGACTATTGTAGTGGACAATGGAGGGCGATATGTAATGGTGAGCGGTAGGCTGCAAGGGACGTGGGTGGTGTTGGTAAACGTATACGCCCCAAACTGGGATGATGCAGGATTCATGAAGCGCATGCTGGGGCGCATTCCGGACCTGGAGATAGGAGGCCTGATAATGGGAGGGGACTTCAATACAGTGTTGGATCCAGCACTGGACCGCTCCAGATCAAGGACGGGAAAGAGGCCGGCGGCGGCCAAGGTGCTCAGGGGGTTTATGGATCAGATGGGGAGAGTGGACCCATGGAGGTTTTTAAGACCGCAGGCCAGGGAATTTTCTTTCTTTTCCCACGTGCACAAGGCCTACACCCGGATAGATTTCTTTGTTCTGGGCAGGGCGCTCATCCAGAGGGTGGAGGGGATGGAGTATTCGGCCATAGCCGTTTTGGACCATGCCCCGCACTGGGTGGAAATGGGGCTGGGAGAGGAGAGGGACCAATGCCCACTGTGGCGGCTGGACGTGGGACTGTTGGCAGATGAGGTGGGTGTGTGGGAAGGTGAGGGGGTGTATCGAAAGGTTCTTGGAGACCAACGACAACGGGGAGGTGCGAGTGGGGGTGGATGGGAGGCGTTGAAGGCGGTGATCAGGGGAGAGCTAATCTCCATCAGGGCTCATAGGGAGAAGGCAGAGGGCATGGAAAGGGAGAGGTTAGTGGGGGAGATTTTGCGAGTGGACAGGAGATACGCAGAGGCCCTGGAGAGATTACTTGGGGAAAGGCAACGGCTCCAGACGGAGTTTGACCTGTTGACCACAGGGAAGGCGGAGGCACAGTGGAGAAAGGCGCAGGGGGCGACCTACGAGTACGGGGAAAAGGTCAGTCGGATGCTGGCACACCAGCTCCGTAAGAGGACGGCAGCGAGGGAAATAGAGGGAATCAAAGATGGAGGGGGAGCCACGGTTCGGAGTGCAACGAAAATAAACAAGGTATTCAAGACCTTCTATGAAGAGCTGTACAGATCCCAGCCCACGGAGGGGATGAGACGATTCCTAGACCAACTGCGGTTCCCAAGGGTGGAGGAGCAAGAGGCGGCTGGTTTGGGGGCACCAATCTGGTTGGAGGAGCTGAGTAAGGGTCTGGGGAGTATGCAGGCGGGGAAGGCCCCGGGGCCGGACGGGTTCCCGGTGGGGTTCTATAGAAAGTATGTGGACCTATTGGCCCCGCTACTAGTGAGGACCTTTAACGAGGCAAGAGGGGAGGGGACCCTGCCCCCGACAACGTCGGAGGCGACAATTTCCTTGATTCTGAAGCGAGACAAGGACCCACTGCAATGTGGATCGTACAGGTCGATTTCGCTCCTCAATGTGGAGGCTAAGTTATTGGCAAAAGTGCTGGCCACGAGGATTGAGGACTGTGTACCGGGGGTGATACATGAGGACCAGACGGGATTCGTAAAGGGCAGGCAATTAAACATTAACGTGCGGCGGCTCTTAAACGTGATAATGATGACGTCGGAGGAGGGAGAGGCGGAGATAGTGGCAGCTATGGACGCGGAAAAGGCCTTTGACCGAGTAGAGTGGGAGTACCTCTGGGAGGTGTTGCGTAGGTTTGGGTTCGGGGGAGGGTTTATTAGCTGGGTTAAGCTCCTTTACAGTGCCCCGGTGGCGAGTGTGGTGACGAACCGGCGGCGGTCGGAGTACTTTCGGCTGTACCAAGGAACGAGGCAGGGGTGCCCCCTGTCCCCCCTGTTGTTTGCATTGGCGATTGAACCCTTGGCCATAGCACTGAGGGAGTCTAATAAATGGAGGGGGGTGGTCCGCGGGGGAGAAGAGCATCGGATGTCGCTATACGCGGATGATCTGCTGTTGTACGTGGCGGACCCAATGGAGGGGATGGTCGAGGTCATGCAGACTTGAGGGAGTTTGGGGAGTTCTTGGGCTATAAGCTCAATGTAGGGAAGAGTGAGCTTTTTGTAGTACAGGCAGGGGACCAAGAAAGAGGGATAGGGGACCTACCGTTGAGGAGGGCGACGGGGAGTTTTCGGTATCTGGGGATCCAGATAGCTAGGAGTTGGGGGGCCCTACACAAATTGAATCTGACGAGGTTGGTGGACCAAATGGAGGCGGACGTCAAAAGATGGGCCATGTTGCCGCTTTCGTTGGCGGGTAGAGTGCAGTCGGTCAAAATGGTGGTCCTTCCGAGGTTTTTGTTTGTGTTTCAGTGCCTTCCCATCATAATCACCAAGGGCCTTTTTAAGAGAGTAAGTGGGAGTATTATGGGGTTTGTGTGGGCGAATAAGACCCCGAGGGTAAGGAGGGGGTTCCTGGAATGCAGTAGGGACCGAGGAGGGTTGGCGCTGCCAAACCTAGGGAGCTACTACTGGGCAGCAAATGTGGCGATGATCCGCAAGTGGGTTATGGAGGGAGAGGGGGCGGCATGGAAGAGGATGGAGATGGCGTTCTGTAAAGGAACGAGCTTGGGGGCGTTGGTGACGGCACCGCTGCCGTTCTCACCATCAAAGTATACCACGAGCCCGGTGGTGGCGGCAACTTTAAGGATCTGGGGCCAGTGGAGACGGCACAGGGGTGCAGTGGGAGCCTCGGTGTGGTCCCCGATCAGGGGTAACCACAGGTTTGTCCCAGGGAAGATGGACGGGGGTTCCAGGGCTGGCATCGGGCAGGGATTAGAAGAATGGGGGACCTGTTCATTGACGGGACATTTGCGAGCCTAGGGGCACTGGAGGAGAAGTTTGAGTTACCCCCGGGAAATGCATTTAGATATATGCAGGTGAGGGCCTTTGAGGCGACGGGTTAGGGAATTCCCGTTGCTCCCGGCACAAGAAATTCAAGACAGGGTGATCTCGGGTGTAGGGGTCGGGGAGGGCAAGGTTTCACCAAGACATGAAAGGAGAGGGGGAAACCCTAGCAGAAGAGTTGAAGGGTAAATGGGAGGAGGAGCTGGGGGAGGAGATCGAGGAAGGTCTGTGGGCTGATGCCCTAGGTAGGGTTAATTCCTCCTCCTCGTGTGCCAGGCTCAGCCTGATACAATTTAAGGTGGTTCACAGGGCGCACTTGACGGGGGCGAGGTTGAGTAGATTCTTTGGGGTAGAGGACAGATGTGGAAGGTGCTCAGGGAGCCCGGCGAACCATGTCCATATGTTTTGGTCATGCCCGGCACTGGAGGGGTTCTGGAGAGGAGTGGCGGGAGCAATATCTCAGGTGGTGAAAGTCCGGGTCAAGCCAAGCTGGGGGCTAGCAATATTTGGATTAGTGGACGAACCGGGAATGCAGGAGGCGAAAGAGGCCGGCATTCTGGCCTTTGCGTCCCTAGTAGCCCGGCGAAGGATCTTGTTATTGTGGAAGGAGGTGAAGCCCCCTAGCCTGGAGGCCTGGATAAACGACATGGCTGGGTTCATTAAGTTGGAGAGGATTAAGTTTGCCTTGAGGGTCTGCGCAGGGGTTCTACAGGCAGTGGCAACCGTTCCTAGACTACCTGGCGGAGCGTTAGAGGAAGGCCGGTCAGCAGCAGCAGCAACCCTGGGGGGGCGGGGGGAGACGGGACGAGAGACTGTTTGAGGGGATGGATGAGCGGGAGATAACATGGAGGGTGGGGGAAACTGGCACGTGCGGGTGAGAAACAGTGCGTAAAGCTATGTAAATATACCATTTTGCCATGTATATATGCTCAATACGATTGTGTGTTAATTTGTTACGCCAGGGGGGGGGAGGGGGGGGGGGGGTATTGTTTGTAAGGGGAAAAAAATTGTGTTGTCAAAAAATCTTAATATTTATTTATTTATTTTTTAAAGAAGTTCCCCGCGCATGCGCAGGATTGAGCTGCTCCAACTGCGCATGCACGGTTGGCGCGGTGCCCATTTGCCACCGCGTAAGGAGGCTGGAGCAGCGTGAACCGCTCCAGCGCCGTGGCAGGGGGCCAGAATAGGTCGTGCCCGGGCCCTGTTCGCGCCGTCGTGAAACGCGACGGCGTTCACGACGGCGCAAACACTTGGCCTCAATATCGGAGAATCTCACCCCGTGTCTGCGTGGGTTTCACCCCCACAACCCAAAGATGTGCAGGTTAGGTAGATTGGCCACGCTAAATTGCCCCTTAACTGGAGAAAAAATAATTGGGTACTCTAAATTTATAAAAACAAAGAGGAAAAAAAACTAAAGGTATTTCACACGCTATCACATCAGTACCGACAGTGATTCGCCTCTACTACTTTACACTTTATTCTTTTTAGTGATTTCAATGTGGTACCATCATCAAACCATAGAACTGTCACATTCTGACTTCACCTCCTTAAAGGATCCATGGAAAATGGATTAACTCCAGGAATAACCAAGTGGCGCTCAACAGATGCTTGAAATGTGACTGAGTATCATTATGCATGGAATTGCCCAAAAATGATGGCTTTTGAAACAACAGGTTACTTAGATGTACGGAAGGCAAGGAGGACAAAATCATGACATACACTCACAATCCAAAACTGCGCAATTGAACAAATGTGCAACTGGGACACTCATTACTGGGCTGAAGCTTTTGGTGACAAATAAGATCCCGTCTGGTTGATCAGTTTTGTCCTCCCTGCCTTCTATGTCATCTATTGTCTCAAAAACTATATTGTTCATTTTGGGCAATTCCATGCATAATGATACGTCACATTTCAAGCACCTGTTCAACACCCCTTGGTTACTCTTGGGGTTCATCCTCATTCCATAATTGCGCAACTCCAACCACCTCCTACAGTACCCAAAAGGTTCCTGTCCTCTCACTTTGCTTGTAATTCTTAGTTTGTCCAGGTGTTTAAACCCTATATTTGGACTGTCTCAAAATGCTGCGAGCACTTTTGTTGCACCACTCTTCTCCATCTTCCTTGCTGCAAAACTGCACCTCACTACCAGCAAACTACCAAACGGTCAGATCATTTACAGAACGGATAACAGACTGTTCAACCTATGCTGCCTTCAATCCAACATCATAAATCACTCCAACTTTAGTCATGCAGCTCCAGCATGCAAATTTCTACATTTTTGTAAACTCCAAAAATGAGCTCATTATTGAGACTCCTCCAAACCATCAGAAAAATGGCCTTTCACTAAACAGAAGGAAAACTAAGGCTCTCATGCTACCAGTACCCAGGGCACAAAATCAATGGGGGTGGGTACAATCAGCAGCGACACTCTGGAAAATGCAGGTCATTTTCCATACAGAACAGTACAGGCCCTTCAGCCCACGATGTTATGCCGACCATTTATCCTAATCTAAGATCAACCTAACCGACACCCCTTCAATTTACTGCTGTCCATGTGCTTGTCTAAGAGTCGCTTAAATGTCTCTAATGACTGACTCCACCACCTCTGCTGGCAGTGCATTCCACACGCCCACCACTCTCTGTGTAAAGAACCTACCTCTGACATCTCCCCTATACCTTCCTCCAATCACCTTAAAATTATGTCCCCTCGTGGCAGCCATTTCCACCCTGGGGAAAAGTCTCTGGTTATCCACTCTATCCATGCCACTCATCACCTTGTACACCTCTATCAAGTCACCTCTCTGCCTTCTTTGCTCCAGTGAGAAAAGCCCTAGCTCCCTCAACCTTTCTTCACAAGACATGCCCTCCAGTCCAGGCAGCATCCTGGTAAATCTCCTTTGTGCTCTCTCCAAAGCATCCACATCCTCCCTATAATGAGGCGACCAGAACTGGACAATATTCCAAATGTGATCTAACTAGAGTTTTATAAAGCTGCAACAAAACCTCACGACTCTTCAACTCAGTCCCCGTTAATGAAAGCCAAAACACCATACGCCTTAACGACCCTATCAACCTGGGTGGCAACTTTGAGGGATCTATGTACGTGGACCCCAAGATACCTCTGTTCCTCCACATTTCCAAGAATCCTGCCTTTAACCATGTATTCAGCATTCAAATTCGACCTTCCAAAATGAATCACTTCACATTTATCAAGGTTGAACTCCATCTGCCACTTCTCAGCCCAGCAGCTCTGCATACTGTCAATGTCCTGTTGTAACCTGCAACAACCCTCAACACTATCTACAACGCCCCCAACCTTTGTATCATCGGCAAACTTACTAACCCACCCTTCCACTTCCTCATCCAAGTCATTTATAAAAACCACAAAGAGCAGAGGTCCCAGTACAGATCCTTGCGGGACACCACTGGTCACCGACCTCCAGGCGGAATACTTTCCATCCACTACCACTCACTGTCTTCTTTCGGCCAGCTAATTCTGTATCCAGACAGCCAAATTTCCCTGTATCCCATGCCCCCTAACTTTCTGAATGAGCCTACCATGGGGAACCTTATCAAATGCCTTACTGAAATCCATACACAACACATCCACTGCCCGATCTTCATCAATGTGTCTCGTCACATCCTCAAATAATTCAATGAAGCTTGTGATGCATGACCTGTCCCTCACAAAGCCACGCTGACTATCTTTAATCAAACTTATGTTTTTATCAATAATCATGAATCCTATCTCTCAGAATCCTTTCCAATATTTTGCTCACCACAGACGCAAGACTGATGTGTCTGCAATTCCCAGGGATTTCCCTATTTCCTTTCTTGAACAGGGGAACAACATTTGCCTCCTCCAATCATCTGGTCCTACTCCAGTGGAGAGTGAGGACGCAAATATCATCGCAATGGCGCAGCAATCGCCTCCCTCGCTTCCCATTTGCACTAAGGAGGTTCCAGTCAATATTAGGGAAGTTGAAGTCACCTATGACAACAACTCAGTGACTTCTGCGCCTTTCCAAAATCTGCCGTCCAATCTGTTCCTCCATCTCTCTGCTGCTATCGGGGGGTCTATAAGAAAACTCCCACTAAAATGACTGCTCCTTTCTTGTTTCTGACTTCCACCCATACTGCCTCAGTAGACAAACCCTCCTCAACTACCTCCTTTTCTGCAGCTGCGGTGCACTCCCTAATTAACAGTGCCACTCCCCCTCCTCCCTCCTATTCCCACCTCCCTCCCTATTCTTCTGAAAACATCTAAACCCCGGAAAATCTAACAACCATTCCTGCCCCTGTGAAATCCATGTCTCCGTAATGGCCACAATATCGTAGTTCCAAGTACTGATCCATGCTCGAAGTTCATCTCCCTTATTCCTGACACTCCTTGCATTGAAACAGTCACACTTTAACCCATTCCACTGAGTGCAACTTTGCCCTATCAACTGTCTATCCTTCCTCAGACTTGCTGCATACTATTTCTGCCTGTTCAACAGCTACCATATCCTCTGATCCATAGCTCTGGTTCCCATCCCCCTGCCAAACTAGTTTAAACCCTCCCGAAGAGCTCTAGCAAACCTCCCATCCAGGATATTGGTGCCCCTCCAGTTTAGGTGCAATCAGTCCTTCATGTACAGGTCCCATCTTCCCCAGAAGATATCCCAATGATCCACATATCTGAAGCCTTCCCTCCTGCACCAGCCCTGTAGCCAGGTGTTCAGCTGCACTCGCTCTCTGTTCCTTGTCTCACTTACACGTGGCACCGGTAGCAATCCTGAGATCACTACTCTGCTTGTCCTGCACTTTAACTTCCAACCTAACTCCCTAAAATCACTTTTTAGATCCTCATCCCTTTTCTAAGCTATGTCGTTGGTGCCTATGTGCACAACAACTTCTGGTTGCTCCCCCTCCCCCTTAAGAATCCTGTAGACCCGATCCGAGACATCCCTAGCCCTGGCACACGGGAGGCAACATACCTTCCGGGAGACTCGCTCGCGACCACAGAATCTCCTATCCATTCCCCTCACCATTGATTCTCCAATCACTATTGCTTTTCTCTTCTCCCCCTTCCCTTCTGAGGCACAGAGCCAGACTCAGTGCTGGAGACCTGGCTGCTAGGGCCTTCACCCGGTAGGTCATACCCCCCAACAGCATCCAAAACGGTATACTTGTTTTGATGGGGAACGGCCACAAGGGATCCCTGCACTGTCTGCCCATTAGTTTTCCTTACCCTGACTGTAACCCAGCTACTCTTGTCCTGTGCCTTGGGTGTGGCTACCTCCCTGTATCTCTTCTCTAACACCCCGTGCCTCCCGGAAGATCCGAAGTTCATGCAGTTCCAGTTCCCTAACGCAGTCTCGGAGGAGCTGGAGTTGGGTGCACGTCCCACAGGTGTAGTCAGCGGGGACACCGGTGGTATCCCTCACCACCCACATCCTACAGGAGGAGCATGCAACTGCCCTCGCCTCCATCCCCTCTTACCTGACAGAATGTAGCTGGCCTGTGACCAACTGGAACCCGCCCTCCGACTCTGCTCTAGTCAGCTGCACTCTCTGTAAATTCCAGGCTCTCTTCTCGCTCTTTGAGGAAATGAAAGGAGCACCTTGCTCCCTTCTCATCTAACTCCCTCAAAGTCACCAAATTCTCACTATAGCACTCAAATGCACCCAAATTCAGCACTCAATGCAAACAAATATATGGGGAGCCTCCTCACGACAAAGGCAGACATAGCTGATGAAATTCATCGCCACCTCCCAAGTGTCAGCTCAACCTTCGGCCAACTGAGAAAATTGTATTTGAGGACCAGGATCTCAAACCTGAGACTAAGATGGCAGTTTATTGGGCATCAGTGCTCAGGAAATCAGAAGCACAAAGGACTTGGGAGTCTTTGTTCACGATTCTCTTAAGGTTAATGTGCAGGTTCAGTCGGCAGTTAGGAAGGCAAATGCAATGTTAGCATTCATGTCAAGAGGGCTAGAATACAACACCAGGGATGTACTTCTGAAGCTTTTTACAGCTCTGGTCAGACCCCATTTGGAGTATTGTGAGCAGTTTTGGGCCCCATATCCAAGGAAGGATGTACTGGCCTTGGAAAGGTTCCAGAGGAGGTTCACAAGAATGATTCCTGGAATGAAGAGCTTGTCTTATCAAGAGCGGTTGAGGACTCTGGGCCTGTACTCATTGGAGTTTAGAAGGATGAGAGGGAATCTTATTGAAACTTACAGGATACTGCGCGGCCTGGATAGAGTGGACGTGGAGAGGACGTATCCACTTGTAGGAAAAACTAGAACCAGAGGACACAATCTCAGATTAAAGGGACGATCCTTTAAAACAGAAATGATGAGGAATTTCTTCAGTCAAAGGGTGGTGAATCGGCGGAACTCTATGCCGCAGAAGGCTGTGGAGGCCAAATCACTGAGTGTCTTTAAGACCGAGATAGATAGGTTTTTGATCAATAAGGGAATCAGGGGTTTTGGAGAGAAGGCAGGAGAGAACGGGGATGAGAAAAATATCAGCCATGATTGAATAGCGGAGCAGACCCGATGGGCCGAGTGGCCTAATTCTGCTCCTCTGTCTTATGGTCTTATATGCTCCAAAGACACAGACAACAAAAGCAAGTACCATCAGCTGTTCGTTTGCAAAATCTCCAAGTCCAATGGCAACAGCTTCTCCCAAACCAACATGCCGAGCATCGAGGCACTAATCACCAAAGACCAGTTCCACTGGGCAAGATATGTCTTAATATGCCTCACACCATACTCCTGAAGTAACTGTTCTACTCTGACTTAGAGGCAGTGCTACCAACTTAACAACTGCGAACAGTGGGAACAGATAAATCTTTAAAGTAAACAATAGCAGGACAAGTTGCAAAAGGTCAAAGTAGGACTTGTATCAAACAGATGGCTTCTTTAATAGACCAGCAGCAGTAAAACTTTGCGACCATTTAGATTCAACTGGATGTTACAATGGGCGTATGGAACTTTAGGTGTTCATTTCCCCCCCCCCCCCCAAATTAGGGACAATTTAGCATGAAGGTTCTTTTGTTTTTCTGCCTGTCGATAGTTCAGGCAGTGTCCTATTGGGCCCCACCCCCTTCACCAACACTCCGACTCCCTCCCTCCCCACCACCCTCCTTTCCCCTCTCTTCTCTCCCCCCCCCCCTCCCCCCCCCCCCCCCCTCCTGTTGGTACAGAGGCGAGGGTATCTGGTCTCTCCAGCGCAAAGTTTAGTGCTTGTACCATTTGTTTTTTCTGTTGTGAACTGTTTTAATAATCAGAGTATCCACCCCCCCCCCCCCCCCCCCATACATTGGTACGGAGGGGAGGATATCCTGTTTCTCCAACACAAAATGAGTGTTTGTACCATTTGGCCTTGTATATATTTTTTACTGTTTTAATAGAAAGATATGGCTAATCCATCTACCCTGCACATCTTTGGGTTGTGGGGGTGAGACCCATGCAGAATGTTCAAACTCCACGTGGACAGTGACCCAGGGCCAGAATTAGACCCAGGTCCTCAGCACCATGAGGCATCAATGCTAACCACTGCGCCACCATGCCAGGTGTTTATTCCAGAAGGACTAACCCAAGTTGGGTTTTATCTTGGGATGCCTTGCATGGGATGAACATATTTATATCACCAAGAAGGGTAACACCTAATGAGCTAAGAATTAAGCTTTTCACTATTATATTAACTAGGAAGCACAAGGCAAGACTTGGAAATTCAGGTTTCCCCCCACAGCAGTTGAGGGAAAGGAATTTCTGACTGCATTTTTTGCCAGAAGTGGGAATCTCAACGTAAATGTACATATAGAAATAATAATCATTGGTATAAAAAAATCATAGAATAAAATCACCCTTTCTGAAGATCTATTTGGCAAGGTCAACTATTGGGCAGCATTACAGCAAATTGCAGAACAATTCCACTTCATTAGCAATGGACAAATTGCAATTCAAAGCCTGGCTTCCTGACTTGCAGGCTGGCTTGAAATTTCATCCTCACTGTTTGCAATGGAGCCAATCCAAGACACACAGAACAGAAGTAACCAATGTCGAAAGAGCAACAAAGGTCACTCAAGGGTCTCCCTGCTCATGATAAAAAAATTCAAAAATGTTATGATATTTCTACTGAAACCATTACATTCTTCTATACAAGAAGGAGTGCTTTGAAGTGTTCATCCCTTCTTGACTTTCCTTTTTAACAGAGCAGAAATAATTTCTGCTCACCTCTGCACCAGAACTGTATTCCAGATTGGGTATGCCCAACACCTTGCACTAATCAAGCAACACGGAAATCCATTCACTTGCATGCTATTCTAAAATATTATAAAATAGGGACTTCCGGTTGCGGCGATGACCAGCTAAGCCGCACGTTTCGGCACCTCCCGTTTCAACCGACGTTTGGGCTCTTATCGGGAGCCCCAAAGGAAATTTTTGACGTCCAAACCCCGTGTGAGGCGACAAAGGAAGGAGTCCCCCCGGGTGTGGATGGAAAGAAGCGATAGTAGTGGCCAGATTGCAGAGGATCCTCTGGAGCAGCGGCAGGGAAGAGAAGGGAGAAGCAAGATGGCGGCTGAGGGAGCCCAGATGGTATGGGGCCCGGAACAGCAGGAGTTCCTCCAACGGTGTGTGGAGGAGCTCAAGAAGGAGGTGCTGGTGCCAATGTTGCTGGCAATTGAGGGATTGAAGGAGACGCAAAAGACCCAGGCGATGGAGCTCCGTGGAGTGAAGGCAAAGGCAGCCGAAAATGAAGACGAGATACAGGCCTTGGTGGTGAAGACGGAGATGCACGAGGCACTGCATAAGAGGTGCATGGAAAGGCTGGAAGCCCTGGAGAATAGCTCGAGGAGGAAGAATCTAAGGATTTTGGGTCTTCCCGAAGGGACAGAGGGAGCTGATGTTGGGGCGTATGTGAGTACGATGCTCCATACTTTAATGGGAGCTGAGGCCCCGACAGGCCCCCTGGAAGTGGAGGGAGCATACCGGGTCCTCGTGAGAAGACCAAAGGCAGGGGAAACACCGCGCGCAATAGTGGTGAGGTTCCACCGCTACAAGGACAGGGAGATGGTCCCGAGATGGGCTAAGAAGACACGGAGTAGCAGGTGGGAGAACGCGGTGATCCGCGTGTATCAAGATTGGAGTGCGGAGGTGGCGAGAAGGAGGGCGAGTTTCAATCGGGCCAAGGCGGTGCTCCACAGGAAGAAAGTAAAATTTGGAATGCTGCAGCCGGCAAGACTGTGGGTTACACACCAGGGCAAACACCACTACTTCGAGGCGGCAGAGGAGGTGTGGACATTTATTCAAGAAGAGAAGTTGGACTAGATTTGAGGAATTGATGTTTGGAAAGAAGTAGCAAGGTGGTGGCAAAGAAATGCAAAGGGGGGAGAGGGGGAGGGTTTATCTGTAAAAATGTTAGACGGGAGAATTTTTCTCCCCCCCCCCCATAGAGGGGACACACACGAAGAAATGTGGGTGCCGGTGGGGAAGGGGACAGGGAAGGGGAGAGGGAGTTGCGCCACTAGGGGCGGGGCCGAGAGGGAAGCGCGGGGTTTTTTCCCGCGCTATGGAAATTGCAGCGGGAAAAGTGGGCGCAGGAAGGAAGGGGGCCTCACACGCAGGGAGGCCAAGGGTAAATGGGGGAAGCCGAGGTCAACCAGAGTTTGCTGACTCCCGGAAGCAATATGGGGGGAGCAATCAAGCTAGAAGGGAATCTAGCAGGGGGAGAGGGGGATTAACTGGGTTGCTGCTGCTGAGGGTAAGGGGGAGCTGATACGGGATGGGATGGTCGGGACGGGAGGGCGCCGTCTGGGGGACAAACGGGTGCGTGGGGCCCGGGTGAGGAGCTGGTTTAATAAAGGGGATGGCTAGTCGACGATGGGGGGGGGGGGTAAAGGGCCCCCCAACCCGGTTGATCACCTGGAACGTGAGAGGGCTGAATGGGCCGATTAAGAGGGCAAGGGTATTTGCGCACCTAAAGAGACTGAAGGCGGATGTGGTTATGCTTCTGGGGACGCACCTGAAATTGGCGGATCAGGTCAGATTAAGGAAAGGATGGGTGGGACAGGTATTCCACTCAGGCTTAGATACGAAAAATAGAGGGGTGGCAATACTGGTGGGGAAACGGGTATCGTTTGAGGCTAAGACCATAATGGTGGACAGTGGGGGCAGGTACGTGATGGTGAGTGGCAGATTGCAAGGTGAGGCGGTGGTGCTGGTGAACGTATATGCCCCGAACAGGGATGGTGGTGGTTAGGGGGGAGCTGATTTCCATAAGAGCCCACAGGGGGAAACAAGAGTGTAAAGAAAGGGAGAGACTGATTGGGGCGATTCGGAGGGTGGATAGACAATATGCGGAGGCCCCGGATGAAGGGCTATACAGGGAAAGACGGAGACTACAGACGGAGTTTGACCTGCTGACCACGGGTAAGGCGGAGACCGAGTGGAGGAAGGCACAGGGGATACAATACGAGTATGGGGAAAAGGCGAGCCGATTGCTGGCCCAACAACCTAGGAAGAGGGGGGCGGCGAGAGAGATCGGAGGAGTTAGGGACGGGAAGGGAAGAATGGAGCAGAGAGCGGGGAGGGTGAACGGGGTGTTTAAGTCATTTTGAGAGGCTGTATAAGTCCCAACCCCCGAAAGGGAAAGAGGGAATGATACACTTTTTGGACCAGCTGGAGTTCCCGAGGGTTGAGGAGCAGGAGGTGGCAGGTTTGGGAGCGCAGATTGAGGTGGAGGAGGTGATTAAAGGAATCGGGAACATGCAGGCAGGAAAGACCCCGGGACCAGATGGGTTCCCGGTGGAATTTTACAGGAAATATGTGGACCTACTGGCCCCACTCCTGACGAGAACCTTCAATGAGGCTAAGGAAAGGGGGACACTACCCCCGACAATGTCGGAGGCGACGATATCATTGATCCTGAAACGAGACAAAGACCCGCTGCAGTGCAGGTCATACAGGCCCATCTCCCTCCTAAATGTAGATGCCAAGTTACTGGCCAAAGTGATGGCGACAAGGATAGAGGACTGTGTCCCAGGGGTGGTACATGACGACCAGACAGGGTTTGTTAAAGGGAGGCAATTGAATGCCAATATACGAAGGTTGCTGGGGGTGATGATGATGCCCCCACCGGAGGGGGAGGCGGAGATAGTGGTGGCGATGGATGCAGAGAAGGCATTTGATAGAGTGGAGTGGGACTACCTGTGGGAGGTACTGAAGAGATTTGGATTTGGAGAGGGGTTCATCGGCTGGATTCAGCTCCTGGACAGGGCACCGGTGGCAAGCATGGTTACAAACAGGCAACGATCCGACTATTTCCGATTACATAGGGGCACAGGACAGGGGTGCCCCCTGTCCCCGTTACTGTTCGCGTTGGCAATCGAGCCATTGGCCATAGCGCTGAGGGGCTCTAAGAAGTGGAGGGGGGTGCTCAGAGGAGGAGAGGAACATCGGGTGTCATTATATGCGGATGATTTGCTGCTATATGTGGCAGACCCAGTGGAGGGGATGCCAGAGATAATGCAGACACTCAGGGTGTTTGGAGAGTTCTCGGGATATAAATTGAATATGGGAAAGAGTGAACTTTTTGTGATGCACCCTGGGGAACAGGGCAGGGGGATAGACGATCTGCCGCTGAGGAGATTAGCAAGGGATTTTCGATATCTAGGGATCAAGGTGGCCAGGAACTGCGGAACCTTGCATAAGCTTAACTTGACGCGACTGGTAGAGCAGATGGAGGAAGACTTTAAGAGGTGGGACATGGTGCCCCTGGCATTGGCGGGCAGAGTACAGGCGGTTAAAATCGTGGTCCTCCCGAGGTTTCTTTTTGTGTTTCAGTGCCTCCCCATACTGATTACAAAGGCCTTTTTCAAGAAAGTGGACAGGAGCATTATGAGCTTTGTGTGGGCTGGAAAGACCCAGAGGGTAAAGAGGGGGTTCCTGCAGCGCAGTGGGACAGAGGGGGATTGGCACTGCCGAGTCTGAGTGACTATTATTGGGCCGCCAACGTGTCCATGATATGTAAGTGGATGAGGGAAGAAGAAGGGGCGGCGTGGAAAAGGCTGGAGATGGCGTCCTGTAAGGGAACAAGTTTAAAAGCACTGGCGACGGCGCCGTTACCGTTTCCCCCGAAAAAATACACCACAAACCCAGTAGTGGTGGCGACTTTGAAGATTTGGGGGCAGTGGAGACGACATAGGGGAGTGACGGGTGCCTCGGTGTGGTCCCCGATAAGGAACAATCACAGGTTCGTCCCGGGGAGGATAGATGGGGGATTCCAATCTTGGCAGCGAGCAGGAATTGGGAAGTTGAAGGACTTGTTCTTGGACGGGACGTTCGCGGGTTTGGGAGCATTGGTAGAAAAATACGGGTTGCCACCTGGGAATGCCTTCCGATATATGCAAGTGAGGGCATTTGCGAGGCAACAGGTGAGGGAATTTCTGCAGCTCCCGGCGCAAGGGATCAGGACAGAGTGATTTCGGGGGCATGGGTTGGTGAAGGTAAAGTGTCCGATATATACAGGGAAATGAGAGACGAGGGGGAGATGATGGTAGAGGAGCTGAAGGGTAAATGGGAGGAGGAGCTAGGGGAAGAGATTGAGGGGGGGCTGTGGGCAGATGCCCTAAGTAGGGTAAATTCCTCGTCCCCGCGTGCCAGGCTTAGCCTGATCCAATTCAAGGTTCTACACAGGGCGCATATGACGGGAGCAAGGCTGAGCAGATTTTTTGGAGTGGAGGATAGGTGCGGGAGGTGCGCGGGAAGCCCGGCGAACCACACCCACATGTTTTGGTCATGTCCGGTATTGCATGGGTTCTGGGTGGGTGTGGCAAGAGTGATCTCAAAGATGGTGGGGGTCCGAGTCGAACCGAGCTGGGGGTTAGCTATATTTGGGGTTGCAGAAGTCCAGGAGGCAAGAGGCCGATGTTTTGGCCTTTGCGTCCCGAGTAGCCCGGCGAAGGATTCTACTTATGTGGAAAGAAGCCAAACCCCCGGGCGTGGAGGCCTGGATAAACGACATGGCAGGGTTTATAAAATTGGAGCGAATAAAATACGCACTGAGAGGTTCGGCTCAAGGGTTCACCAGGCGGTGGTAACCGTTCCTTGACTATCTCGCAGAGCGATAAGGGAAAACAGGAAAGACAGCAGCAGCAACCCAGGGGGGACGGGAGGAGAGGGTGTATTCGGTGTTTGGGGTTTTTTTTTTTTGGGGGGGGGGGGGGGTCTTTTTTTTTTCCATCCTAGTTGTTTATATTTATTTTTTCAGTATTATTATTTCTTTTTTCTTGTTCTTGTTCTGCACTTGTTAGTTTAAGATATTGTTTAAATAACGGTCAATGTACATTTTGTTACAAAGTTGTAAAAATGGAAAATTCTTTTTGATCAAAAATCTTTAATAAAATATATTTCAAAAAAAAATATTCTAAAATACAAAGGACCAGGTTGCAAGATTTACCCAGATATTTATTCATTAGATCACTCCCTCTAGATCAAACCAGACTACTGTTCCTTGCTCCCAAGTAATTCTCTCTCTGCAGTGTGTCTTCCAAGTTGCCTTAAGGATCAATATCAGACCCCTTCTCTGTACTTGATCTACATGCAACGTTTCAGTGACATCACTCATGGACATTGGGTCAGTTTCACCTGTACACCAACATACCAACTTCACCGCCACTATTTTTGACTTAACCAACACAAATTAATGTTTTAGCGATGATCTGGCAAGGTGGGATGGTCTCCCTCTGTACAGGCGGTTAAAATGAACAGGTTTATTTTCCAATGCCTGCCGATTTTCCTGCGAAAGGCATTTTTTAGAGAGATTAAAGGAATGATTACCTCGTTCATATGGAAAGGCAAGGTGGCCAGAGTTAGAAAGGTGCTGCTACAGAGGGAAAGGTAGGCAGGGGGTTTGGGTCTTCCGAACCTGATGTATTATTATGGGTGGCGAATGTGGAGAAGGTGCAGAGCTGGGTCAGAGGGGTTGATTCCCAGTGGGTCAGAATAGAGGAGAGTTTGTGCAGGGGGTCGGGACTGAAAGCACTGGCAACAGTGCCGCTCCCGATGGCCCTGGGAAAATACTCAGGGAGTCCGGTAATAATAGCTTCGTTGAGAATTTGGAGGCAGTTTCACCAACACTTTGGGTTGGGGGCAGGGTCAAGGGAAATGCCGATTCGGGTGAACCACAGATTTGAACCAGGGAAGTGGGACGAAAAATTTCAGAAATGGGAGGGGAAGGGGTTTAAGACACTAAAAAGATTTGTTTCTTGGGGGTTGGTTTGCAGGACTAAAGGAGCTGGGAGCAAAGTATGGGCTGGAGCAGGGGAAATGTTTATATACATGTTGGTTCGACATTTTGCCAGGAGATACAGAGCTTCCCGGTGGAGCTGGCCTCCACATTGCTGGAGGAGGTGCTGATGACAGGGGGACTGGAGAAGGAGATAGTGTTGGCGGTTTACAGGGCTATTTTGGAAGAGGAGAAGGCACCACTGGAAGGGATCAAAGCAAAGTGGGAGGAAGAGTTGGGAGAGGGTATGAAGGAGGGGTTCTGGTGCGAGGTGCTCTGGAGAGTGAACACCTCCACCTCATGCGTGAGGTTGGGACTGATACAGCTGAAAGTGATATACAGAGCACATCTCACGAGGGCGAGGATGAGCCGGCTCTTTGAGGGGATAAAAGGTGTGTGCGTTGTCGGGGGGGGAGGGGGGGGGGCAAATCATGTTCATATGTTTTGGTCCTGTCCAAAGCTGGAGGATTATTGGAAGGAGTTTTTTAGGGTAATCTCTAAAGTGGTGCACATAAACTGGACCCGGGCTCACAGGAGGCCATATTCGGGGTGTCTGACCAGCCGGGGTTGGAAACGGGTGCGGAGGCAAATGTTGTAGCCTTCGCCTCGTTGATCGCCCGAAGGCGGATCCTGTTGGGATGGAGATCAACCGGTCCACCCTGTGCCCTGGCGTGGCAGGGGGACCTGTTGGAATTCTGGACTCTTGTGAAGGTTAAGTTTCAACTGAGGGGAAGGATGGAGGGATTCTACAATTTATGGGCGTTATTCATTATGCACTTTCAAGAATTGGATAACATCTAACATTAGTATGGGGGGGGGGGGGGGGGGGGGGGGGGGGGGAATTGTAGGTGTTAATGGTGACTGTGGGTGATTCCTGATTCCTTTTTGTTATTTCTTTCTGTTAACATACAGGCAGTTGTTTGGGGGTTGATGGGAGGATTGGATTGTTGATATGGGGATTGACATTATATTCGTTACTGCTTATTGTTTATTGTTGGTGGGTGTAAATTTGGGAGAAAATGTGAAAAAGGAGAATAAAATTATAGCTTTTTTAAAATTAATGTTTGAGCAGAACCTCTTCCTGCTCAATATCACGTATGTGCTCTTCATTGCTCTGATTCCATCTCATCAACCAACAGTTGATCGATTGCATTAGATAAAAGACAATTAATTACCCAGTGTCTTTCTGCGTACCTCCTTCACTTCATTATTTCCATCTCCAACTTACTCTCTTCTTTCCTCTCTTATCCACAAATGTTCCTTTACTGGTGTATTCATCTATGTCTGACCTGCACCAAGCATTTTATTTATTGCAAGACATGTGTTGAAATTTGGCTGTTACAGCATAAGTTGGAAGTTTTCTTCCATCTGTTTCCACAATTGAACACGAGTTTCACAATTATTAATGGATAACAAACAAAAGATTTCACAGAAAGTCAAAACACAGATGATGGGAATCTGAAATAAAACAAACTTATGGAAATATCCAGCAGCTCTGGTTTTATCTGTTTCAGGTCAATACGTTCTGATAAGTTTCCTCTCCACAGATGCGGACAGATCTGTTGAGTATTTGCAGCATTCTGTCCAGAGTATTTATTAGCCAAGTAGTTGGGTAGTTATTGATTATTCAATGGGAGGATATTAGTAATGTACTTAATTTTCTCAATTTGTTTCAGATTCAAATACACATGATATGGGAATGGCCTAGGAATAGATTGATAAATATATCATAAAGCGAGCTAATCAATATCAGGAATCTGTACTAGATCGACATAATAAAAATTAATTTTTGCAGTGAACTTATTTTTTGGATAGAGATAAACAGCCGACAAAGGAGGAATGGACTAGAGTGGCGAACAGCAGAATTTTCAGCACAGCCCTTATTCCATTTGACTGGGTTAATACCCCAAGAATGACAAATCTTCTCCAGTTACCTCAGTGCAAACCAAGTATTGGGAAACTTAAAATTGACCAATTTGGGATCACATGATATGGGAATGGGAATAGCAGCTTCTCCACGAGCTCTAGCGCCACTCGCTTCATTATCTGTCATTTATCCTTTCTTTTTAAATTTAGAGTACCCAATTCATTTTTTCCAATTAAGGGGAATACGTGATATTGATATTGTGCAGGTTAGGTGGATTGGCGTGGCCAATCCACCTAACCTGCACATCTTCAGGTTGTGGGGGGCGAATCCCACGCAAACACGGAGAGAATGTGTAAACTCCACACAGACAGTGACCCAGAGCCGGGATCGAACCTGGGACCTCGGCGCCGTGAGGCAGCAGGGCTAACCCACTGCGCCACCGTGCTGCCACAGTCATTTATCCTAATTGTCCAGCACATTTGAGGTTATGTACCTCGAAAATCTTTGGATTAGTATTGGTAAGAATATGACAAAAACGTCAAGAAATCCAATGATAAAAAAGGCGCAGTTAGATTCAACAGGGGTGGAGCCCCCTTATTAATACGCTAAATTGATCCTCGAGCGGTCTCTTGACCCCAGCACTCCCGAGGTGCTTTTGGAGGCACCGAAAATGACTGCTGCCAACATTAACCGAGTAAATGATCAGAGACTCCACATGCTGTCACAAAACCTAAGTGCTCATTAGACCGAGTTGCAGAACACCAATAAAAGGCCTGATGAAATGGAGAGAAGAATCCTGAAGCTTTTATTCAATCCTTGGAAAATCAGCTGTATGGCACGTCAGAAATCCTGGAAGATTTGGAGAACCAAGATCGGAGAAAGAATACCCTGGTCATCGACGTGCCCGAGTGGAAGACAAGGCTCCTATTAAGTTCTTTTGAGAACTGGCTGTCACTTTTTCTTGTGCTTAATGTGAAGGGTTGGTGTTTCAAATTGGAACGGGCACACCGCACACCGTCTTTGAGGCCAAACGGCAATCAACGTCCCAGGTCCGCAACCATTTGCTTCCACAATCTTAATGATCGCCAGAAGGGCCTGGAGGTGGCGAGGCGTGCTGGGGCCTGGCTCCACAAAGGTGCAGGGATTTCCCTTTTCCAGCATTTTTGGCAGCAACATGGCTGAAATGTATAGACTTTGATGAAGTTCAACGGGAACTCCAGACAGCTGGAGTGAATTATGCCATGCGTTATCTGGCAACCCTGAAAAAGTGATAGCTGACAACTCCATTAAGCCTTTCAATATCTGACTACGGCCTTGACCTTGGTTAAATCCATGAAGGACGAGGAATTGAACTCTTACTCCGCAGCACAGGATCCTCAAATCCGGGGTCTGTCCCTATTATGGCATAGTTTGTCTGATTTTGTCATTTACCCTGCTTAAAGGGAGATGTTAACAATTGAACACAAGAATGAAAGTCGTTATCTTCTCCTCGAACGTTTGAGACTCTTATCTTTATGCATGGTAGCAGTGCAATATACATCAGTGTCTTAATCATGGCAGAAGTGTGGGCCCATTGCCAAAGGGTGGGTGATGGATACAGGTCTTAAATGCGGGAGGGCATTTGACCCCCATTCCCTTGTTGGCTCCCCTTGTTGAGAAGGTTGTATCCTGTTGGTAATGACAGTATGATTTCACTTTGGTTGAGAAATGTCCCTATAGAACTGTTGTGTTCGTGATTCTTTCTACTATTATAATATTGGGGTCTCCGTGTTGAGTAAATCCTGCACCAGTACAGACAGTCTTACATCCTTGAAAGGAACATACTGGGGACATTTTGGTGCCTCTGGTATAAATTGACATTGGGGATGGGACATTATGGCATACTCCCGAAGTGGCTCGAAAATCTTGCCCTACTTTTCTTCTGGGGGGTCTATGCAATGGCAGTAAATGATTTTCAACTTTTCCCTCATGAAATGTATAGAGAATCCATCATCCTATCGAACAGAAAATTATCATCGCTTTTTTTAAGGAGGTGGACATAGTCTTGCTATAGGAGACTCACTTGGATGGCTGGGAGCATTTAAAATGGAGGTGGGAATGGCTGGGGCAGGTCTTGCCTCTTTTTCAACAGCTATTAGGGGTGTGGCACTCTGATCAACAAAAATGTCCCCATGAAGGTAGAGAACTGTGCGCGAAGGATAAGAGTAGCAGATGTGTGATAGTTAGGGGGCTGGCATACAGAGTAGCTGGCTCAATAATGAATGTGTACGGCCCACTGAATTGCTCTCCGGAGTTTATCACTGTGGCTTTCCTGGACCGTGCAAAATTGGTCTCGGCCGATTAGTTTGTGGGTGGTGACTTCAATTGCCATTTAATTCCCCTGATGAACAAGCTCTAGGTTCCTAGAAACCTCTCCCCCCACCAGGCTAGAGCACAGGCCTCTGCGTGTGGGGAGCTGCAATATTTCTTTTTTTTTTTTTTAAATAATTTAGAGTGCCCAATTTTTCTTTCCAATTAAGGGGCAATTTCGCATGGCCAATTCACCTACCAGGCACATCTTTGGGTTGTGGGGGTGAGACCCGGGGAGAATGTGCAAACCTCCACACAGACAGTGACCCAGGGCCAGGATCGAACCCAGGTCCTCGGCACAGTGAGGCAGCAGTGCTAACCACCACACCACCCCCAGGAGCTGCAACACTTCTAGGTGTGGAGGACTTTGCATCCTAGGAATAGAAATATTACTTATTTCTTGGCAACCCCCACCCCCTCTCAGAGGATGATCCAACATCTGATTTCCTAAAGTGTTCAGATCATGCTCCCATTTTCCTGGAATTTTTGCTTGAGGGCTTGCCCCCCAATCTAGGTCATGGTGGTTTAATGCCTCCCGACTTCGGGATGCATCTTTTAAGGAGTTTCTACTCAGTTAACTCTGCTTCTGATGTCACTCCCTCCACTTTATGAGACACTTGTACGGCCTTTGCGAGGAGGCTGGTTATTTCTTACACAGCCAACAAAATGCGTAGAAATGCTGAAGAACCAGCGTTCGCTGGAGATCTGCTTGGCTAATGCTGAGGACAGGTATAGGAGGGCCCTGTAAAAGCAACTGCTGAAGGAGGTTAGCGCAGCAAGGGTGGCTCTAGACTCCTTATTGACACAGCAAGTTGAGAGAAATTTAAAATTTGCAAACCAAAAACTGTACGAGTTTGGAAATAAGCCAGGTAAGTATTTTGCCCGTCTGGCTATGGCGGCAGACTCCAGGGCCGTCTCCTTTGTGTAACGTTCGGGAGGTAGCAGGCCTATGAATTTGGAGGAAATTAATGGGGCTTTTAACGATTTCTATGCTGAGTTATATAGGTCAGATCAGTCTGGTGATGTATGGTAGGTATGGAATGTTTTTTTCCCTCTTCCCTTGGTAGGACCAGCGCTTGTCCCTCAATACTCCTAATTTTAAAGAAGAGATGGCTGCAGATTTTGGAAAACTTGAACTGGGAGTCCTGGGGCCAGAAGATTTTGGCTGAGAGTTTTACAGGGACTTTTAAGGATCTACTGATGGAACAATTGATGGGTACATACTGTCAGTCTTTTGAGACATTTTGAAGATGGGTAAAGATCCCAAGGAATGTGCCTCTGACAGGCTAATCTTTCTTTCGAACGTTGTTTAAAGTACTAGCCAAACAGTTGGAGGGTATCCTTCTGACAATTATCCAGGACAATCAGATTGGGTTTTTAACAGCAGGTTCTCCAGTCATAATATTAGGAGATTGTTAAACAGGATTCATAAACAGGCTTTGGGCATGCTGGTGATCTCTTTAGATTCGGAGAAAGCCTTTGATCGGGCTGAATGCAACTCTCTGGTGTACACATTGTGGATTCAGGTATTGTGCCAGAAGCCTGTAGCAGCAGTGCTCACAGATGGCTTTAGGTCCAAGAATTATGGGCTCCAGAGAGGAACCAGGCAGGGCTGTTCCCTCACTCCCTTGTTATTTGCTCTGGCCACATAGCCTTTGGTGGAGGTAATTTGGCAGGAGCCCCTAATATCAGGGCTGGAGCATTGGAAAAAGCAGTGCAAGATTACACTTTATGCAGACGATGTGCTGTTCGGTGTCAAAGCCGGACGTCTCTGTTCCCGCTATCATTCGTGTGGTGGAATGATTTAAGTGTCTTCTCTGGTGACAAAATCAACTTTACAAAGACATGAGGGAGGAGCTGGCAATTATCCAGTTGATTGAAAGGAGGAGGAAACATGTTAAGGGGAGGACAAGGAATCCATGGTTGACGAGGGAAGTCAAGGACAGCATAAAAGCAAAAGAAAAAACATACAAAATGGCGAGGATTAGTGGGAAGCCAGAGGATTGGGAATCATTTAAAAGCAAGCAAAGGACAACTAAAAAAGCAATAAGGGGGGGGAGAAGATGAAGTATATGAGTGCAAGCTAGCTAGTAATATAAAAGAAGATAGGAAGAGATTTTTTTTAATACACAAAAGGTAAGAGAGGGGCAAAAATAGACATTGGACCACTGAAAAATGTGGCTGGAGAAGTAATAATAGGAAACAAAGAAATGGCAGACAAACTGAATAGTTACTTTGCATCAGTCTTCACGGTGGAAGACACCAGTAGGATGCCATAGCTCCAGGAGAATCAGGGGGCAGAGGTGAGTGCAGTGACCATCACTAAGGTTCTGGGGAAACTGAAAAGGTCTGAAGGTGGATAAGTCACCTGGACCGGATGGACAACACCCCAGGGTCCTAAAAGAGATAGCTGAGGAGATTGTGGAGACATTGGTGGTGATCTTTCAGGAATCACTGGAGGCAAGAAGGGTCCCCGAGGGCTGGAAAGTGGCTAATGTAACACCGCTGTTTAAGAAGGGAGGGAGGCAGAAGACGGGAAATTATGGGCCGGTTAGCCTAATTTCTGTCATTGTAAGATTTTAGAGTCCGTTATTAAAGATGAAATCGCAGAGTACTTGGAAGTGCATGATAAAATAAGACTGAGTCAGCACGGCTTCGTCAAGTGGAGGTCATGTCTGACAAATCTGTTGGGAGTTCTTTGAGGAAGTAACAAGGAGGTTAGACAAAGGAGAACCAGTGGACGTGATTTATTTAGATTTCCAGAAGGCCTTTCACAAGGTGCCACATAAGAGACTGTTAAATGAGTTAAGAGCCAATGGTGTTAAGGGCAAGATCCTGGCATGGCTAGAGGATTGGCTGACTGGCAGAAAGCAGAGTGGGGGGATAAAGGGGGCTTGTTCAGGATGGCAGCTGGTGACGAGTGGTGTGCCTCAGGGGTCGGAGCTGGGACCACAACTTTTCACAATATACATTAATGATCTGGAAGAAGGAACTGAAGGCACTGCTGCTAAGTTTGCAGATGATACAAAGATCTAGAGGGACAGCAAGTATTGAGGAAGCAGGCGGGCTGCAGAAGGACTTGGACAGGCTAGGAGAGTGGGCAAAGTGGCAGATGGAATACAATGTGGAAAAATGTGAGGCATGTACTTTGGAATGAGAAATGGAGGTATAGACTATTTTCTAAATGGGAAATGCTTAGGAAATCAGAAACACGAAGGAATTTGGGAATCCTTATTCACGATTCTCTTAAGGTTAACGTGCAGGTTCAGTCGGCAGTTAGGAAGGCAAATGCAATGCTAGCATTCATGTCAAGAGGGCTAGGATACAAGACCAGGTGTGTACTTCTGAGGCTACATAAGGCTCTGGTTCGTTTGGAGTATCATGAGCAGTTTTGGGCCCCGTATCTAAGGAAGGATGTGCTGGCCTTGGAAAGGGTCCAGAGGAGGTTCACAAAAATGATCCCTCAAATGAAGAACTTGTCGTATGAGGAACGGTTAAGGACTCTGGGTCTGTACTCGTTGGAGTTTAGAAGGATATGGGGGGATCTTATTGAAACTTACAGGATACTGCGAGGCCTGGATAGAATGGACGTGGAGGGGATATTTCCACTTGTAGGAAAAACTAGAAGCAGAGGACATAATCTAAGACTAAAGAGACGATCCTTTAAAACAGAGATGGGGACAACTATCTTCAGCCAGAGGGTGATGAATCAGTGGAACTCTTTGCCACAGAAGGCTGTGGAGGATAAATCACTGAGTGTCTTTAAGACAGAGATAGATAGGGTCTTGATTAATAAGGGGATCAGAGGTTATGGGAAGAAGACAGGAGAATGGGGATGAGAAAAACATCAGTCATGATTGAATGGTGGAGCAGACTCGATCGGCTGAATGGCCTAATTCTGCTCCTATGTCTTATGGAGGCTATGCGGGGGAGATCAGAGGGGTTGACACCCCCCCCCCCCCAATTACTCCTTTCAGTGATCTCCGTTGGGGTTTAAGTACCTGGGTGTCACAATTATTCCTCATTTTAGGCAGCTGTATGATGCCAATTTCCCTCAATTGATTGCTTCTATTAAGTGGGACTTGGCCTGGCTAGCACTGCTGCCTCAGGGCAACGAGGTCCAGGTTCGATCCCGGCTCTGGGTCACTGCCCGTGTGGAGTTTGCACATTCTGAGTCTGCGTGGGTCTCATCCCACAACCCAAAGATTTGCAGTGTAGGTGGATTGGCCACACTATTGTCCCTTAATTGGGTTTTTAAAAAATATATAAAGGTCCACTAATTAGAAGGGAGATCTAAACTCTCTTCCCCCATTCAGGGCAGCCCAGACTTCCCACCAGGTCTTATGGACCATGGATTCGAAACATTGGGGGGTGGGGGTGGCAATTTGCTATCCCAAGATGCTTTTTTCTTTAAGTATTCACAATTTAAGAGACTTTATCCTTAATAAGACAATCTTGCACCTTGATTCCTTCATATTGCTGATGGAACAAATCCTGAACTCTGTATAGCCTAAACATTTAATCAGCAAATTTACGATACCCTATGTTCCAGATCCTGTGTTAGTACATTGAATACTCTGCAGTCTTGGGCAAAAGACTTCGGAACTAACATTGAGGAGGAAATATGGGATTATGCTCATACAATTTCTGTTTGCAATAAAATAAAAAACTCAATTTAAGATCCTACACAGGGTGGCAGTGGTTAGCACTGCTGCCTCCGGCGGTGAGGACGCAGGTTCAATCCCGGCCCCACGTCACTGTCCGTGTGGAGTTTGCACATTCTTCCAGTGTCTGCATGGGTTTTCCCCACAACCCAAATATGTGATTAGGTGGATTGGCCACGCTAAATTGCCCCTTAATTGGAAAAAAATAATAAATGAGTACACTAAATTTTTTTTTTTTTTTTTTTTAAATCCTGTACAGCCTACATATCACACCACATCTTAGACATAGGATCAAACCTGGGGGCATAGGATCAAACCTATATCTCAATGTGCCCAAAGTACCTGCTAGTCGAGGGCGATTACATACACTCCATATGGTCCTATGTCAAGATTTAATTCTATTAGTCTCGTATCGTCAGAGAGCTGGAGAAGATCTTTGATAAAGTCTTAGAATTCAATCCTATGTTCCTAATTCTGGGTCTTCCAGATGGGAGAATTACTGAAAATAAAGCTGTGCAATATCGATTGATTGATTGATTGATTTATTGTCACATGTACCAAAGTATAGTGAAAAGTATTTTTCTGTGGCCAAGGGAACAAGTAGATCAAAAAGACGGATAGTTACAGAGAATGCAAAGTTGACACAGTACATTGACAAATAAGTAATTGGTTACAATGTGGAACAAAACCAAACAAAGCAAATATATGAGCAACAGCAGCATAGGGTGCCATGAATAGTGTCTTACAGGGAACAGATCAGTCCGAAGGAGAGTCGTTAAGGAGTCTAGTAGATGTGAGGAAGAAGCTGTTCCTATGTCTGGAAACGTAGGTCTTCAGACTTCTGAATCTTCTGCCTGATGGAAGGGTTTGGAAGAGGGCAAAGCCTGGTTGCAAGGGGTCCCTAACAACGCTGTCTGCCTTCCTGAGGCAGCAGGAAGTGTAGACAGAATCAATGAGAGGGTGGCAAGCTTGTGTGATGCATTGGGCTGAGTTCACCACACTCTTTCTTGCTATCTTGGGCCAAGCAGTTACCATACTAAGCTGTGATGCAGCCGGATAGGTTGCTCTCTATGGCACATCTGTAAAAGTTTGTGGGAGTCAATGAAAACATACCGAATTTTGTTAGCTCAGATGTTGTTGGGCTTTCTTGACTATTACATCAACCGGAGTGGTCCTGGACAGACTGTTGGTAATGGTGACCCCCAGGAACTTAAAGCTATCGACCATCTCCATTTCGGAGCCATTGATGTAGACGGGGGCCTGTGTCGTCCTACGCTTCCTGAAGTCAATGATCAGTTCCTTATTTTTACTGACATTTAGAGAGGTTGTTTTCAGTATACTATGCAACCAAGTGATCTATCTCCCTCCTGTAGTCTAACTCGTCGTTGTTAGAAATAAGACCCACCAGTCGTATAATCCGCAAACTTACAGATAGAATTGAAGTCTTGCCACACAGTTGTGTGTGTATAGGGAGTACAGTAGAGGACCGAGCACACGTCCTTGTGGGGTGGTGTTGAGGACTATTGTGGAGGTGGTGTTGTTTCCTATCCTGACAGATTGTGGTCTGTTGGTGAGGAAGTCAAGGATCCAGCTGCTCAGGGAGGGGTCAAGTCCAAGATTGCAGAGTTTGGTTATTAGTTTCGTCGGGATAATGGTGTTCAAGGTGCAGCTGTAGTCTAGGAACAGCAGTCATCCTAACGCTTGTTGCAGCTCATAAGAATATCCTATAATCCTGGATAAGTGGCAAACACCATTCAATTCAAAACTGGCATAAATTAGTTATGGAATATATCGCGACAAAATTCCTGGCATCTGTGATCCGTTCTAAATCGGATGCAGGACCCCCCCCCCCCCCCCCTCCCCATCTTAAATTCAGAGGCTCCGGCAGCACGGTGGTGCAGTGAGTAGCACTGCAGTCTCACGGCGCCGAGGTCCCAGGTTCGATCCCGGCTCTGGGTCACTGTACGTGTGGAGTTTGCACATTCTCCCAGTGTTTGCGTGGGTTTCACCCCCACAAACCAAAAAGATGCGCAAGGTAGGTGGATTGGACATGCTACATTCCCCATTAATTGGAAAACATGAATTGGGTACTCTAAATTTATTTATTTTTTAATTAAAAAATTCATAGGCTCCACCTTATCTCACTTGCTCCTCCTGCTAGGCTTTCCATAAGACATGTTGTATTGTATGTCTTGGTCTCGCAATACATGAAAGTTTGCGCCCCGAACTGCGATCCTTTCGTACGGATATGGCCTTATCCTCCTTTCCTCTCAATCTGCAATCTATTATTGGATTGATCTCATAATCAAACTGGAGGCACTAGTTCCCAAAGTATACTCTTCTAAATGTATCCTGTCTTGTTTGTACCTATATTTGCACTAATTCTGTTTCTGTACTGTACCTGTTTTGCATTGTTAGTTATGTTTTTTTGTTGTTGTGATATTTGCTTTAAAATTGCAGCTCTAGGCACCTCATTACAGAAAGGGCGTAACTGCATTAGAGAGGGTACAGAAGAGATTTGCGTGAAGGTTCCCAGGACTGGAAAATTACAGCTGAGGAAAAATTAGGCTGGGGTTCTTCTCCTTGGAATAGAAGAGGCTATGGGAAGATTTTATTGAGATGTACAAAATTGAGGGGGATCTGGATAGAGTGTATGGGAAATGGCGATTTCCCTTAATAGAAAGCTCAATGACGGGTGGCATTGATTTAACGTGATTGGTAGAAAGATTAGAGGGGAGCTAAGAAATTGTCACCCGAAGGTTGGTAGCGGTCTAGAACTCTCTGCCTGAAATGGGCAGTAGAGGCAGAAAACCTCAACTCATTTAAAAGGTGTCTGGGCATACACCTCAAGTGCCAGAATCTGAAGAGCGACAGACCAAATGCTGCAAAGTGGGAATAGACTGGGTGGTTTGTTTTCAGCCAGCACAGATAACCTGAGCCAAGTGACTTTTTTTTGTGCTGCAAACTTTCTAGAATTTGGAGATGATTTGCTTAAAAAAGGTTTGAAGTAAGTGTGAACTGACCTTCCCGTTGACACTTGAGGCTGTTTGGATTTCCAAAGGTAATAAATTAGGAACAGTCGAGCATGAGACAACTTGTTAGGAGCATATGTTTTAAACAAGGCATGGAACCCCTATGGTGCAGGAGATCATTCAGTCCATCAAGACCCTCCGAAAGTGCACCCCACCCAAGCCCACTCCCCTACCCTATCTCCATAACCTCAGCTAACATTTTGGACACCAAGGGGCAATTTTTGGACTGTGGGAGGAAACAGCTGCACCACGTAGGCATGGGGGAAATCTGCAAACTCCACGCAGACAGTCACCCAAGGTTGGAATCGAACCCGGGTCCCTGAATTGCCTGCTAGATGGAGGTGGTCAGTTACTGCAGACTGAATGGGAAACTACGAATCGGCACCCTATCAGATCTTCTACAAATGTCAAAATATTGAGGAGGCTGCAGTCGTGGAGGCAGAGCGAGGGAGGCGGTCACTGTCCGTATGGGGTTTGCACGTTCTCCCAGTCTGCGTGGGTCTCACCCTCCCAACCCAAAAAAATGTGCAGGGTACGTATATGGGCCACGTAAAGTACCCTTTAATTGGGAAAAAAAGCATGGAGAGAGGAGAGATGTCATTAAAAAGCGCGGAAGAGAGGTGAGACGTCATTAAAAAGCACGGAGAGGGGCGCTGGAGAAAGAAATTTCACCTCATTTTCTGGTATGCCTGATGTTGCTCCTGGCATGCTCTCTTGTACTCTTCATTGAACCAGGGTTGAGCCCCTGGCTTGGTGGTAATGGTAGAGTGGGCGATATGGCAGGTCATGAGGTTGCAGATTGTGGTTGAATACAATTCTGCTGCTGCTGATGGCCCACAGCTCTTCATGGATGCCCAGTCTTGAGTTGCTAGATCTGTTAGAAGTCTATCCCATTTGGCACAGTGGTAGTGCCACACAGCATGAGACTTCATGAGGTCCAGAGTCGATGTTGAGGACTCCCAGGGCAACTCCCTCCCAATTGTATACCACTGTGCCACCACCTCTGCTGGGTCTGTCTTGCCGGTGAGACAGAATATGGTAATGGTGGTGCCTGGGACATTGTAAGATATGATTCTGAAACCATGTCAGGCTGTTGCTCTCGGCTCTCCCAACTTCTGGCACAAACCCCCAGATGTTAGCAAGGAGGACTTTGCAGATCCAACAGGGCTGGCTGGTTTTATTCCTTTGTGTTTTCGTAGTCGTTTAATACAACTTGAGTGGCTTGCTAAGAGGGCATTTAAGAGTCAACCACAGAGTCAAGTGGATTAATAGACCAGCTGTGGGTCTGGTGTCGCATGTAGGCCAGACTTGGTAAGGATGACAGATTTCCTTAGGTCAACATACTTGACCGAAAGGACATCAGTGTACCAGATGGGTTTTTACGACAATCGATAATGTTTTCATTAAACTTTTAATTCCAGATATTTTATTGGGTTCAAATTCCATCACCTGCCGTGGTGGGATTCGAACCCCGGTCCCCGATCACTCGTCCAGTAACAATACCACTATGACATCGCCTCCCCATATTCAAGAATGGACTTTTTTGTGGTGAGCTGGGAAGTGCTGATAGGGGTGAAGGGGGCAGAGTACGTGGGGATGGTAATTTTGGATGCCCCACTGGCTGCAGATTCAGCTTAGATTAGATGGGGGGGTGAAGTGGGGGGAAAAAGAGACAGGGTCCCCTTACAAACTTTTCACCCCTGCAACCCATTGTCGACCCAACAGAAAAAAAAAAAGAAATACCCTCTACCCAGGATGGGGGGAAAAAATGAGCCCCCCGTATCTTCCATTATTCCAGATTGTCAGCACCTCCGTCTCCCAAAATTGTTCAATTCAGTTCTCCCCAGTTTATACTCCTTGATAAAGTAATTGGCTGCTTCTGGTATCTCAAAATATTATTTCCGTCCTTCATAGGTCACCCATAATTTCACCGGGTAGAGCACCCTAAACTGATCCACTGTCGATACAACACAACCTTGGTTGAACCCCGTACTCTGTTTTGCCAGCTCAGCTCCAATGTCCTGATATAGTTAGATCTTGCTTCCCCTCCAATTTGCATTTCCGCTTCTCCCTGGCCCACTGCAAGATCTTCGCTTTCTCCACAAACCTGTGGAATCTCACGATTACCGCTCGCAGCGGCTCCTCTGCTCTAGGCTTTTGCCTCAGAGACCTGTGCACTCTGTCCACCTTCGGGGCCTTATCTAGCACCCCCTCCACCACCGAGACGTACCTCGTGGCACTCATACCTTCCAGTCTTCAGGCAGGCAGAATTCGCAACTTCTGCCTTCTCGACTGGTTTTCATGCTCCTGCAGCTTTGTTCTCAATGTCTTGCAACAGTCTCCCAAGAGCCCCACATCCACCTCCAGTGCCACCACTCTATCACAGTGTTCAGAGATCACCCTTTCAATCGCTCGGATCTGCGATCACTGAGCCTCGAGGCATTTTTCAACCCTTTCCACCGAGCCCTTCAAGGGTGCCACAGCCCCCTTCGACGGCCTTTGATCTATCGTCCTGCATCTCCTTGCTGACTGAACTTTTCCCTGAAGAAGGCCATCAACAGTTCCATCTGGGGCCTTCCAACTTGCACTGACCCTTTCCCCTCCGCCATCTTTCCAATGCGGTCTTCCAACTCCTTTTCCTGGTCTTTCAATTTTTCTGCCGAGTTTGGTAGCCAGCCGACATGCCACTCCCAGGGGGGTAACTTCTCCTCAGACCTTCAGCTCCACTTTTCCGAAGTTACACTCGTTTGCGGGTACAAAGAGTAACTTCTACGTCTTCAAGCAAGAGCTGCCCTGTGCACGACTGCTCTTGAGGACTCATTCTTTAATTTAGTTACTAGTGCCTGATAATCCCTCAATAGGTCCTCTTTCCTAGTCTTGCCTACGTTGTTTGTTCCAACATGGACCACAACAACTGGATCCTCCCCCTCCAATATTCTTTCAAGCCGGTCAGAGATGTCCCTCACCCTGGCAACATACCATGCTGGACTCTCGATCCTGTCTATTAATCCACTTGACTCGATCCTGCTTATAAAGGATGCCATCAATCCCGTACAACTACCACTTGTCTTGGGCAGCACTGTGGCACAGTGGTTAGCACTGCTGCAAATGGCACTGAGGACAGGGTTCGATCCCAGCCCCGGGTCACTCTCCGTGGGGAGTTTGCACATTTTCACCGTGTCTGCGTGGGTCTCACCCCCACAACCCAGAAGATGTGCGGGTTAGGTGGATTGGCCATAGTGGTAGTGAAACTATTGGAAACAATTCTGAAGGAGAGAATCTATTCTTTATTATTGGAATAAATAATTGGGTATTCTAAATTTTTTTTAAAAGGAAAGCAAAGAGGGGATATGAGAGAGCTCTGGCTGGTAAAAGTAGGGGAAACCCAAGATATTCTATAAGTATATCAATGGGAAGAGGATAACCACGAAAGGATTAGGGCCCATCAGGGAAATGTGTGATGGAGCCAGAGGACATTGGTAGGGTGTTGAACGAATACATCATATCGGTCTTCAACCAAGAGAATGAGGAGGTAGATGTACAACTGGGGGAGAGGGACAGTGAGGTTCTCCAGCAAATTGTCAGAAGGAGTGACAAAGAGGTGTTGACAGGTTTAAAAATGGACAAATCTCCAGGTCTGGGTGAATTGTGTCCAAGGATGCTGTGGGAAGTGAGGGAGGAGATTGCAGGGGCTCTGACCCAACATTTTTAATTCTTCTCCAGCCTCAGGCGAGGTGCCAGAGGACTGGAGAACAGCTAATGTTGTCCCACTATTTATGAAAGGTTGTAGAGATAATAATATTTATTAGTGTCACAAGTAGACTTACATTAACACTGTAATGAAGTTACTGTGAAAATGCTCTAGTCGCCACACTACGGCACCTGTTTGGGTACACTAAGGGAGAATTCACCTAACAAGCCCATCTTTCAGGACTTGTAGGATGAAACCAGAGCACCCGGAGGAAACCAAACAGACACGAGAACACGAGGAGAACATGCAGACTCCGCACAGTGATCCAAGCCGGGGAATTGAACCTGGGTCCCTGGCGCTGTGAAGCAACAGTGCTGACCATTGTGCTACCGTGCCGTCCCAAGCCAGGGAACTACAGATCAGAGTCTCACGATAGTGGTAGGGAAACTATTGGAGAAAATTCTGAAGGAGAGAATCTATATGCACTTAGAAAGGCAAGGTTTGATCAGGGATAGTCAGCATGGCTTTGTCAGAGGGAGGTCATGCCTAACAAATCTGATAGAAGTTTTTGAGCATGTGACCAGGTGTGTAGAAGAGGGTAGGGTAGTTGATCTAGTTTACTTGGATTTCAGCAAAGTCTTTGACAAGGCCCCACACGGAAGACTTGTAACGAACGCAAATGCACATGGGATACAGGGTAACTTGATGAGATGGATACAAAATTGACTTAGCTGTAGGAGACCAAGGATGATGACATACGACTGCTTTAGTGGCTGGAAGCCAGTGTCCAGTAGCGTACCATGGGGACCTGTGCTGGGTCCCTTTATTGATTGTCATTTATATAAATGACGTAGATGACAACGTGGGGGGTAGGATCAGCAAGTTTGCAGACAACACAAAGATTGGCCGGGTAATTAACAGCGAGGGAGTGTCTTGGGTTACAGGAAGATACAGATGGGATTGTCAAATGGGCAGAAAAGTGGCTGATGCAATTTAAGCCTGAAAAGTGGAGGTGATACACTTGGAAGAAGTGATGCAACAAGAAAATATTCAATGAATGGCATGACACTGGGAAGTTGAGGAGCAAAGGAACCTTGGTGTGTTTGTCCATAGATCTGAAGGTAAACAGGCAAGTTAATAGGGCGGTGGAAAAGGCATACGAGACGCCTTTATCAATTGAGGCGTAGATTAAAAAAACAGGGAGATCATGTTGGAGTTGTATAGAACTTTGGTGTGGCCACAGCTGGAGTACTGTATGCAACTCTGGTTGCCACATTATAGGAAGGATGTGACTGCACTGGAGGGGGTGCAGAGGTGCTTCACCAGGGTGTTGCCTGGGATGCAATATCTAAGATTGGAAGAGAAGTTGGATAGGCTTGGGTTGTTTTCGCTGGAGCAGAGAAGACTGATGGGCGCCCTGATCGAGTGTACAAGATTATGAGGACAGGGTGGATGGGGATCAGCTGTTCCCCTTGTTGAAGGGTCAGTTACAAGGGGACACAGATTCAAGGTCAGGAGCAGAAAGTTATGGGGAGAGATTGGAGGGAAAATGTTTTACTCAGGAGGGTGGCGACAGTCTGGAATGCACTGCCTGAGGGTGGTGGTAGAGGCAGGTTGCCTCATATCGTTTACAAAGTACCTGGATTACTTGGCACTTCATAACATTTAAGACTATGGGCCAAGTGCTAGCAAAAGGGATTAGGTCGGCAAGTCATCTGTTTTTCATGCATCGGTGCAGACTCGATGGGTCAAAGGGCCTCTTCTGCAGTTATTAATCTGTGAAGTAGTGCATGACAAAGGCTTGTTCATTTGCCACAAAATGAAACTATAATTGAGCACATGCTTAAATTTAAGACTAAATTACAAAGGGGAGACAAGTGGCAGCAGTATTTCAGAGTCCCGGGCTAATTGTCTGAGAAATGGATTTAAATCCCACCTCAGCATCTGGTGGAATTTCATTTCAAATAATGAAACCCCAAATTGAAATTTAGTCTCAGGATCAGCGACCATCAATTGTCCTTTAGAATCTGAAATTTGCCATCCTTGCCCAGTCTGGCCGCGGCGATGTGACTCCAAAGAACAAAGAAATGTACAGCACAGGAACAGGCCCTTCGGCCCTCCAAGCCCGTGCCGACCATGCTGCCCGACTAAACTACAATCTTCTACACTTCCTGGGTCCGTGTCCTTCTATTCCCATCCTATTCATATATTTGTCAAGATGCCCCTTAAATGTCCCTATCGTCCCTGCTTCCACTACCCCCTCCGGTAGCGAGTTCCAGGCACCCACTACCCTCTGCGTAAAAAACTTGCCTCGTACATCTACTCTAAACCTTGCCCCTCTCACCTTAAACCTATGCCCCCTAGTAATTTACCCCTCTACCCTGGGGAAAAGCCTCTGACTATCCACTCTGTCTATGCCCCTCATAATTTTGTATACCTCTATCAGGTCTCCCCTCAACCTCCTTCGTTCCAGTGAGAACAAACCGAGTTTATTCAACCGCTCCTCATAGCTAATGCCCTCCATACCAGGCAACATTCTGGTAAATCTCTTCTGCACCCTCTCTAAAGCCTCCACATCCTTCTGGTAGTGTGGCGACCAGAATTGAACACTATACTCCAAGTGTGGCCTAATTAAGGTTCTATACAGCTGCAACATGACTTGCCAATTCTTATACTCAATGCCCCGGCCAATGAAGGCAAGCATGCCGTATGCCTTCTTGACTACCTTCTCCACCTGTGTTGCCCCTTTCAATGACCTGTGGACCTGTACTCCTAGATCTCTTTGACTTTCAATACTCTTGAGGGTTCTACCATTCACTGTATATTCCCTACCTGCATTAGCCCTTCCAAAATGCATTACCTCACATTTGTCCGGATTAAACTCCATCTGCCATTTCTCCGCCCAAGTCTCCAGACACGCCCAAGTCTCCAGAACCACAGCAATGTGGTCGACTGTTAACAACCCTCTGCAATGGCCCAGCAAGCTACTCGTGCAAGGGCAATTAGGGATGAGCAACAAATGTTGTCCTTGCCAGCGCCGTCCACATCTTATGCAAAGAATAAAATGTAGATCAATCAAGGGTATCAGAAAAACATTTGTAAAACCTTGCAGCAGTGAAGTCAGAGTTGACGAGCGACATGGAAGTCCATGAGACCCTAAATGCAGTAAAGGGTTGCGCTTCAGAAATGTAATAAAACTTCATTACTTTTCCAGCTTTAAAAACTTATGTCCTTCAATCAGAACTCCCATTGAAAAATTACATGGCAGAAATCAACTCAGAATGACCCACCCAACTAAAAACTTAGCTTAAAAGTGAATAAATCATTTTCTACATGGACTGTGGTAACATATATGGTAAATTACACTATCTTTCCTCATCCCGCTCCAATTTAGGCAAATATTCATTACTACGCTAACAGATAAGAAACGGAACACATTAGCGGGAAGGCCACACATGGAAATTTCAAATGAAGGACTAGCTTGGTCCGCTGCTGAATCAAACAGTAGGTCTATTGTGTAATGCCCTGTAGAAAAATAAACCCTCTTTGACCGTGTACAATGCCAGAGACATCCTGAATTTCCAGTGAACTATTAGTCCGTCCTGTTAGTTCATGGTGAATATTTGCCTTGATTACCTTCCAGTTAACTAGGCTGATACAGCAAGAATGGTGAAATATTAATAAACTGCTGGCACCTGTGAAACTTAAGTTAACATGTGAAACTTAAGTTAACATGAGAGTACAATGGCCAAGAGAAAGTTGTATGCTTTTAAATTTACTTTAATAAAAAATGGCTGAATAAAAATTCAGTTTGGACAACCAGAGCAAAGATTAGTTTCTCAACTTCGCAATTTAAAACAAAAAAAAAAAAAAACTGGAATTCCTAAGCCAATAGTTATAACCTTTTTTTGATCCATGTAGTGTAAATTAGAGGGTCTGCAAAAAGCACAAAGTTCCATGAGCTGAAAGGTCCATCATACCCAATTTTTCTCAGATTCTTAAAACAAGACATATTTTGAATCATACTTTTAGCACTGTGGCATGTAATTGTCAATGCACTGAGCACATAAACAATTCCAAAAGCAGTTTGATGAGAAAACAGAGGCAAGGTGTCTCCAGAAGAAAAGAGGATTTTAAAATATGGTGATAAACCCCATGCAGTACTTCTAATGCAGGAGTTTAATTACAGGTTTACCGAAGCACCTCAAAATCCACAGAATGTTAACAAAGTTTAACTTGCCTTGCAGGTCATTGTCATCCAACAAATCAAAACACAACACTTGCTATACCTGCAAGGGCCCTTCATGTACATTCCCTTCCACACCCCTTTATTTTTGCGATCATTTTTGACCCATGGATGCGTAATGGACATTTATCTTTAAGACAAGCAGCAGAGAGAATGAGAAATTCAAAAGTTACGACATAGTACACTTCACTAGCTTTGGACATCAGAAATCAGAGACTTTGCGGCACCCGAGAGATATAAATATAAAGACATTTCTTTTCTGAGAATTAATGGTTAATTTAAGAGTGTTTCTCACCTGAATCGGGGGGGGGGGGGGGGGGGGTGGGGTTGACCATGCCCAAGGTGCCATAACATACCAAACTGAACTATGTTTGCGAAGATATTTGCAATTATTTTCATTTACAATTATCACTTGATACCCTGAGATTTTAAGATAATTCATTAAACTCTCCATATGGAACTTCCTAGTCGAAATTATTGCCTATATCCTGAAATAGGTCGGGTCAGATTAATTAATGCATTTGAGTGCGATAGTGAGAGTTTGGTGACCGAGGGAGTTAGGTGAGGAGGGAGTAAGGTGCTCCTTTCATTTTGTTTCCGACATTTCCACGAAGAGTGCGAAGAGAGCCAGGAGTTTACAGAAAGTGTAGCTGACTGGGAGCAGGGTCGGAGGGCGGGGATCTAGTTAGTCCACAGGGCAGTTATATTCTGTCAGGTAAGAGGGGATGGAGGCTAGGCCAGTTACATGCTCCTCCTGTAGGATGTGGGTGGTGAGGGATACCACCGGTGTCCCCACTGACTATACCTGCGGGAAGTGCACCCAACTTCAGCTCCTCAAAGACCGTGTTAGGGAACTGGAGCTGAAGCTGGATGAACTTCGGATCATCCGGGAGGCAGAGGGGGTGATTGAGAAGAGTTACAAGGAGGTAACCACACCCAAGGTACAGGACAAGAATAGCCGGGTTACAGTCAGGGGGAAAAAAACAAACAGGCAGAAAGTGCAGGGATCCCTCGTGGCCGTTCCCCTTCAAAACAAGTATACCGTTTTGGATGCTGTTGGGGGGGGGGGGGGGGGGGGGGGGGGGGGGGAATGACCTACCGGGGGAAGGCCCTAGCGGCCAGGTCTCTGGCATTGAGTCTGGCTCTGGGGCTCAGAAGGGAAGGGGGGAGAATAGAAAAGCAATAGTTGTAGGAGATTCAATGGTTAGGGGAATAGATAGGAGATTCTGTGGTCGCGAGCGAGACTCCCGGAAGGTATGTTGCCTCCCGGGTGCCAGGGATGTCTCGGATCGTGTCTTCAGGATCCTTAAGGGAGAGGGTGAGCAGCCAGAAGTCGTGGTGCACATTGGTACCAACGACATAGGTAGGAAAAGGGGTGTGGAGGTAATAAACAAGTTTAGGGAGTTAGGCTGGAAGTTAAAAGCCAGGACAGACAGAGTTGTCATCTCTGGTTTGTTGCCGGTGCCACGTGATAGCCAGGCTAGGAATAGGGAGAGAGTGCAGTTGAACACGTGGCTGCAGGAATGGTGTAGGAGGGAGGACTTCAGGTATTTGGATAATTGGACCGCATTCTGGGGAAGATGGGACCTGTACAAGCAGGACGGGTTGCATCTGAACCAGAGGGGCACCAATATCCTGGGAGGGAGGTTTTCCAGTACTCTTCGGGAGGGTTTAAACTAATTTGGCAGGGGAATGGGAACCGGATTTGTAGTCCAGCAACTAAGGTAGCCGATATTCAGGACGCCAAAGCGTGTAATGAGGCAGTGGGGAAGGGAACACTGACAAAGGAGAGTATTTGCAGGCACGGAGATGGGTTGAAGTGTGTATACTTCAACGCAAGAAGCATCAGGAATAAGGTGGGTGAACTTAAGGCATGGATCGGTACTTGGGACTACGATGTGGTGGCCATCACGGAAACTTGGATAGAAGAGGGGCAGAAATGGTTGTTGGAGGTCCCTGGTTATACATGTTTCAATAAGATTAGGGAGGGTGGTAAAAGAGGTGGGAGGGGGGGGGTGGCATTATTAATTAGAGATAGTATAACAGCTGCAGAAAGGCAGTTTGAGGAGTATCACCCTATTGAGGTAGTATGGGTTGAAGTCAGAAATAGGAAAAGAGCAGTCACCTTGTTAGGAGTTTTCTATAGGCCCCCTAATAGTAGCAGAGATGTGGAGGAACAGATTGGGAAACAGATTTTGGAAAGGTGCAGAAGTCATAGGGTAGTAGTCATGGGCGACTTTAACTTCCCAAATATTGAGTGGAAACTCTTTAGATCAAATAGTTTGGATGGGGTGGTGTTTGTGCAGTGTGTCCAGGAAGCTTTTCTAACACAGTATGTAGATTGTCCGACCAGAGGAGGGGCAATATTGGATTTAGTACTGGGTAATGAGCCAGGGCAAGTGATAGATTTGTTAGTGGGAGAGCATTTTGGAGATAGTGACCACAATTCTGTGACTTTCACTTTAGTAATGGAGAGGGATAGGTATGTGCAACAGGGCAAGGTTTACAATTGGGGGAAGGGTAAATACGATGTTGTCAGACAAGAATTGAAGTGCATAAGTTGGGAACATAGGCTGGTAGGGAAGGACACAAGTGAAATGTGGAACTTGTTCAAGGAATAGGTGCTACGTGTCCTTGATATGTATGTCCCTGTCAGGCAGGGAAGAGATGGTCGAGTGAGGGAACCATGGTTGACAAGAGAGGTTGAATGTCTTGTTAAGAGGAAAAAGGTGACTTATGTAAGGCTGAGGAAACAAGGTTCAGACAGGGCATTGGAGGGATACAAGATAGCCAGGAGGGAACTGAAGAAAGGGATTAGGAGAGCTAAGAGAGGGCATGAACAATCTTTGGCGGGTAGGATCAAGAAAAACCCCAAGGCCTTTTACACGTAAGAAATATGAGAATGACTAGAGCGAGGGTAGGTCCGATCATGGACAGTAGCGGGAGATTGTGTATTGAGTCTAAAGAGATAGGAGAGGTCTTGAACGAGTACTTTTCTTCTGTATTTACAAATGAGAGGGGTGATATTGTTGGAGAGGACAGTGTGAAACAGATTGGTAAACTAGAGGAAATACTTGTTAGGAAGGAAGATGTGTTGGGCATTTTGAAAAACTTGAGGATAGACAAGTCCCCCGGGCCTGACGGGATATATCCAAGGATTCTATGGGAAGCAAGAGATGAAATTGCAGAGCCGTTGGCAATGATCTTTTCGTCCTCACTGTCAACAGGGGTGGTACCAGGGGATTGGAGAGTGGCGAATGTCGTGCCCCTGTTCAAAAAAGGGACTAGGGATAACCCTGGGAATTACAGGCCAGTTAGTCTTACTTCGGTGGTAGGCAAAGTCATGGAAAGGGTACTGAAGGATAGGATTTCTGAGCATCTGGAAAGACACTGCTTGATTAGGGATAGTCAGCACGGATTTGTGAGGAGTAGGTCTTGCCTTACAAATCTTATTGAATTCTTTGAGGAGGTGACCAAGCATGTGGATGAAGGTAAAGCAGTGGATGTAGTGTACATGGATTTTAGTAAGGCATTTGATAAAGTTCCCCATGGTAGGCTTATGCAGAAAGTAAAGAGGCATGGGGTAGTGGGAAATTTGGCCAGTTGGATAACGAACTGGCTAACCGATAGAAGTCAGAGAGTGGTGGTGGATGGCAAATATTCAGCCTGGAGCCCAGTTACCAGTGGCGTACCGCAGGGATCAGTTCTGGGTCCTCTGCTGTTTGTGATTTTCATTAATGACTTGGATGAGGGAGTTGAAGGGTGGGTCAGTAAATTTGCAGACGATACGAAGATTGGTGGAGTTGTGGATAGTAAGGAGGGCTGTTGTCGGCTGCAAAGAGACATAGATAGGATGCAGAGCTGGGCTGAGAAGTGGCAGATGGAGTTTAACCCTGAAAAGTGTGAGGTTGTCCATTTTGGAAGGACAAATATGAATGCGGAATACAGGGTTAACGGTAGAGTTCTTGGCAATGTGGAGGAGCAGAGAGATCTTGGGGTCTATGTTCATACATCTTTGAAAGTTGCCACTCAAGTGGATAGAGCTGTGAAGAAGGCCTATGGTGTGCTCGCGTTCATTAACAGAGGGATTGAATTTAAGAGCCGTGAGGTGATGATGCAGCTGTACAAAACTTTGGTAAGGCCACATTTGGAGTATTGTGTACAGTTTTGGTCGCCTCATTTTAGGAAGGATGTGGAAGCTTTGGAAAAGGTGCAAAGAAGATTTACCAGGATGTTGCCTGGAATGGAGAGTAGGTCTTACGAGGAAAGGTTGAGGGTGCTAGGCCTTTTCTCATTAGAACGGAGAAGGATGAGGGGCAACTTGATAGAGGTTTATAAGATGATCAGGGGAATAGATAGAGTAGACAGTCAGAGACTTTTTCCCCGGGTGGAACAAACCATTACAATGGGACATAAATTTAAGGTGAAAGGTGGAAGATATAGGAGGGATATCAGAGGTAGGTTCTTTACCCAGAGAGTAGTGGGAGCATGGAATGCACTGCCTGTGGAAGTAGTTGAGTCGGGAACATTAGGGACCTTCAAGCAGCTATTGGATAGGTACATGGATTAAGGTAAAATGATATAGTGTAGATTTATTTGTTCTCAAGGGCAGCACGGTAGCATTGTGGATAGCACAATTGCTTCACAGCTCCAGGGTCCCAGGTTCGATTCCGGCTTGGGTCACTGTCTGTGCGGAGTCTGCACATCCTCCCCGTGTGTGCGTGGGTTTCCTCCGGGTGCTCCGGTTTCCTCCCACAGTCCAAAGATGTGCGGGTTAGGTGAATTGGCCAATGATAAATTGCCCTTAATGTCCAAATTGCCCTTGGTGTTGGGTGGAGGTGTTGAGTTTGGGTAGGGTGCTCTTTCCAAGAGCCAGTGCAGACTCAATGGGCCGAATGACCTCTTTCTGCACTGTAAATTCAATGAAAATCTATGATTAATCTAGGACAAAGGTTCGGCACAACATCGTGGGCCGAAGGGCCTGTTCTGTGCTGTATTTTCTATGTTCTATGTTTGTGCCAGTCTCGGAGATGTTAGCACATAAGTTTGCATATTCAGGTAATCAAAATAATGTCCATTGCATATCATGGCTACGTCTCTTGCTGGAGACAGTCATTGCCTAAACATGAGTGGTTCATGAATATTAAATTGCATGGTGAACCCGACCCCCAGGATGAAGTCTAGGTCTTGCTGCAAGTAGGTATGAGCTGCTCCATTATCTGAAGAATTGTATGTGGAGCTGAAAACATTCGGCCGAATGGTCTGCTTCCAGAAGCAGTAAAATGGAGAGTATAAATCATAATATAGCTCTTAATGAAAAACTCAACAGTCATATTCTACCCCACATTCTCTTCCCCATTTGGGTAACAGGCTATTAATTCCTCTGTAAAGGCTGAACCAATATAAAATACTTTGTGTCACAAATAGGGTTACATTAACACTGCAATGAAGCTACTATGAAAATCCCCTAGTCGCCACAATCCGGCGCATGTTCGGGTGCACAGAGGAAGAATTCAGAATGTCCAATTCACCTAACAAGCAAGTCTTTTGGGGGAGGAAACTGGAGCACCTGGGGAGAACGTGCAGACTCCGCACAGACAGTGACCCAAGCTGGGAATCGAACCCGGTCCTTGGCGCTGTTAAGCAACAGTGCTGGTCCCAGGTTCGATCCCGGCTCTGGGTCACTGTCCGTGTGGAGTTTGCACATTCTTCCAGTGTTTGCGTGGGTTTTGCCCCACAACCCAAAGATGTGCACGGTAGGTGGATTGGCCACATTAAATCGTCCCTTAATTGGAAAAATATGCATATCCTGTCACAGACGTTTGGGCAGAGGTTGGAGCACCAGTTTCTTGTGCTAGACAAGATCAGGTTGTATAACATCTCCTGGAGCTTTGGCAACAACAAACAAGTTAATAGCTTTGCTAAGTTCCTCTACTGGGGATTTGATATCCTTTGCTTCCACACCTGCAGGCTCTCATGTCCAGAGCTGCGCCAGTGACTAAGCTCCCTCCAGAGCACAACTAAAGGTCTTGTTGACCCATCTCTCCAACTGTGTATTGCAGTCATTCATCTCCTTGGAGCAGTTTTCTTTGATGGAAAATGTTAGGGGCATCTATAATGGGATCAAAAAGCCACTAGATTGATGTTGTGGGAAATCTGCACATTCTGGCAAAGTTATATCCAGTAGTCATCAGCACAGTGCCAGCAATGTATAGAAGCTCTTGGGCCTGTACTGCGCTGTAATGTTCTATGTTCTATGTATTCAGAGTACTCTCACTTGGATCTCTCCTACAATTAATGAGATTTAAATTGTTTGGCTTAAAGGGCAGGGCCTATTACAGCCACGTTAGCCGCAAATCAGTTGCTGTTTACCACTCTTGCTTATTAATTGATTCACATTTAAACTCTACCCCTTTGAAGTTCCAAAACCTTGCCGTGATTAAAGTACTTTTGCATCTCTTCTGTAAATCCTAACTTCATTACGAAAGTTCAGTTATCAGTTTGACATTGTTGTTAAAAATTAAATATTGCATTACTCTTGTTTCAATCAGCATTTTATTAGAAATCAATGTCTCACATTTGAAAAGTTTACCAGTGTAGCCAGTTAAAATGGCTAACTCCCGATTTAGAATGGCTAACTCCCGATTTAAAATGGCGAACGGCAAAGGCTGATGGGAAAGTCAGCCAACAGGACACAAACAAGCAGCTGCGGGTTGAGTGTGTATTTACCTCTGGAAAGGCCAGACAAGATCAATACCGGCAACCATCAGCACAACAAAACACCAGCCATCTGCATATTAATGAGCAATCCCCAGGAACAATGAGCAACATTTAGATACATAAAGCCAACCCAGACTCGTCGGCGCCAGCAGAAGCCTACACAAAGGGAGGTGAACGACCACCTCAAGGCCGCCCATCGATCAAGGAATCGCTCCAGCATTGGAGAAAATCGAACCAAGTAATTGGGACAAAGTACAATCACTTGGAACCAGGTACAGGGTCCGCCCCGAAAGGCGGGAAGCCCCTGGGGACTATAAGAATAGAGTCCAAGTTTAAATCGTTCTTCTTGACCGGGTCACTCAGCAACACGAACCAACCCTTGACAGTGACCGGTCCAGCCCTCGCTAAAATCCAGTAAGTCTTACTTCAACGCTCGCTACGAGATAGGCACTCCTAGCTACCAATCTGTACCAACTTCGAATCCCGCAGGCTCAGAACCCGAACGAAAGGCCATTCATTTCTCTGACCTGGTGGGCCAGTTCCGAGTTAAGTATTGGCCTGTTAGTCGTAGAAGTAGCTTAGACGTAGAATTTATGCATGAGTAGTGATTACTGTGTATAATAAATGTGCTTTGATTTAAATATTACTAAGCGGTGTATTGGATTATTGAACCACGTGGCGGTATCAGAAAGATACCTGGCGACTCAAGAGCAAAGGTGATAAAACAGAGCAAATAAACTAAGGCAAAAGTTAGCAACACTAGGTTTTTAAAAGTACATTCCTTCCAGAGATTTCTCCAGATATACTTGGATTTATACAGCGCCGAACACATCTCAAATAGCACTTCAACCGCCAAATTCAATGACTGTTTTTACATATAGAAATAAAGCAGGCAAAAGACAACTCAGTTAGCAAGTCTTACACACATTATGAATTGTCACCCCCACACCCTTAAAAGCTGATTTGAACATTAGAAATGTCAGTTACTACCATTGTGAAAAGGAGGGGAGGAATTAAGTGATTGCGGAGTTTTTCAAAAAGCAATTTGGCATGATTGGCAAGTTTCTTGCACCTTCTCAAAGCCTGTACATTTTGTTGACCCGCCAGTAACTCGTTCCATATGCTTACCATTTTGTTCCATATGCTTACCATTTTTTAAGTAAAGGTTGATCCCGTTGTACCCCTTTGCAGCCTTCCATTTTTTTTAAATATAAATTTAGAATATTCAATTCTTTTTTTCCCAATTAAGGGGCAATTTAGTGGCGCCAATTCACCTACCAACCATCTTTTTGGGTTGTGGGAGTGAGACCCACACAGACACGGGGAGAATGTGCAAACTCCACACGGACAGTGTAACCTGGAGCCGGGATCGAACCCAGATTCTCAGCGCCTCAAGGCAGCAGTGCTAACCACTGCACTACCGTGCCGCCCATCCAGCCTTCGCTCTTTTCAGGAGACAATTGACTCACAGTACACAACTTATCTGTATGTTTGATTTTCCTAACGTTGGGCAATCGTGTGGCACTCCTTGGCAAACTCTCCAACAGCGGAACATTCCTTTTGGATGTGGAGATGCCGGCGTTGGACTGGGGTGGGCACAGTAAGAAGTCTTACAACACCAGGTTAAGGTCCATCAGGTTTGTTTCGACACACTAGCTTTCGGAGCGCAGCTTCTTCACCTGAGGAATTCACCTGAAGAAGGAGCTGCGGTCTGAAAGCTAGTCAGTCTAAACAGACCTGTTGGACTTTAACCTGGTGTTGTAAGACTTCTTACTGTGCTCACCCCAGTCCAACGCCGGCATCTCCACATCATGGCTACCATCAACCCTGCAAACTGCCTGCTCAAAGTGGAGAGGATCTCCAAGAAGTTCGCACATATAGACACTGACATCACGTTTCTACAAAGATGCAAGAAAGCAGACAAGATCCCAAAAGGAAATGGCAGTGCGGTGGCGCAATGGGTAGCACTGTAGCCTCGCAGCACCGAGGTCCCAGGTTCGATTCCGGCTCTGGATCACGGTCCGTGTGGAATTTGTACATTCTTCCCGTGTTTGGTTAGGTTTCGCCACCACAACCCAAAGATGTGCAGGGTAGTTGGATTGGCCACACTAAGTTGCCCCTTAATTGGAAGAATGAATTTGGTACTCTGAATTTTTTTTAATTTTTATAAAGATCCCGAAAGACTACAGAGGAGAGGTTGAATAAACTCGGTTTGTTCTCACTGGAACGTCAGAGATTGAGGGGCGACTTGATAGATGTTTACAAAATTATGAGGGGCATAGACAGAGTGGATTGTCAGAGGCTTTTTTCCAGGGTAGAGAGGTCAATTATTGGGGGGCATAAGTTTAAGATGCGAGGGGCAAAGTTTAGAGGAGATGGACGGGGAGATGTACGAGGCATTCTTTTTTTTTTTTACGCAGAGGGTAGTGGGTGCCTGGAACACGCTGTCGGAGGGGGTGGTGGAAGCAGGGACGATAGTGATGTTTTTAAGGGGCATCTTGACAAATACATGAATAGGATGGGAATAGAGGGATACGGACACAGGAAGTGCAGAAGATTTTAGTTTAGATTAAATGCAGCATAGTCGGCGCAGGCTTGGAGAACCAAAGGGCCTATTCCTGTGCTGTACTTTTCTTTTGTTTGATTGTTCTTTGTTGTAATAAGCCGAGAGACTCTGCCATCGCACCTCTCTTACACTCCTCAACCACCTCGTACACCAGCTCTACAGCAGACGTCGCAACCTGGAAACCAAGATAGAGTCCATATACTCAACTTGCATTCAGGACGCAGCAGACTAGCTGCGGGACACCGCCAAACAGACGAGACAACGGTACTATGCCGCCTATATGTACACCAAGAACAGGAATCTTGAGAAATTCGGCATCATCACCCACTGCCCTCTGCATAAAAAAAAGAATGCCTCGTACATCTCCTTGTACATCTCCTCAAACATTGCCCCTCGCATCTTAAACCTATGCCCCCAGTAATTGACCCCTCTACCCTGGGAAAAAGCCTCTGACTATCCACTCTGTCTATGCCCCTCATAACCAAGCCACCCCCGGTACCACAGTAGAAAACAATGCAGGGAAATCTGTTGTAAACTTGTGACTACACCCTTCAACCAGACAAAATCAAAGTCCCCAGCAGAGGGCTCAATTTCTGCACAACCTCCAAAATGGACCCCATCTGTCTCGCGGCAGACACGGAGGAATTCATCAGGCGAATGAGGCTCCGGGAGTTCTTCCACAGACCCCAAGAGCCCGATAGCAATCTCAATGAGACAACCAATGAACAGGAACAGCAAACCGAGAGATCTGCAGTGCAGCAACCTAAGAGGAAAGAGTCAAATTGGACCCCTCTGAAAGGCTGCTGCCCTAGACTCGACATGTATGCTCAAGCCGTCAGGCGTCGCGTCAATGACAGATTAATCAGTCACATTCACAAGACAGCCCCGAACGTCACCCAAGCACAACGCAATGCCATCCATGCTCTCAAGACCAATTGCAACTTTGTCATCAAACCAGCAGACAAAGGAGAGGTCGCTGTCATACTGAACAGAATGGACTACTAAAAAGTACACCGACAACTCAACAACCAGGAACACTCCAGACAGTTACCCGCAGATCCGCCCAAGGAACCAACTCAACAGACTGATCAAAAAATAAGATTCACCTGAGGAAGGAACAGCCGAAAGCTAGTGAGTCGAAACAAACCTCTTGGACTTTAACCTGGTGTTGTCAGACTTCTTACTCTTCTTGGAAGTAGGGTGACCATAAGTGCAAAGTATTGAAGGAGGGCTAAATACAGATTTAAAATTACCTCTGCATTTTTATCTCTTCCCTGCTCAGTCCAATAAGTACATAACCTTCTCTCCCAAATCTCAAGTTCCTCATGTTAAATTTTATGTGCTGTCTGCTCAATGTCAGTGCTCATCCAAGATATATTTGAATCTGTTCCACCAAAATTCACATCGTCTGAAAATATGTTTGAAAAATTATGACTAGCCGAACAAGATGTTCCCTTATATTACCCTTCATTAAACTATCTTGATCAACAGTGGAAGCAGTCTCAGACCTTTTTCACCCTTTATTGTACACCCAATTCTGCCATTTCTATTTCCTTCGCCAATGCTGCTGAAAAATGTAAGCAGTTTCTGCAATATCAAAGATTAAAGGGAGAAACCAGTCTATTTAATCCCAATATACTCAAAAGGGCAGTACGGTAGCACAGTGGTTAGCACTGCTGCCTCACAGCTCCAGGGACTCGCGTTCAATTCCAGCCTTGGGTCATTGTCCCAGTGGGTTTCATCTGGGTGCTCCAGTTTCCCCCATCACAGTCCAAAGATGTGCAGGTCAGGTGGAATGGCCATGTTAAATTGTCCCTGTCCAATGGGACTGTTGGTTACAGGGATAGGGTGGGCTGTGGGCCCAGCTAAGGTGCTCTTTCAGAGGGTCGGTGCAGACTTGATGGGCCAAATGTCCTCCTTCTGCACTGTAGTGATTTTATCAATAAATGTTTCTCACCAAGTTTTCCTCATGAACATGCATTGCACCTCTTTATTTATTTTTTTAAATTTTAACAAACAATTTTATTGAGGTATTTTAGGCATATAGAAAAAGTGACATTGTACAGTACAAAAAAGAAGTCAAGACACAAATTACAAATTAAACATAGTGCAAACCTCGGCTCTGTTCACGCAAGGACCTGCCTCAATATCTCCCTACTCTACTCTACCCGAGCCCACCCCCCACCCCCCCCTCCCAACTCCCCACGCTGACGCTTACTCCTCTGCGAAGAAGTCAATAAACAGCTGCCACTTTCGGGCGAACCCTAATAGCGAACCTCTCAAGGCGAACTTGACTTTCTCTAGGCCACGAAAACTCGCCATGTCCGATAACCATCCCTCAGCCCTCGGGGGCTTTGAGTCCCTCAATGTTAACAGTATTCGTCGCCGGGCTACCGAGGAAGCAAAGGCCAGAACGTTGGCCTCTCTCTCTTCCTGGACTCACGGGTCCTCCGAAACCACAAAGATTGCCACCTCAGGGCTCATTACCACCCCAGTTTTCAATACCCGGGACATGACATCTGTGAATCCCTGCCAAAACCCCGAGTTTAGGGCACAACCAGAACATGTGTACATGGTTAGCCAGCCCTCCGGTACATCTAGCACACTTGTCCTCCAGCCCGAAGAATTTGCTCATCTCGGCCGTCATGTGGGCCCAGTGCATGACCTTAAACTGGATCAGGCTGGCGCATGTTGCGGTTGTGTTTACTCTGCTCAGGGCTTCTGCCCAATTACCACCCTCGAGCTCCCCCCACCCACCCCCCTCACCCTCTCCACCCCCCCCCACCCTCCCCCCCCCCCCTCACCCTCCCCCCCCCCCCCCCCTCACCCTCCCCCCCCCCCCTCACCCTCTTCCCCCCCCCCCCCCTCACCCTCTTCCCCCCCCCCCCCCCCCCCCCCCCCGAGCTCCTCCTCCTCCCACTTAAGCTTCAGGTTCTCAGTCTGTGAGACGCTATCCTCTCCCAGATAAAGTACCCTGTCCTGCCTCCCCTTCGGCGGGAGACGTGGGAATCCCGCACCGGTAAGAATCTAAAATCATTCCCTCTCGCCAGCCCAAACTTCACCTCCAGCTCGGAGCCCTCATGCTCGGAAAGCGCCCTTCCAGGAACAGATCTCCCATCCTCACAATCCCTGCCCTCCTCCACAGTCGATACCCCCGTCCATGTTCCCCGGGGAAATCGGTAGTTGCCGCAGATTGGGGTCCACACCAATGCTCTTACCTCCCCCTACATGACTCCTCCACTGGCCCCAGATCCAAAGAGCCGCCACCATTATCGGGCCGGTGGAGTACCGTGCCGGCAGAAGCGGCAGAGGCGCCGTAACCAGGGCTGCTAAGCTAGTGCACCTGCACAAAGCAGCCTCCATCCGCTCCCAAACCGACCCACCATCCATTTCCTTATCATCGCTATGTTGGCCGTCCAGTAATAGTTGCTGAAGTTCGGCAAAACCAGCCCCCCTTCGCCCCTGTTCCTTTCAAGCATCACCCTCTTCACTCGCGGAAACTTCCCTGCCCATATAAACCCCAGAATAATTTTATTCAGCCTCTTAAAGAAGGACCGCGGGATAAAGATGGGGAGACACTGAAAAACAAACGAGAACCATGGGAGAATCGTCACCTTAACAGTCTGCACCCTCCCCGCCAATGACAGCGGGAGCACATCCCACCTCCGGACCTCCTCCCTCACTCGTTCCACCAGTCGGGACAGGTTGAGCTTATGCAACTTGCCCCAGTCCCGTGCCACCTGAATCCCCAAATATCGGAAACGGTCCCACACAAGCCTGAACGGCAACCCCTTCAGCCTACTCTCCTGCCCCCTCGCCTGAATTACAAACAACTCACTCTTAGCCAAGTTGTTTGTATCCGGAGAACCAGCCAAATTCCCTCAGGTTTGCCATATTACCGTCTATCCCCACCATTGGGTCCGATACATATAACAGCAGATCATCTGCGTATAACGAGACTCTATGTTCCACTTCCCACCCCCCCCAACCCCGGACCAGCCTTTTCCAGCCCCTAGAAGCTCAGTGCAATTGCCAGCAGCTCTATGGCCAGCACAAACAGCAGTGGGGAGAGAGGACAGCCCCGTCTTGTCCCACGGTGCAGTCTAAAGTCGTCTGATGTCGTCCTGTTCGTCCTACACTCGCCTCCAGGGCCTGATACAATAGCCTAACCCAGTAGATGAACCCAGCCCCGAACCCAAACAGTCCTAGTACCTCCCACAGATAATCCCACTCGACCCGGTCAAAAGCCTTTTCAGCATCCATGGCTACCATTATCTCTACCTCCCTACTCTCCAGTGGCATCATAATCACGTTCACCAGGGGCATCATAATCACGTTGAACAGCCTTCTTAGGTTGGCCACCAGCTGCCTCCCCTTTACAAACCCAGTTTGGTCCTCCACATTTACATCCGGTACACAGTCCTCAATTCTGGTCGCCAAAATCTTGGCGTCTACGTTGATCAAAGAGATCGGTCTGCATGACGCACAAGCCTCGGGGTCCTTATCCCCATTTCAGAATGAGCGAGATGGTGGCCTGCGACATCGTCGGGGGTAAACTCCCTCTGTCTCTTGCCTCGTTAAAGACCCTGACCAGCACCGGCCCCACTATCCCGGCAAATGTTTTGTAAAACTCCACCGGATACCCGTCCCGCCCCGGGGCTTTACCCTTCAGGCCCCCCAATACCTCTTTGATCCTGACCAGGGCCCCCAGTCCGTCCACCAGCCCCCTCCCCACTCCTGGGAAGGTCAGTCCGTCCAGGAATCACCTCATCCCCCCGGGTGGTTCCGAAGTGTACAGCTTCCTATAAAAGTCCCTAAAGACCTTGTTCAGCCCTCCCAGGTCACCCACTAGATTACCTTCCCCATCCACTACCCTCCCTATTTCCCAAGCGGCTTCCCTCTTCCTTAGTTGTTGAGAAACATTCTACTGGCATTCTCCCTAGGCTCATAAATCACACCTTTTACCTTTCTAAGCTGCTCTACAGTCTTGCCTGTAGTCAGCACCCCAAATTCGGCCTGCAGCCTCTGTCGTTTCCTGAGTAACTCTGGCCTCGGAGATTCCACATAACTCCTGTCCGTCCGTAGAATTTCCTTAATCAGCCAGTCCGTCTCTGCCCCATCTGTCCTGTCCCTTTACTCCCAGATTAAAATCAGCTCCCCTCTCACCACTTCCTTCAGTGCCTCCCAGAGCACCGCTGCCGAGACTTCTCCAGTATTGTTCACCTGCAGGTAATTCTGCATGCATTTCCTCAGCCTCTCACACACCGCCTCGTCCGCGAGTAGTCCAACTTCCAGCCTCCATGGTGGGCGCTGAAAGCTGTCGTTACAAAACTGCAGGTCTACCCAGTATGGAGCATGGTCCGATATGGCAATTGCTGAATATTCTGCCCCCACCATTCCGGCCAGCAGGTCCCTACTCACAACAAAGTAGTCAATTCAGGAATACACCTTGTGGATGTGGGAGTAGTACGAGAACTCCCTCGCCGTCGGCCGACTAAATCTCCACGCATCTGCTCCCCCTGTTTGCTCCATGAACCCTCTCAATTCCTTTGCCATTGCTGGCAACCTGCCCGTTCTTGAACATGACCAGTCCAGGCTCGGGTCCAGGACTGTATTAAAGTTCCCGCCCATGATCAGCTTACGCAAATCCAAGTCGGGGATCTTACCGAGCATCCTCCTAATAAAATCCACATTGTCCCAATTAGGGGCATACACACTGACCAGGAGGACTCTCACCCCTTCGAGCTTACCCCTCACCATAATGAACCTGCAACCCCCATCCACGACTGTGCCCTCCACCTCAAATTGTACCCTTTTATTAATCAATATCGCAACCCTCCTCATCTTAGAATCAAGCCCCGAATTAAAGACCTGACTGACCCAGCCCTTCCTTAACCTAACTTGGTCTGCCACTTTCAGGTGCGTCTCCTGCAACAAGACTATGTCCGCCTTCAGAACCCGCATATGCGCAAAAACACGCACCCTCTTCACTGGCCCGTTTAACCCTCTAACATGCCAGGTGATCAGCCTGGTTGGGGGGCACTTCGCACCCCCCCCTTAACCGATCAGCCATCCACTTTCCTTGGCCAGCCCCCCAGCCATGTGTCGCGCTTCATCTGGCCCGCCTCCTGACCGGCTCCACCCATGACCTCCTCACTGTTGCCATGCCCAGTTTCCATCCCGATCAGCAGAATGATTTCTCCCCCCCCCACCCCCCAGCCCCCCTCTCCCTCCCCCCCCAGCCCCCCTCTTCCCCCCCCCCCCCCTCCACCCCCCCCATACCATCCTATCACCTAACCGCTGCTCTAATCTAACTATATGCACACCCCCCACCTCGGCTACATTTGACTAGCCCCACTCAGCTAGCCTGGGGCTCCCAGCCTCGGTGCCAGCACGTCTCCTACCCATTGTTCCTAGTCACCCCTCCCCCGACCCATCCATACCACTTCCCCAGATCAGCCCTATTTAAGCAAACGCTCTATACAAGTCATAAACAACCCCCATAATTGCACAATTCAAGTTAAACAAGAAGAAAAAAAAGAGATAAGAATTAACAGGCACTCTCAGTCCTTCCCGTACAGACACAGAAAAAGACTGCATACAGTTCCCATGAAGCATCCATTTTAACCCAACTCTTTTAACTGTTTTCTTTATTATTTACCCCCCAGCCAAACTCAACTAATCAAAGAGCCCAAACAGGAAACATTCAGGTAAACCACACCAAAAAAAAAAAAATTACATCCCTACCGCCTTCCAACACCGTAAAAAGGTCGAAAAAAGAAACGACAAACAGATCCAAACATACAGGCAATTTTCAAAACGGGAGAGACACCACATATACTTAAAAGCTCTAACATGAGTCCAAACGTCCTCAGCTCCGGGCCAGCCCTTGCTTCTTAACAAAGTCCATCGCCTCTTCGGGTTCCTCGAAATAGTGGTGCTGACCCTCATACGTAACAGTCGCGCTGGAAAAAGCAGCCCAAATTTCACCTTGTTTTTATACAGTATCTCCTTCACCTGCCTGTAGCCCCCCCTCCTCCTGGCCACCTCCGCACTCAAACCTTGGGACAATACCACCCTGCGTGTTTACCAAGTACAGCTTTGTGTGCTCGTTGCCCATTGCAGCACCCTTGTCCAGGTACCTGTGAAAGCGTACCACCATCGCTCGTGGGGGACCGACCCCCTTGTCGCGGCTGCCTCACCTGCGCGGTGTGTGCCCTGTCCACCACCGGCGGGCAAGGGAACACCTCGTTCCCCAGCAACTTCTGAACCATACCTTCCACATATGCGGCAGCGTCTAGCCCCTCTGCCCCCTCCGGGAGGCCCACGATTCTCATGTTCTGCTGTCTGTTGTCCAGGTCCTCCAGCCTTTCCAGAAGTACTTTTTGCTGGTCCCTCAGCCTCCGAATCTCCACATCCGCCACCGTTTGAAAGTCAGCCTGCTCCTCCACTGACTTCTCCAAATGCTGGAGCTTCTCAGCCTGATCATCCAGCCCGTCTCCCATCCAGTCAATCGACTTCTGTAGCGGCTCCAAGTTGTCACGCTTCAGAGCCAAAAAGCCCCCCTGCATCGTCTGCAGCATCTGCTCCATTGTGGGCTGGGCTGTCGGCGCCTTGCTCTGAACACCAGCCATGCTGGTCTCTCTCACGGCCTCCACTGTGCCCTTACTCGACCACTTCTTCTGCTGTTACGGTCCCTCTGGCTTCTTAGGTCCATACAATTCTGTATGTGTCCTGTGCCTGAGTACTATTGCTTTCCAGTTCCGCGTTCAAAAGCGCAAAAAAGTCAGGGCAAAAGGTCCAACCGAAACGGGAGCCACCAAATGTGCGACCTACTCCCTCATAGCCGCCACCGGAATGCACCTCTGTTTCTTGGCACTTCTGCATAATCTTCTTCCTGGGAATTTGGAGTGATCTATTTTTTCTTTTCCACTAATGCCTTTCACAACTTTGATAGTGACTCAAATTTGACTAAATTGTGCCTTTATCAGCAGCAGAATATACAGAGCCATCAAAGTTTGCTGGCAATGCCAAATAGGATAGGTTCAAGGGGCTAAATGGCTTATTTCTGTTTCTATAGACCATTCAGATATAAATTCCTTTTGCTTCTCAATCCAACTTACCTTCTAATACTTACCTTATTTTGCCATTCCCATCATACACTCAAAATCAGATGTTTTTAAAAAATTAACTTTTTAATTGGCATGCTTTTGATTTCTACTCATGTCTATCCAGAATGTCTAACCTGAATATCATGCAATTCCAATTTTACTTTGCTTATTGTTCCCTCCATATGCATTGGAACCAAGTCCAATGGAGGAATCTGTAATTAAGAGTCCTTCTCACTTGCGTAAGATTGCCCCATGGTGGATATCTGTTAATAGAACGCAGGTTAAAATCCCCAGACTTTCTACTGAACGGGCAGCACGGTAGCAGTGGTTAGCACAGTTGCTTCACAGCTCCAGGGTCCCAGGTTAAATTCTTAACTTGGGTCACCGTCTGTGCAGAGTCTGCACAGTTCTTCCCGTGTCTGCGCGGGTTTCCTCCAGGTGCTCCGGTTTCGTCCCAAAGTCCAAAGATGTGCAGGTTCGGTGGATTGGCCATGCTAAATTGCCCTTGGCCATGCTAAATTGCCCTTGGTGTCCAAAAAGATGGGGTGAGGTTACTGGGTTACGGTTGAGGTGTGGGCTTGGGTAGGGTGCTCTTTCCAAGAGCAGTTGCAGACTCGATGGGACGAATGGCCTCCTTCTGCACTGTAAATTCTATGATGCTATGACTCATCTAGAGAACTGCATCAGTCCTTGTATTATTTGATCACCTGTAACATTTCTATTGCCAACTTTTCAATTCTATTTGTGTATCTGAACAAGATGCAAAGCTCAAAATTACTCTGCTCAAACACAACCTTCAACAATGTATTAGAGTCACTTCCGGTTGCGGCTATGCAGAGCTAAGTCGCATGTTCAGCAGCTCCCACTTGGAACGGACTTTTGGGCTCTTTTTAGGGCCCCCAACGGCATTTAGTTTGACATTTCTCAGTGTGGGAAGAAGATTGCAATATTCCCCCGACAGTGTATGGCTTGGGCCAGGAGCGGGGCGACTAAAAAAGTGGTGGTGAAGCCAAAGAAAGTGCGAGGGAAGTAGTGCAAGATGGCGGCGGGCAGGGACCAGGCAGTGTGGATGCAGTGGGCGCAGGTTGGGCAGGAGGTTATCCAGCGCTGCTTCAGGGAGCTCAAAGCGGACCTGCTGGAGCCAATGAAGGCTTCTATTGATAAGCTGCTGGAGACCCAGACGGAGGCAATCCGCAAGGTCCGACAAAAGATCTCCGATAACGAGGACGAGCTCTTGGGCCTAGCGGTAAAGGTGGAGGTTCACCCCAAGAAATGGCAGGAACGGTTCGAGGAGATGGAGAATCGGTCGAGGCGGAAGAATCTGCGCATCCTGGGCCTCCCGGAGGGGCTGGAGTGGTCGGACATGGGGGCCTATGTGGTCACCATGTTAAATTCGTTGATGGGAGCGGGATGCTTCCAGGGGCACCTGGAGCTGGAAGGGGCCCATAGAGTGCTGGCGAGGAGGCCCAAGGCTAACAAGCCACCGCGGGCGGTGCTGGTGCGGTTTCATCGGTTCGTTGATCGGGAGTGTGTGCTCAGGTGGGCCAAGAAGGAGAGGAGCAGCAGGTGGGAGAACGCGGAGGTTCGAATATATCAGGACTGGAACGCGGAGGTGGCGAAGAGGAGGGCCGGGTACAACTGGGCGAAGGCGGTGCTGCACAGGAAGGGGGTGAAGTTTGGCATGCTGCAGCCGGCGCAACTGTGGGTCACCTACAAGGGCCGGCACTATTATTTTGAGTCTCCGGAGGAGGCGTGGGCCTAGGGTCGGGATGGGTGGTCGGGGATTGCTGTTGGTGTGTTATATTTTGAGGGGGGGTTCTTTGCTCTTGTTTCTTTTTGATTTGGTGTGGGTGATTAGGGTGGGTTGGGCACTGTTTTGGTTGGGTCTGTCGGGTGGGCTCTTGGAGGGGGGCAAGTAAATGGAGTAGGGGTGGATGGCCAGTAGGGGGGATGGGGCCCTGCGGGGGAGGGTGATGCCCGAGTCGGGGGTGAGGGGACTGGGCTTGTAAAAGGAGCTGCGTCAGAGGTGGCGGGGCTGGGCAGGTGGAAAGCGCGGGCTTTTCCCCGCGCTGAAGGCTGGAGGGGGCGGGGCCGGGGCAGGGAAACATGTTTTTTTTCCCGCGCTTGGGATGGAAGGGGGAGGCGGAGAACCAGCTGATGGGTAATGGAGGGGGAGTGGAAGTCCCACAATGGGAGGAGTCGAAGGAGAGGCGGGAGCGGCCGGGGTCAGGAGTCAGCTGACTTGCGGGAGTGCAGTGGGGGGAGCAATGCAGCTAGGAGGGGTCATAGCTGGGGAGTGGGGGGAGAACCGAGTTGCTGCTGGTATGGTCAAGGGGGAGCTGGAGCGAGTAGAGGGTGTTGGGACGGGGGTCTGCCGCCTTGGGGAACAGGCCGGGCGTGGGGCGCGGGTGGCCCCCTGATCCAGCTGATAACCTGGAACGCAAGGGGGCTGAACGGGCCGGTCAAGCTGGCCTGGGTGTTCGCACACCTGAAGGCGGATGTGGTCATGCTCCAGGAGACACACCTGAAGGTGGCAGACCAGGTAAGACTGAGGAAGGGGTGGGTAGGCCAGGTGTTTCATTCGGGGCTGGATACCAAAAATCAGGGGGAGGGGGGGGCGATCTTGGTGGGAAAGAGGGGGTCGTTCGAGGTGTCGAGCATTGTGGCAGACAATGGCGGCAGGTACGTAATGCTAAGTGGTAAGCTGCAAGGGGAGAGGGTGGTTCTGGTCAACGTGTACGCCCCGAACTGGGACAATGCGGGTTTTATGCGGCGCATGTTGGGTCGGATCCCGGACTTGGAAGTGGGCTGCCTGATAATGGGGGGGGGACCTTTAACATGGTATTGGATCCGGCACTGGATCGCTCCAGGTCTAGGACGGGTAGGAAGCTGGCGGCGGCTAAGGTGCTGAGGGGGTTTATGGACCAGGTGGGAGGGGTGGACCCTTGGAGATTTGCAAGGCCGGGGGCGAGGGAATTTTCATTCTTCTCGCACGTTCATAAGGCCTATTCCCGGATCGACTTTTTTGCTATGAGCAGGGCGCGGATAGCGAGAGTAGAGGATACCGAGTACTCGGCGATAGCCATTTCGGATCACGCCCCGCATTGGATACACCTACAGCTGGGGGAGGAGGGGGACCAGCGCCCATTGTGGCGCTTGGAGGTGGGGCTGTTGGCAGACGAGGTGGTGAGCGAGCGGGTCCGAAGAAGCATAGAGGGATACCTGAAGGCAGTGGTTAGGGGAGAGCTGATCTCCATGAGGGCCCACAAGGAGAGAAGAGAGCAGAGGGAGAGGCTGGTGGGGGAGATGGTGATGGTAGACAGGAGGTATGCGGACGTGCCGGAGGAGGGATTGTTGAGGGAGAGGCGTAGCCTCCAGGCCGAATTCGACCTGTTAACCACCAAGAAGGTGGAGGTGCAGTGGAGGAAGGTCCAGGGGGCGATTTATGAGTATGGGGAAAAGGCAAGTCGGATGCTGGCGCATCAGCTTCAGAAGCAGGATGCAGCTAGGGAGAATTAAGGATTTTGGGAGGAGAGTGTGGTGTGGAGTGGGGTTGGCATCAATGGGGTCTTCAGGGACTTTTATGAGGAACTGTATCGGTCCGAGCCCCCACGGGAGGGAGGGAGGGATGGGCAGCTTTCAAGACCAACTGAAGTTCCCGAAGGTGGAGGAGGGACTGGTGGCGGGATTGGGGGCCCCGATTGGGCTGGAGGAGCTGGCCAAAGGGATAGGGAGCATGCAGGCAGGGAAGGCACCGGGGCCAGACCGTTTCCCGGTTGAATTTTAAAAAACATATGTGGACCTGTTGGGCCAGTTGCTGTTTCGGACCTTCAATGAGGCGGGGGGGGGGGCTTTGCCCCCGCCGATGTCCCGGGCACTGAGCTCCTTGATCATGAAGCGGGACAAGGATCCCCTGCAGTGTGGTCTTACAGGTCAATTTTGTTGCTAAATGTAGATGCCAAGGTGCTGGCGAAGGTCTTAGCTACGAAAATTGAGGATTGTGCGCCGCAGGTCATCCACGAAGACCAGACGGGGTTCATGAAGGGGAGGCAGTTGAACGCGAATGTGCGGAGGCTCCTGAACGTTATGATGATGCCGGCGAGGGAGGGGAAGGCGGAGATAATAGTGGCGATGGACGCTGAGAAGGCCTTCGATTGGGTAGAGTGGGGATACTTGTGGGAGGTGCTGAAGAGGTTCGGGTTTGGGGAGGGGTTCGTCAGGTGGGTTAGGTTGTTGTACGAGGTCCCGATGGAGAGTGTGGCCACGAACAAGAGGTCCGAGTACTTTCGGTTGCATCGAGGGACGAAGCAGGGGTGTCCCTTGTCCCCCCCCGTTCTTCGCACTGGCGATTGAAACCCTGGCTATGGCACGGAGGTAGTCGAGGAACTGGAGGGGGCTGGTACGGGGTGGGGAGGAGCATAGGGTGTCGCTCTATGCGGACGACTTGCTGCTATATGTGGCGGACCCGGTGGGGGAAATGCCGGAGGTAATGAGGATCCTCAGGGAGTTCAGGGATTTCTCAGGGTACAAGCTCAACATGGGGAAGAGCGAGTTGTTTGTGGTTCACCCAGGGGACCAGGAGAGGGGGATTGGCGAGCTCCCACTAAAAAGGGCGGAGAGGAGTTTCAGGTATTTGGGGGTCCCGGTGGCCAAGAGCTGGGGGGGCCCTGCATAGACTTAATTTCACGAGGCTGGTGAAGCAAATGGAGGAGGAGTTTAAGAGGTGGGACGCGTAGCCGCTGTCCCTGGCGGGTAGGGTGCAGTCAGTCAAGATGACGGTGCTCCCAAGGTTTTTGTTCCTGTTCCAGTGCTTCCCCATTCTTATCCCGAAGGCCTTCTTTAGGCGGGTCAACAGGAGCATAACAGGGTTTGTGTGGGGACGAGGGACTCCGAGGGTGAGAAGGGTGTTCCTGGAGTGGAGAAGGGATTTGGGGGGGGGGGGTCTGGCGCTGCCCAACCTTTGTGGGTACTACTGGGCCGCCAATGCGGCGATGGTGCGCAAGTGGGTGATGGAGGGGGAGGGTGCGGCATGGAAGAGGCTGGAGACGGCATCTTGTGAGGGTACGAGTCTGGAGGCACTGGCAACGGCGCCGCTGCCACTCCCTCCAATGAGGTATACCACGAGCCCGGTGGCGGCGGCTGCCCTCAAAATTTGGGGCAATGGAGGAAGGGGGGCCTCGGTGTGGACCCCGATGCGGGGGAACCACCGGATTGTCCCAGGGAGAATAGATGCAGGGTTTTCGGGGTGGCACAGGGCAGGGATAAGAAGAAGGTTGGGGGACCTGTTTGTGGATGGGAAGTTTGCGAGCCTGGGTGAGCTGGAGAAGTACGGGCTCCCCCCGGGAAACGCCTTTAGGTATCTACGGGTAAGGGCGTTTGCCAGGCGGCAAGTGGTGGAATTCCCGCTGCTGCCGCCACGCATGGTACAAGACAGGGTGCTCTCGGGGGGCGTCGGTTGGAGAGGGGAAGATCTCGGCAACATACCAGGTGATGCAGGAGGAGGAGGAGGCCTCGATGGAGGTGCAGAAAGGGAAGTGGGAGGAGTAGTTGGGGGAGGAGATCGAGGAGGGGACGTGGGCAGATGCCCTTGGGAGGGTGAACTCTTCCTCTTCGTGCGCAAGGCTCAGCCTCATACAGTTTAAGGTGCTCCACAGGGCACACATGACCGGGACAAGGATGAGACGATTTTTGGGGGGCGAGGATAGGTGTGTTAGGTGCTCAGGGAGCCCAGCAAACCGCACCCATATGTTCTGGGCATGCCCAGCGCTGGAGGAATTTTGGAAGGGCGTAGAGAGGACGATGTCGAGGGTGGTAGGATCTAGGGTCAAACCGGGCTGGGGACTCGCAATATTTGGGGTTGCAGAGGAGCCGGGAATGCAGGAGGCGAAAGAGGCCAGTATTCTGGCCTTTGCGTCCCTGGTAGCCCGGCGAAGGATTCTTCTTCAGTGGAAGGATGAGAGGCCCCCAAGCGTGGAATCCTGGATCAACGATATGGCGGGTTTTATTAAATTGGAGAGGGTGAAATTTGCCTTCAGGGGATCGGTGCAAGGGTTCTTCAGGCGGTGGCAACCGTTCTTGGACTTCCTGGCGGAATGGTAGACAATGGTCAGCAGCAACCGGGGGGGGGGGGTCTATTTTATTTTTTGGTTGTCTATACTGGGGAATCTGATGGGGTGTATATATTTGCTATGTTTGCTATGTGTTTCGGCGGGTGTTAATATATTATTTATGTATTGGGGGGGGGGGGGGCACTGGGTTGTTTTCTTTTGTATTTAATCCTATTGTAGGGTTCCTTTTACATTTTGTTGTTCATATTTTGCGAAAACTTTAATAAAAACATTTTTTTTTTCTTTTAAAGATGTTCATTGCTTGGCATTTGTGTGGGGCAAATGTAACTTGTCACTTAGCATAACCCTGCATACCATCCAGGTCTTGCTGCACAGACACAGACTGTTACTTGTATCAGGTACAGCCTGGTGACAAGACTTTCTATATAGAACAGGACAACTCCAAAATGCAAAAGTCTTGCACAGGTAAATTTAAACTTAGCAACTTCCATTCAACAATGAACAGTTCAACCTAATCTCCGCACCCCCCATGTACTATGATCTTGAAAAGCTGATTTACAAGATAAATACTGCAAATAGTTGAAATCTGAAAATGCTGGAAATACTCATGTCAGACGACCAAGAAAGTGATTTGACATTTCAGGTTGATGTCCTTTTATGTTCCAACCAATGCTCATCTACTCGAAATGGTAACTCAGTTTTTATCTTCCCAGATGCGATTAAATTTGCCATGTGTTTCGACATAGATCGGAGTATTTCCGACTATATAGGGGAACAAGACAGGGATGCCCGCTGTCTCCATTGTTGTTCGCGTTGGCAATTGAACCTCTGGCCATGGCGTTGAGAGACTCCAGGAAATGGAGAGGGGTGATTAGAGGGGGAGAAGAACACCGAGTCTCGTTATATGCGGATGACCTATTGTTATACGTGTCGGACCCAGCGGGGGGAATGATAGAGGTTATGCGAATTTTGAGGGGGTTCGGGGATTTCTCGGGGTATAGGCTAAACATGGGGAAGAGTGAATTATTTGTGATACATCCAGGGGACCAGAGTAGAGAGATAGAAGGCTTGCCTCTAAAGAAAGTGGAAAGAAACTTCCGATACCTGGGGATTCAGATCGCTAGGAGTTGGGGAACCTTGCACAGACTTAATCTGACACGGTTGGTAGAACAAATGGAGGAGGACTTCAAGAGGTGGGACATGCAGCCTCTATCGCTGGCGGGCAGGGTGCAAGCAATTAAGATGATGGTCCTCCCGAGGTTCTTATTTGTATTTCAATGTCTCCCTATACTAATCACTAAGACCTTTTTTAATAAAATAGACAGGAGCATCACGAGCTTCGTGTGGGCAGGGAAAGTTCCGAGAGTAAGGAGGGGGTTCCTTCAGCGTAGTAGGGACAGAGGAGGATTGGCACTACCGAACTTGGGCGATTACTATTGGGCCGCCAATGTGGCAATGATACGTAAATGGATGATGGAGGGTGAGGGAGCGGCGTGGGAAAGACTGGAGAGAAAGTCCTGTAAAGGGACGAGTTTAGAGGCGCTGGTGACGGCGCCGCTACCGATCTCACCTAAAAAGTTTACCACAAACCCGGTGGTGGCGGCAACATTGAATATCTTGGGACAGTGGAGGCGACAGAGAGGGGTGCGGGGAGCCCTGGTGGGGTCCCCAATCAGGAACAACCATAGGTTCGCCCCAGGAAGAATGGATGGAGGATTTCAGAGCTGGTTCCAGTTGGGAATTAGGAGGGTGGGAGATTTATTTATAGATGGGACTTTTGCGAGCTTGGGAGCATTGGAGGAAAAGTATAAGTTGCCCCAGGGAAATTTCTTGAGATATATGCAGGTGAGGGCATTTACTAGACAACAGGTGAGGGAATTTCCGTTGCTCCCGACACAGGGGATACAGGACAGGGTGCTTTCAGGGGTGTGGGTCGGAGAGGGCAAGGTGTCAGAGATTTACCGAGAGATGAGGGAAGAGGGGGAGGAGTCGGTGGGCGAACTAAAAGGAAAGTGGGAAGAAGAACTAGGGGAGGAGATAGAGGAGGGTATGTGGGCTGATGCCCTAAGCAGGGTAAATTCCTCTTCCTCATGCGCCAGGCTTAGCCTGATTCAATTTAAGGTGCTACATAGAGCACACATAACGGGAGCAAGATTGAGCAGGTTCTTTGGAGTGGAGGACAAATGTGGGAGGTGTGGTGGGAGCCCGGCAAACCACGCACATATGTTTTGGGCATGCCCAGCACTGGAAGGGTATTGGAAGGGAGTGACGGGAGTGATTTCGCGGGTGGTGAAGGCCCGGGTCAAACCAGGCTGGGGGTTAGCTCTATTTGGAGTTGCGGAAGAGCCGGGAGTGCAGGAGGCGAAAGAGGCCAACGTTGTGGCCTTTGCGTCCCTAGTAGCCCGGCGCAGGATCCTACTCATGTGGAAGGAGGCGAAACCCCCCGGACTGGAGGCCTGGGTAAATGATATGGCGGGGTTCATTAAACTGGAGCAGATAAAGTTTGCCCTGAGAGGATCGGCTCAAGGGTTCACCAGGCGGTGGCAGCCATTTCTCGACTACCTAGGGGAACGTTAGAGGGAAGACAGATGACCAGCAGCAGCAACCCAGGGGGGGGGGGGGGGGGGGGGGGGTTAGTTTAGGTCAAAGATAAAGGGGTTTTGTTACTTGTGTATTGTTTAAAATTTCTGTATTGTTATTGTTGCGTTTGCTTTGTAAGAGGGGAAAAATTGTTGTTTGGGGAAAAAAATTTCAATAAAACATTTATAAAAAAAATAAAAAAAATTTGCCATGTGTTTCTTGCATTTTCTGTTAGTTTTTAATGGCAATGCTCTGGTGAACATTCAAAACAGTTTCAACAAGGACATTAGAAGCCGTCAGTAGAGGACACTAACAGTATCTAAACAGACACTAGAGCAAACTGAATTCCAGTACCTCAGTTAAAACAAGATACCACTGGACTGGCTAAATTCATACTACAAAACACAAATGCAACAAAACACACTAAAAATGAGGAGAGCATATTAAAAAAAAGTGGACATGCACTAGGTTTTAGATCTATCCCACATATTTACCTCTCATTCCAAGCAAAGAAATTACATAGTAACCACAATTTAAATTATTCTCCTGGAGCTTTGCTTCTAGTCAGTGAAACCAATGTCCTGTGGTTGTATCAATAAGGGGATTCCCCTGAATAGCTCTGCTCTCATCCATGTGTCTTGTTCAGATTCTCACAGCAAACAATATTAGGAAGCATATATTCTTTCATGATGCCTTTCTGATGACAAACGGGAAGAAAAAAAAACAATGGTTACCCCTTAAATTGGTTCACTTCCTGATTGCCTCCCTAATTTTTTAGCGAGACTAGGGTAGGAAAATGAATGAGAATCATACACATCTCCAAGTATGCACCCAACACACACACTACAGCAGCCATTTTCAAAGTGGGGGTCACGGAACCGTCCATCGTGGCGTTCCCGATCGCGTGAATTCACAAACAACAGCCGGCTTTTAACAATGACAGCTGCGAGCAGCTTTGAAAATGATGGCCGCAACCAGATTTTAAAAAAACGCGGGCGCACTGCGCATGCGTGCCCACTCATCGGTGCGCATGCACAGAACTCAGTGAAAATCACCTCCTCCCCCTGATGTCAGCGCGCTGACGCAGATGATTTTTAAAAAATCATTGTAATCTTCCTGCCTGAAGCAAGGCAGAGGTGTCACATGCCCCAAACACTGACGCCACGTGCTTTGGCCGTTTGTGATTCCTCCATTTTGTCAGCAGCAAACAAGTTAAATTTAAAATGGATAGTTTTGTTATAAGGAAGAGGGGGCCAGGCACAGAAACAGGCCAGGATCTCACAACTAAACCTGCAGGGGAGAGTGGCTCTGGAGAATCCACAGCAGGACAAAGCAGTGCTGGAGAGCTGCTCAGGAGGGTCCACAACAGGACAAAGCAAGGGCCTCTGGTGAACAGCCCATGAAGAAGCTGAAATCAGACACAAAGCAGAGTAAAGACAATTTTTTACAGTATAGATCTATTAATTGTGCCGATGCAAAGCCCATGTGTGTTATATGCAGGGAAGTGCTGGCAAATGAAAGTTTAAAACGCTCAAAACTTCAAAGGCATTTGAAGACAAAGCATGGCGAGTTAGAGGACAAACCTCTGGATTTTTTTTTTTTTTAAAGCATGCAGCGAGAACTTAAATCATCAGCTGAAATGTTACATTGAATGACAAAGTACAATCAGCTTCTTGCATGATAGTTTACCGTGTAGCTAAAGAGAAAATGCCCCACACTGTAGCAAAGAGATTAATTCTCCCTGCAGCATTAGATAGTTTGCACGGTCACAGATGAGAGGTTCGTTGAAAAAGCGAAATGCTTAGTAACAACACAGTGGCTTGCAGAATCTGATGTTGCTGAGAATTTAGAAGCCCAGCTTATTTCTCGTTTAAAATCAGCGCAGGAGTTCTCAACATAACTAAATGAAAGTACAGACGTTTCAGATTGTGCAACCTTGCTAGTTTACGTTCGATATATTTGGCACAATGAATTTGTTGAAGATTAGGAATGCTAACTGACTTTACCAACCCACACGACTGGCGCCTTGTGCAACCTTGCTAGTTTATGTTAGATATGTTTGGCACAATGTATTTGTTGAAGATTAGCTATGCTACCTGACTTTACCAACCCACACGACTGGCGCCAAGGTTTTTTAAGCATTGAATGGTTTTGTGGTTGGAAAGTGCAGGCTCGACTTGGTTCGTTGCAGAGGAATCACAAGCGATGGAGCAGCCAACATGACTGGGAAAAACAGCAGAATTGTATTAAGGATTAAGAAGGCAGCTGGTCAGGACATTGGTTGAAATCATTGATTTATTCACCATGAGGCACTGGCATCGAAAGGAATTCCATTCGATTTTGAAGTGGTGGTGAAAGGAATTGTGCAAGTTGTGAATTTCAGCCCACTCAATACCAGACTTTCTGACACTATGTGTCAGATATGGGGGCTGAGCACACATCTATTATTCCACACAGAAGTACGTTGGCCGTCAAGGGGTCGGGTGCTACTCAAGAGTTTACAAACTGAGGTACGAAATCCACGCTTTACTCCTCAAGAAATTGCTCTCTCTGGATGATTTGTTTGCTGTTGAAACTTGGATGCTAACTATGTCTTACCTTGCAGACATCTTTTCAATTGTAAATGAACTGAACTTCAAATTGCAAGGGAAGGATGATTGCTTTCGGCACTGAAGAAATCGTGGCTTTCCAAAAGACATTGAAAGTTTGGCAATTGCAAGTGCAAAGCCAAAATTACTACACGTTTCCCACACTGCTTCAGCACATCGAAGAAAACAGCATTAGTCGGCATTAGTAAATGGACTGGCAGGCCTTATTCAGTTGCATCTGGCTGCGCTGATCAACAATTTTGGTCGCTACTTTCCAGAGAAGTTTAAGATTTTGAGAGAAGAGGGGGGTGAAACATCTGTTGAGTTTGAGATCCCAGAATCAGTTTTTTTTTTTAAAAATAAACATTTTATTGATGTATTTTTGGTATAGCAACAACAAAATAAACAATATACATGAAACCATAAACAGTGCAAAAACCTTTCATACGGGTTCCATTCTTACTACCCCCCTACTCTAACCTAAACTACTACCCCCTCCCTCTGCTGATGATTAATTTTCCGCTAAGAAGTCGACGAACGGTTGCCACCTCCGGGTGAACCCGAACAGTGAACCTCTCAAGTCGAACTTAATTTTCTCCATACAAAGAAAGCTAGCCATGTCTGACAGCCAGGTCTCTGACTTCGGGGGCTTTGAGTCCCTCCATGCCAATAGTATCCGTCTCCGGGCTACCAGGGAAGCAAAGGCCAGAACACCTGCCTCTTTCTCCTCCTGGATTCCCGGATCTCCCGACACCCCGGAAAACGCCACCTCTGGACTCAGGGCCACCATTGTTTTTAACACAGTGGACATGACATCTGCAAACCCCTGCCAAAATTCCCTCAGCTTGGGCATGTCCAAAACATGTGGACATGGTTCGTTGGTCCTCCTGTGCATTTTGTGCACCTGTCCTCTACCCCAAAGAATCTGCCCATCCGGGCCACGGTAATGTGAACCCGGTGAACAACCTTAAATTGCATCAGGCTGAGCCTGGCATATGTTGCGGATGCGTTGACTCTACTCAGCCCATAGACCATCTTCTATCTCACTTCCCAGCTCCTCCTCCCACTTGCGCTTCAGCTTCTCTGTCTGCGTCTCCTCCAACCCCATAAGCTCCTTATAGATGTCCGAGACGTCCCCTCCCCTACTCACCCTCTGGAAACTACCCTGTCCTGAATCCCCCTCAGCGGTAGGAGCGGGAAGGTTGACACCTGTTTACGAAGGAAGTCTCGCATCTGCAGATAGGTGAATTTGTTTCCCCTCGCCAGCCCAAACCTTTCCTCCAACGCCCTCATACTCGGAAAGCTCCCCTCTATGAACACATCCCCCATCCTCTCAATCCCCGCTCTCCGCCATAACCGGAACCCCCCCCCCTCCATACTCCCCGGGGCAAACCGGTGATTATCACAAATTGGGGCCCAGACCGATGCTCCCACATGCCGCCTCCACTGGCCCCAAACTCTCAGGGCTGCCACCACCACGGGGCTGGTGGAGTACCGTGCCGGCGGAAGCGGCAGAGGTGCAGTTACCAATGCCCCCAGACTGGTGCCCTTACAAGAAGCCGCCTCCATACGTACTCATGCCGACCCCCCCACCACCACCCACTTCCTGATCATGGCTATATTAGCCGCCCAGTAATAGTTGCTAAAATTTGGCAGCGCCAGCCCGCCCTCTCCCCGAGCATTACCTTCCTTACCCATGGGGTCTTGCCCGCCCAGACGAAGCCAGTGATCACTCTGTTGACCTGCTCAAAAAAGGACCGTGGAATAAAGATGGGGAGACACTGAAATACAAATAGGAATCTCAGGAGGACTGTCATTTTCACCATTTGCTCCCTCCCGGCCAGAGACAACGGAAGCGCATCCCATCTCCGAAAATCGTCCTTCATTTGGTCCACTAGCCGGGCCAGATTCAATTTATGCAGCCGGTCCCATTCCCGCGCCACTTGGATGCCCAGGTACCTAAAACTTCCCCCTACTGACCTAAACGGCAGCTCTCCCAGTCGCCCATCCTGTCCCCTCGCCTGAACCACAAACATCACACTCTTTTCCATATTTACTTATAACCCGAAAACCGGCCGAATTCTCCTAGAATCTTCATGATTTCTTCCATCCCCTCTACTGGGTCTGAAACATACAGAAGCAGATCATCCGCATAGAGAGAAACCCTGTGCTCCCTCCCCCCCCACCCCCAACCCACCCCCGGGAACAGTCCCCTCCAGCCCCTTGAGGCTCTCATGAGCAATTGCCAACGGCTCTATAGCCAGCGCAAACAACAGTGGGGAGAGGGGGCATCCCTGTCTCGTCCCCGGGTGCAGTCTAAATTAGTCCGAAGTTGTCCGCAAACTTGTCACAGGAGCCTGATACAGTAACCTGACCCAGTCAATAAAGCCCCGCCCAAATCCGAACCGTCCCAGTATCTCCCACAGATAGTCCCATTCTACTCAATCAAAAGCCTTTTCTGCATCCATTGTGATCACTACCTCCACCTCCCTACCTTCCGGGGGCATCATGATCACATTTAACAGCCTTCTTACATTGGCCACCAACTGCCTACCCTTAACAAACCCCGTCTGGTCCTTCCCAATAACGTCCGGAACACAAATCCTCAATCCTGGAGGACAAGATTTTGGCCAGCAACTCCGCATCCACATTCAACAGGGAGATCGACCTGTCGGACCCACACATCTCCGGGTTCATGTCCCACTTAAAAATCAGCTGTTAACTTGCAGCTGACTCCAAATGCAGAAACTGAGCTTCTGCTCCTCAGCTGTGACAGCATATTAAAAACACAGCACAAGTCAATGAGGCTGTCAACATTCTGGGAGTAGGATCTGTGGAGTATCCGGAGCAGAGTAAAACAAGCATTTTGTTGCTTTTGCTCTTCACAACGACGAAGACGGCACAAAGGATGATCCTACCCAATGATCTGAACAAGTTCTATGCCCGCTTTGAGCAGTCAACCAATGTATCAGTGCCACCTGCACCAACAGCCCTGGCACACCCAAACCTACTATTACAGCCTCAAGAGGTAAGAGCTGCCTTCTTGAAAGTGAATCAGTGGAAAGTGACGGGCCCCGACGGAGTCCCTGGGCGAGCACTCAGCCTGCGCAGACCAGCTGGCTAGTGTATTCGCAGATATCTTCACCTCACTCCTCCGCTCAGAGGTCCCCACCTCCTTCAAGAAGGCCACCATAATACCAGTACCAAAAGAAGAACATGGTAGCCTGTCTCAACAACTACCGACCGGTGGCCCTAACGTCTGTTATCATAGAATGCTTTGAGCGGCTTGTCATGAGACCGATCACTGCCAGCCTCCCAGACGGTCTCGATCCACTGCAGTTTGCCTATCAACGCAACCAGTTCACAGCAGACGCTATCTCACTGGCTCTGCAATCAACACTTGAACGCCACGACAACAAGGACACCTATGCAAGACTGCTGTTCATAGACTACAGTTCTGCCTTCAACACCATTATCCCAACAAGACGAATAACCAAACTCTGCAATCTTGGACTTGACACCTCCCTGTACAGCTGGATCCTCGACTTCCTCACCAACAGACTGCAATCTGTCAGGATAGGCAACAGCACCTCTACCACAATGGTCCTCAACACCAGAGCCCCGCAAGGATGTGTGCTCAGTCCTCTACTGTACTCCCTATACACCTATGACTGTGTGGCAACATTTAACTCAAATTCAATCTATAAGTTTGCGGATGATACGACTGTGGTAGGCCCCATCTCAAACAATGACGAATCAGACTACAGGAGGGAGATAAATCACTTGGTTGCGTGGTGCACCAAAAACAACCTCTCTCTAAATGTTGGAAAGATCAAGGAACTGGTAATCAACTTCAGGAAGCGCAGCACGACAGACACCCCTGTCTGCATCAATGGCTCCGAAGAGAAGATGGTTGATAGCTTTAAGTTCCTGGGAGTCACCATCGCCAACAGTCTGTCTTGGTCCACTCACATTGATGCAAGTCAAGAAAGCCCAACAACGTCTCTATTTCCTGCAGAAACTAAAGAAATTTGGCATGTCTGCATCGACTCTCACAAACTCCTACAGATGTGCGATAGAGAGCATCCTATCCGGCTGCATCACAGCCTGGTATGGCATCGGCTCAGTCCAAGATGGCAAGAAACTGCAGACTGTGGTGAACTCAACCCAACGCATCACACAAACTTGCCCCCCATATTGATTCTGTATACACCTCTCGCTGCCTCAGGTTGGCAGACAGCATCATCATAGACCCCTCCCACCCAGGTATTGCCTTCTTCCAGACCCTTCCGTCAGGCAGAGGTACACAAGTCTGAAGACTCGCACATCCAGACATAGGAACAGCTTCTCTCCCACAGCTATAAGGCTCCTCAACGACTCCCCCTCAGTGATCTGTTCCCTGTAAGAACACTATTCGCGACATCCTATGCTGCTCTTGCTCATGTATTTGCTTTGTTTGGCCCATTGTTCCACACTGTAACCAATCACTGTTTTGTCGATGTACCATTTGTCAATGTTCCCTGTTGATTATTCGTGTGTCCACTATGTACATACTGTGTACATTCCTCAGCCGCAGAAAAATACTTTTCACTGTACTTCAGTATATGTGACAATAAATCAAATCATCAAATCAACCAGCTGAATCCTGCACCCGATATGCACTTAGCCCTCTCCTCCTGTGAACCCGATTGGAGTGTGATCGTGAGGACTAAGCAGGCTCACCTCTCGCAATGAAAGGCAAGAGAAAATGGTGGGTCCTGAAGGTCAGCCAGCTGGTAAAAATGGGTCCCCGGAAAAAAAGTTTGAAAAACATGGCACTACAGTACTTAACCAGGGGAACTACATTCCTCTTCCCCACCCCCACCAAAGGTTGTATCGTGGTGGGGGAAATGCTGTACAAAGCAATGATCTGCAGTCTGCGTTTTATTAGCTGATCTCACCCTGAGCAGCAGTTCCACAATTACATTTAGTCTCAGTGAAAAGACTATTGGGGGCAGGGGAGAAAGAGAATACAGAGAAAGAGAAAAATGGCTGTAGCCTTGATCAACATCAAATACTCCTGCTTAAAAGTATGCATGTGCAGCCATTCAAGGGAAAACCCACGCTTTCTTGCTTGGTCGTGTTATCAGATCAACAGCCTACTGACTGACGCTCCTGGTGTCGATCTACGGGAACAATGGCCTGTACAAGCATATCCCAACTAGCAATACCCTCATGAGAAGGAAGAAAATCGACAGTGGAAAGATAAATAGTGAATTTGAAACAATTTAACATACAGAATTTCCAAGTTTGCATCAGTTACTTGTTCATCCAGAGTGAACTATATGCTTAGTCCGACAAACAACAATTTAAAAACTTCAACGATTATCACGTTTCTTCGGAAGATTACAAAAAAAAACTTGATAAACGCTACCCCCAGCCTCCGCGACGACTTGTGTTTGGAGCAGTACCTTTGCAGATGGGGGAGTTGGGGCTCCTCCGTTCTGGGGATCCCTTGTGTTCTGGAGATTTCCTGTGTCTGACCCGTGAAGAATCTGCTCCCGCGGCCCACAGGGGGGTGGGCGAGGAGCAAGGAGAGGTGCTGGTTGCTGCGGCGGCGGCCGCCTGGTGCAGTTGCTGTGGAGTCCTGGGGGGGCTGCTCCGCGAGGCGGCCGCCTGCTGCTGCCGCCCTGCTCCACCCGCACACCTCGTCGGGCTGCCCTGCTTCAACTGGAACGGCACGGTGGCCCTCATGGGCTGAGGGCGGCCAACACCACCACTGCTACTACTATTACTCCCGCCGCCACTGCCACCTCCGCCGCCACTACTCCCGCTCAGCGCGCCGGTCGGTGAGCCGTTCCGCCGAACCCGCTGAGCCATTTTACTCGAGGAACAATATTTCTCACGCACGGTCCCGGGCAGCTTTGGTGTGGCTGTGAAACCAATACGGTGGGTTTTTTAAGTGAAAATGTCTTCCTTTGGTGTGTGTCCTCCTCCCACTGCCGGCCGCCCCGTCCTTCTCCCCCTCGGCCGCCCCGTCCTTTCTCTCCGCCGGGACCTGTCCGCTGCTCGCGCTCTGCTCTCCGCTCCGCCCGCGCCGCTCGGCATTGGTGGAACGCGCGCCCCCCCCCCCCCCCCCGAACCGTACGCCCTCGATGCTGATTGGGTCAGCAGGTGTTGGCCCCGCCCCTTTCTGCGGCACGTGCTGTCCACGCCCCCTTCGTCGCCCCGGGAGACCTCCACCGCCTTCCATTCAAGGCCCCGGCAGCCTGGGCTGCGAGCGGGTGTGGAGAATTGGATGTAAACAAGGCCGGTTCTTCCTGAGGTAAAGTGCACCCTCTAGCGGCAGACGGTGGAAACGGATCGAATACGTTTATTTGGATCGGCGAGATTGACAGTCGGGCGAAGGGGTGACGGTTAAACTGCCTTTATTGTGACCAGGCTCCCAGCAGCTTTAATTCCACCAACCACCCCGAATTCTGACCAAACACCGCCCACTATAACTACCAATGTGGTCTAGTAATATGTGTCGTTACTAGTTGCTGTTGATGCAGTTGGTCTGATGGTGTGATCCTGAAGAAACCACGAGTCTGCAACTTAAAGCAAACTAATTTATTAAAGTAACGATTGATTATATTTGAGTTCGACACTCTACAAAACTATCTCTACAAATCAAGTAATTAAATATTGTATTAACTGATTCACAACCATAAATACTAACTACTGAGAGCTATCGATCATACACTTTTGCTTACAATCATATTTATGTTGTGCAGATGCTGGCGTTGGACTGGGTGGGCACAGTAAGAAGTCTTACAACACCAGGTTAAAGTCCAACAGGTTTGTTTCGAATCATGATGAAGAAGTAGGTTCCAGAAACATATATATAGACAAAGTCAAAGATGCAAGAGGATACTTTGAATGCAAGCCTCTGCAGGTAATTAAGTCTTTACAAATCCAGAGAGAGGGTAATCCCAGGTTAAAGAGGTGTGAATTGTCTCAAGGCAAATCCAAGGCCCCAGTTGAGGCCATATTCATGCGTGTGAAACTTGGCTATAGGTTTCTGCTCAGCGATTCTACGTTGTCACGCGTCCTGAAGGCTGCCTTGGAGAACGCTTACCCGGAGATCAGAGACTGAACGCCCTTGACTGCTGAAGTGTTCCCTGACTGGGAGGGAACATTCCTGCCTGGTGATTGTCGCGCGATGTCCGTTCATCCGTTGTCGCAATGTCTGCATGGTCTCGCCAATGTGCCACGCTTCAGGACATCCTTTCCTGCAGCGTATGAGATAGACAACGTTGGCCGAGACGCACGAGTATGTACCGCATACCTGGTGGGTGGTGTTCTCACGTGTAATGGTGGTATCCATGTCGAGGATCTGGCACGTCTTACACAGATTGCCATGGCAGGGTTGTGTGGTGTCGTGGTCGCTGTTCTGAAGGCTGGGTAGTTTGCTGCAAACAATGGTTTGTTTGATGTTGCGCGATTGTTTGAAGGCAAGTAGTGGGGGTGTGGGGATGACCTTGGCAAGATGTTCATCTTCATTGATGACGTGTTGAAGGCTGCGAAGAAGATGTTGTAGTTTCTCCGCTCCGGGGAAGTACTGGACGACGAAGCGTACTCTGTCGGTTGTGTCCCGTGTTTGTCTTCTGAGGAGGTCGGTGCGCTTTTTTGCTGTGGCGCGTTAGAACTGTCGATCAATGAGTCGAGCGCCATATCCCGTTCGTACGAGGGCATCTTTCAGCGTCTATAGATGCCTGTCACACTCCTCGTCTGAGTTGATCCTGTGTATACGGAGGGCTTGTCCATAGGGGATGGCTTCTTTAATGTGTTTAGGGTGGAAGCTGGAGAATCATATTTAATTACTTGATTTCTAGAGATAGTTCTGTACAGTGTTGAACTCAAATATAATCAATCGTTACTTTAATAAATTAGTTTGCTTAAGTTGAAGACTCGTGGTTTCTTCAGGATCAGACCATCTGCATCAATTGCTTACTGAACACTCCTGAGTTGAAAGAGACCTATATCCTCTGGGAGCTGATACTTATAGGTGGATCTCATGGTGCCCTCCAATGGTAGTGTTACAGCTAGATGTTATTATTCACCCTTTAGTTATATACACATATACATATCATTACATCCCCCTTTTTTAACATTTCTTTCTTGTTTTAATAAAGGAAAAATGTAGTACTATAAGTGAACCAAAAAACAGGATATGTATAATTTTGTACAGAGCAAAATGAGTAACGAATATACAAATTGACTGTGAAGTATTTACAAGTTCAGTCTATTAGGTTTCTTCTTCTCGTAGATCTTCTCAGTGGACGAGGTGGTGATTCTGATTTCTTGAGAGTTCTTTGCATGTTAGCGTTGCTTTGATTATTGGTTAGCGTATCCTGAAAGATAGCTTTGTTTAGAGTAGATCCGGAAAAAATTTCTGTGGTTGATCTTCTTGAGTTGTCTACGATTTCTATGTCGGATGTTACCTTCAGATATTTTGATTATGTATGATCTGGGTGCTATTTGATGATTTTGGCAGGAGCAGACCAGCTCCATCAGGAATTTTGATCTTAACGGTGTCATCTGGAGATAATGGTAATCTTTGACGAAAACGTAGCATTGGAAGATGATCAGGATTTGGAAACTGCCTGTTGCTGTACGTGGCGGATCCAATGGAGGGGATGGTGGAGGTCATGCAGACTCTAAGGGAGTTTTCAGGCTATAAGCTCAATGTAGGGAAGAGTGAGCTCTTTGTATTACAGGCAGGGGACCAAGAAAGAGGGATAGGGGACCTACCACCGAGGAGGGCGGAGGGGAGCTTTCGGTATCTGGGGATCCAGATAGCCAGGAATTGGGGGACCCTACATAAACTGAATCTGACGAGGTTGGTGGAGCAAATGGAGGAGGATTTCAAAAGATGGGACATGTTACCGCTCTCGCTGGCGGGTAGAGTGCAGTCGGTCAAAATGGTGGTCCTTCCGAGGTTTCTGTTTGTGTTTCAATGCCTTCCCATCGTGATCACTAAGGCCTTTTTTAAGAGAGTAGGCAGGAGTATTATGGGGTTTGTGTGGGCGAATAAGACCCCGAGAGTAAGGAGAGGGTTCCTGGAACACAGTAGGGACCGAGGAGGGTTGGCGCTGCCAAACCTGGGGAACTACTACTGGGCAGCAAATGTGGCGATGATCCGCAAGTGGGTTATGGAGGGAGAGGGGGGCGGCATGGAAGAGGATGGAGATGGCGTCCTGTAAAGGAACGAGCCTGGGGCGTTGGTGACGGCACCGCTGCCGCTCTCGCCGACAAAGTATACCACGAGCCCGGTGGTGGCGGCAACGCTAAGGATCTGGGGCCAGTGGAGACGGCACCGGGATGCAATGGGAGCATCGGTGTGGTCCCCGATCAGGGGTAACCACCGGTTTGTCCCGGGGAAGATGGACAGGGGGTTCCAGAGCTGGCATCGGGCGGGGATTGGAAGACTGGGGGACCTGTTCATCGACGGGACGTTTGCGAGCCTAGCGGCACTGGAGGAGACGTTCGAGTTACCCCCGGGAAATGCCTTTCGATATATGCAGGTAGGGCTTTTGTGAGGCGACAGGTGAGGGAATTCCCGTTGCTCCCGGCACAAGAAGTTCAAGATAGGGTGATCTCAGGTGTATGGGTCGGGGAGGGCAAGGTGTCGGAAATACACCAGGAGTTGAAAGAAGAGGGGGAAGCGCTGGTAGAAGAGTTGAAGGGTAAATGGGAGGAGGAGCTGGGGGAGGAGATCGAGGAAGGTCTGTGGGCTGATGTCCTAGGTAGGGTTAATTCCTCATCCTCGTGTGCCAGGCTCAGCCTGATACAATTTAAGGTGTTCACAGAGCACACTTGACGGGGGCGAGGTTGAGTAGGTTCTTTGGGGTAGAGGACAGATGTGGAAGGTGCTCAGGGAGCCCGGCGAACCATGTCCATATGTTTTGGTCATGCCCGGCACTGGAGGGGTTCTGGAGAGGAGTGGCGGGAGCAATATCTCAGGTGGTGAAAGTCCGGGTCAAGCCAAGCTGGGGGCTAGCAATATTTGGAGTAGTGGACGAACCGGGAGTGGAGGAGGCGAAAGAGGCCGGCATTCTGGCCTTTGCGTCCCTAGTAGCCCGGCGAAGGATCTTGCTAATGTGGAAGGAGGCGAAGTCCCCCAGCCTGGAGGCCTGGATTAATGATATGACTGGGTTCATAAAGTTGGAGAGGATTAAGTTCGCCTTGAGAGGGTCTGCGCAGGGGTTCTACAGGCGGTGGCAACCGTTCCTAGACTATCTCGCGGAGCGTTAGAGGAAGGTCGGTCAGCAGCAGCAGCAACCTTTGGGGGGGGTGGAGGGGACGTCCTGGGAGGGGGGGAGGGGGGGGAAAGGGGGGACTGCCTGGGAGGGTGGATGAGCAAGAGATAACATGAAGGGTTGGGGAAACTGGCACATACGGGTGAGGGCCAGTGTACAAAGCTGTGTAAATATATCATTTTGCCATGTATATATCTTGCTCTGCGCGATTTCTTGGGTTTTTTTTGTTACGGGGGTGGGGGGTTATTGTTTGTAAGGGAGAAAAATTGTGTTGAGAAACTTTAATAAATATATATATATTTTTTAAAGGATTTGGAAACTGCAACGCAGGTAACCTTGTTCTCAGATCACTGTTCATTAACATCTGTGCTGGTGACAGACCTGTTCATAACGGAGTTGCTTGGTAGGATATGTTGCTAATTGTGTTTCTCTTAATTTGGCTCTGAAGATGGCGGCCAATATGGTCGCCTTCCTTAATTCTAATTACGTTTTGCTCTAGAGTCGCCAGGTATCTCTCGATACCACCACAAGGTTCAAAACCGAATACTGATCAAAGACTCTATACACCAGTTAGTAAGTTCAAACTCAATGCTCATTTATTTACACACAGTCACATCTACTCATGCATAAAACTCTACAAACTAAACTATCACTACTGCTAAAGCCTATACTTAGTTTCGGGCGCCCACTCAGTCAGAGGAACAATGGCCGTTGTTCAGTTCTGAGGCTGCTGGGGTTGAACTGGTACGGAATAACAGCTAGGAGCGTCTGTCTCGTAGCGTGCGTTGACCTTGGACTTACTTGTTCTGATGTTGCTGTTGGGCAGGTCTCTCCTTGGTGAGAGCCGGAGCCAAGAGAGCGATTCTCTCTTGGGGGATCCTTCTTATACCCAAAAGGGGCTTCGCGCACTTTTGGGCGGACCTTGAACTTGGCCCCAATTAATTGGGCCGTTTCCCAATCGTTCCTATCGATTCCCTCCAATAGAGGGGTAGGTGCCCTGATGGCTGGGCGTGTCCTAGGTGGACGTTGGCCTGCTTTGTTCTGGTCTCCTCTGGCGCCGGGGTGTCTGCCTTGGTATCGTTTACTTAAATGTTACTCTTTTGTCCCCGGGGATGGCTCATTAGTATAGTAATGGCTTTGCAGTTTCGGTCTTGTCTGGGAGCTGCGGCTCCAATCAACAGACAAACCCTGCACCTGCTTCCTTTCTCAGTATTGTCCATTTTCCCTGCAATCTTTGCAAAGTGTCCATTTTGTAATCGGGAAGTGGCCATCCCAGATGGCTACACTCCCTCCTTGTGATCTTCAACGCGAAGCGTGAAGGATCACATTACTGTGTCGTCTTCGTTCTCTGACCAAGCGGGGCACCCGTAAGCAATTCACGTGCTCTACACTGTCCTATTCTATGAAACACAATTTTTTACCTAAAATCATTTTACTTACATACATCAGTATAAAACTCTACGGGGCGCTATGACATTCAGGCATGCATTACAAAACAAAAAAACTGGAACCTCTAACTATCCTCAATAAACTATCCTCATTCAAACAATCAACAATAATTCCACAACATTTTAAATGTACAAAATAGCAGCAACACAAGTTTCTCTGGCTTGGCAGTCAGACACAGAGGTTTACATTTCTTTATTGAATAAAACATACATAAAGAGAAGCGGATGCACTTTAATTCACGTCAAGGGATTCGGGGGTTTGGTGAAGTCCGAAAATAGGGGACCTAAACGTGTATACCGGGGTGCGAGAGTGGTAGGCTCTCCTTTGCCATTTTCTGATTCTAAGTGTCTGCACGACACTGCAGAGTATCGCCAGTACTAAGAGTGATTCTACTATGTACGATAGTGAATACCAGGTTATGAACTTGTCACACCAGGTCGGGGTGTCGTTAACTATCTCGGGGTTAACTATCTCGGGGTTAACTATCTCGGGATACGGTGTACGGTAGGCTGGGAATCATTCACGGCCTGTGGGGTAGGGGTCAGGGGGATAGCGTCCGCGCGCAACTGAAGGGATCCCGCTAAGATCCAGGTAAACATGAAGATTGTCTTCATCTTTCCGTCTTTCTGTTTCTTCCTCTGGAGTTCCTGAGGTTCCGGAGTTCTATGGACACAAGCATAATATCTGTTATTATCTTGCTTAAGATCTCATATGTCTGTCTGTCTGTCCTTTGTTGCCAATTACTGCCAATTTGCTGCCAATCAGGGCAGCACGGTAGCATGGTGGTTAGCACAATTGCTTCACAGCTCCAGGGTCCCAGGTTCGATTCCCGGCTTGGGTCACTGTCTGTGTGGAGTCTGCACGTTCTCCCCGTGTGTGCGTGGGTTTCCTCCGGGGGCTCCGGTTTCCTCCCACAGTCCAAAGATGTGCAGGTTAGGTGGATTGGCCATGCTAAATTGCCCTTAGTGTCCAAAATTGCCCTTAGTGTTGGGTGGGGTTACTGGGTTATGGGGATAGGGTGGAGGTGTGGACTTAGGTAGGGTGCTCTTTCAAAGAGCCGGTGCAGACTCGATGGGCCGAATGGCCTCCTTCTGCACTGTAAATTCTATGATATGATTCCCCATTATGATTGGTCACCATTTGTGACTCCCTCATTTTTTTTTAAACCAAATATTTGGGACAAGACATCCGAGAAAAATACTGACATAGTGCGAGCTGCCTCGCAGCCTGTGCAATCTACCATCCTAGTGTTTGAGGATGTAAATAGCATACGGAAGCAACCTAAGGGTTGCCAAAAACAAACAAAAGAATTTTGAACGTAACAAGCCAAAATGGGGTGCGTATGTTCCGCGGCGGGTAAGAAATGGGTGGAATCCCCGGGGAGGATGGTGACCAGTGCCGTTTGTGCTCTACCCAAGCGTAGCTGACCAGAGGGGGGTCCTCAAGCAGGGCGGGGACCAGTGCCGTTTCTCCACTGCCGGGGCGACCGGCAAGAATGGGTAAGAATAAGGTCGTCGTGGGGGGCTGCCTCTCGTGATCGAATCAGGAGAGTAGCTATGAGTGGTGTCTGACGACAAACTAGTCCCTCTGAATGGTTGTCTGTCGACAAACTAGCTCCTCTGAATGGTTGTCTGGGGACAAACTTGTTCCATTAACAATCATTGGGCGTCAAAAGGGTGGTGGCGGGGGGCCATGAAAAACTTTCAAATTTACAAACAACAAACATGTACATAGAATCACAGAATTTTTTTTACAGTGCAGAAGGAGGCCATTCGGCCCATCGAGTCGGCACCGGCTCTTGGAAAGAGCGCCCTACCCAAGGTCAACACCTCCACCCTATCCCCATAACCCAGTAACCCCACCCAACACTAAGGGCAATTGTGGACACTAAGGGCAATTTATCATGGCCAATCCACCTAACCTGCACATCTTTGGACTGTGGGAGGAAACCGGAGCACCCGGAGGAAACCCACGCACACTCAGGGAGGATGTGCAGACTCCGCACAGACAGTGACCCAAGACGGGAATCGAACCAGGGACCCTGGTGCAGGTTCCATCAGAAAGGACACCGTATCTCTCCATCGGTTCCTTTTTTTTTTCATCATCTGGACACCTCATTGCTCAGTAGCGAACAGGGTCGCAAAGGGATTCGGTTGGTGCGAGTCAGACTCTATGTCATCATCCTCTCCCGGCTGCCATACTCTTGACTGGAGTAGTTTGGCTAAAGCTGCTTGGGGTGAATTGGGGTCCATCTCATCATTCCGGATGAGCCTGAACGAATTGTCTCGGTGCCAGAATCGTGTGTTGAGGTTGGAGCTGCTAGGTTGTAATCCGTAATCGTCGTGCGGTGGGTCTGGGTCAGGGGCTTTGATGTATGTGGTTTCGAAGGTGTCGCTGGAATCATGCTCGGATTCGCTGGGAGTGAGGCCTGGTGCGGGGGTATAATTATAATGTGGTGTGCTGTGGCTGTCGTCATTGCTGTCGCTATCACTGTCGCTGTCGCTGCTGGTTGTAGGAAGGGAGAGACGGAGTCGTGCCTCTGGGGGTGGAGTTGAAGATGTGTCTGAGGACGGGCTGGACTGGCTGGGGGAGGGTAGGAATATGTCATCTGTGGGCGGGGCGTGCTCGTCTGCTGCTGCGAGCAAGATGTGGTGTGCATGGTTGTTCTGCGAGCCATAAGCCTTAAGCTGGTTTATGTGCAACCACACAGACTTGCCATTGGGATATGTGATTTTGTATACACAGGGGCTGACTTTGTCCGAAATGGAGTACGGTCCGGAAAATTTGGGGGAAAGGAATGAACTGGTGTTGTAGAGGGAAAGCATCACTTGCTGCCCTACTACAAACTCGGTGGCGTGCACCTTTTTGTCGAAACAAGCCTTGCTTTGTTTCCTCCTGGTCCCAAGTCTCACAGCTGCTGCGAGTTGGGCTGCCTTTATATTCATAAGTAACTGCTGTACAGCATTTTCATGTGTGAGGGCGGTGACTGCGGGGCTGACCAAATCCAGTCCTAATTGTCATGCGAGAGGGCCTTTAAGAACTGGATGTTTAAGCAATGTATCTTTTTTTTTTAAATATTTTATTGAAAATTTTTGGCCAACCATCACAGTACATTGTGTATCCTTTACACAGTAATATCACAATATAAATAACAATGGCCAGTTTTATAAACAAGAAATAAATAATATATAAACAAAAACAAAAACAAAACTAAATGGCAACTGCCTTGTCCCAGATAAATATTCTCCAAAAATATGTTTTAACAGTCCAATATACAATTATCTATAACAACAACCTGTACATATTATACTTATATACTTATATATTAACATCCCTGAGAATTACTCTGATTCCTCCCCCCCGCCCTGGGTTGCTGCTGCTGTCTTCTTCTTTTCCATTCCCTCTATCTTTCTGTGAGGTATTCGACGAACGGTTGCCACCGCCTGGTGAACCCTTGAGCCGATCCCCTTAGGACGAACTTAATCCGTTCCAGCTTTATAAACCCTGCCATATCATTTATCCAGGTCTCCACACCCGGGGGCTTGGCTTCCTTCCACATCAACAGTATCCTGCGCCGGGCTACTAGGGACGCAAAGGCCAAAACATCAGCCTCTCTCGCCTCCTGCACTCCCGGCTCTTCTGCAACCCCAAATATAGCCAACCCCCAGCTTGGTTCGACCTGGACCCCCACTACCTTCGAAAGCACCTTTGTCACCCCCACCCAAAACCCCTGTAGTGCCGGACATGACCAGAACATGTGGGTGTGATTCGCTGGGCTTTTCGAGCATCTCGCACACCTATCCTCTACTCCAAAAAATTTACTGAGCCGTGCTCCAGTCATATGCGCCCTGTGTAACACCTTAAATTGTATCAGGCTTAGCCTGGCACACGAGGACGATGAGTTTACCCTACTTAGGGCATCAGTCCACAGCCCCTCCTCAATCTCCTCCCCCAGTTCTTCTTCCCATTTCCCTTTCAGCTCATCTACCATAATCTCCCCCTCGTCCCTCATTTCCCTATATATGTCTGATACCTTACCATCCCCCACCCATGTCTTTGAGATCACTCTGTCCTGCACCTCCTGCGTCGGGAGCTGCGGGAATTCCCTCACCTGTTGCCTCGCAAAAGCCCTCAGTTGCATATACCGGAATGCATTCCCTTGGGGCAACCCATATTTTTCGGCCAGCGCTCCCAGACTTGCAAACGTTCCATCTACAAACAGATCTCTCAATTGTGTTACTCCTGCTCTTTGCCATGTTCCAAATCCCCCATCCATTCTCCCCGGAGCAAACCTATGGTTATTTCTTATCGGGGACCACACCGAGGCTCCCGTCTTTCCCCTATGCCGTCTCCATTGCCCCCAAATTTTCAGAGTAGCCACCACCACCGGGCTTGTGGTGTATTTCTTCGGTGAGAACAGCAACGGCGCCGTCACCATGGCTTGTAGGCAAGTCCCCCTACAGGACGCCTTCTCCAATCTCTTCCACGCCGCTCCCTCCTCTTCTCCCATCCACTTACATACCATTGAGATGTTGGCGGCCCAGTAGTACTCACTCAGGCTCGGTAGCGCCAACCCCCCCCTATCCCTACTACGCTGCAAAAATCCCTTCCTCACTCTCGGGGTCTTCCCGGCCCACACAAAACTCATGATACTCTTCTCAATCCTTTTGAAAAAAGCCTTCGTGATCACCACCGGGAGGCACTGAAACACAAAGAGGAATCTCGGGAGGACCACCATTTTAACCGCTTGTACCCTCCCTCCCTGCCAGTGACAGGGATACCATGTCCCATCTCTTGAAGTCCTCCTCCATCTGTTCCACCAACCGCGTTACGTTTAACCTATGCAATGTACCCCAATTCTTGGCTATCTGGATCCCCAAGTAGCGAAAGTCCCTTGTTACCTTCCTCAGCGGTAAGTCCTCTATTTCTCTGCTCTGCTCCCCTGGATGCACCACAAACAGCTCACTTTTCCCCATGTTCAGTTTATATCCTGAAAATTCTCCAAACTCCCCAAGTATCCGCATTATCTCTGGCATCCCCTCCGCCGGGTCCGCCACATACACCAATAAATCGTCCGCGTAAAGAGATACCCGGTGTTCCTCTCCTCCCCTGAGTACTCCCCTCCACTTCCTGGAACCCCTCAATGCTATTGCCAGGGGCTCAATCGCCAGTGCAAACAATAATGGGGACAGAGGACATCCATGCCTCGTCACCCTCTGGAGCCGAAAATACGCAGACCCCCGTCCATTCGTGACCACGCTCGCCATCGGGGCCCTATACAGCAGCTGTACCCATCTAATATACTCATCTCCAAAGCCAAATCTCCTCAACACCTCTCACAAATAATCCCACTCCACTCTATCAAATGCTTTCTCGGCATCCACTATCTCCACTTCCTCTGGTGGGGGCATCATCATTACCCCTAGAAGCCTCCGTATATTCGTATTCAGCTGTCTCCCCTTCACAAACCCAGTTTGGTCCTCATGGACTACCCCTGGGACACAATCCTCTATCCTCATTGCCATTACCTTGGCCAGAATCTTAGCGTCTACATTTAGGAGGGAAATAGGTCTGTAGGACCCGCATTGCAGCGGGTCTTTTTCCTTCTTTAGGAGAAGCGATATCGTTGCCTCCGATATAGTCAGGGGCAGCTGTCCCCTTTCCTTCGCCTCATTAAAGGTTCTCAGCAGTATCGGGGCAAGCAAGTCCACATATTTCCTATAAAATTCGACTGGAAATCCATCCGGTCCCGGAGCCTTCCCCGCCTGCATACTCCTAATTCCTTTCACTACTTCCTCTATCTCGATCTGTGCTCCCAGTCCCACCCTCTCCTGCTCCTCCACCTTAGGAAATTCCAGCCGGTCCAGGAAGCACCTAATTCTCTCCTTCCCATCCGGGGGCCAAGCTTCATATAATCTTTTATAGAATGCCTTGAACACTCCATTCACTCTCTCCGCTCCCCGCTCTATCTCTCCTTCCTCATCCCTCACTCCCCCTATTTCCCTCGCTGCTCCCCTTTTCCTCAATTGATGGGCCAGCAACCTGCTCGCCTTCTCCCCATACTCATACTGTACACCCTGTGCCTTCCTCCACTGTGCTTCTGCAGTACCCGTTGTCAGCAAGTCAAATTCTACGTGTAACCTTTGCCTTTCCCTGTACAGTCCCTCCTCCGGTGCCTCCGCATATTGCCTGTCCACCCTCAGAAGTTCTTGCAGCAACCACTCCCGTTCCCTACTCTCCTGCTTTCCTTTATGTGCCCTTATTGATATCAGCTCCCCTCTAACCACTGCCTTCAGCGCCTCCCAGACCACTCCCACCTGGACCTCCCCGTTATCATTGAGTTCCAAGTATTTTTCAATGCACCCCCTCACCCTTAGACACACCCCTTCATCTGCCATTAGTCCCATGTCCATTCTCCAGGGTGGACGCCCTTCTGTTTCCTCCCCTATCTCCAAGTCTACCCAGTGTGGAGCGTGATTCCCTTCTGGTTTACCGCACAGTGCTTTTAGCCGTTAAAATTGCCGTTGGGGCTCTTATTAAGAGCCCAAAAGTCCGTTCCACCGGGAGCTGCCGAAACGTGCGACTTAGCTGGTCATCGCCGCACCCGGAAGTCTAAGTAATGTATCTTAAAGAAAACAGTGATGTCATAGAGTGGGTGGAGCTCAGCTCAGTTCAGCCATTTTGCAGTTGGGTTTTTGCAGTTTAAAAAGTGCCTGGCTGGTTTTGCTGAGAGCAGCTAAAAAGTGCCTGGCTGGTTTTGCTGAGAGCAGTTTAAAAGTAGAAAGCCAGTTTGAGACAGCAGCTTGGGTGTGTCTGTGTGTGTCCAGAGAGCTGCAAGAAGAAAGCAAGGTGCTGGAGCTGAAATCAACCAAGCTAATATATCTCTGCCATTCTACAGAAAATATATATATCCTTTAACCTGATGTGATACTGTTTAAAGGTGTTAAGTCTCTTGGAAGTTTGAAGGAACATTTTAAGGAATTATTTACTTTTGCAATATTTTCTGAGTTATCTTTGACGTAAGGGGTGTTTAGAGATCCAATGTTTATTTAAGATGTTAAGTTGTGTTCATGGAATAAACAGTGTTTTGTGTTTAAAAACCCACGTGTCCATAATTGTAATATCACACCTAGGAAAAGCCGTGTGCTCGGAAAAGCAACAAATCCATTAAAGGGAGAGGTTAGTTGAACTCCATGATACATTTTGGGGTTCTGAAAACGCCTCGCCCATAACAATTGGGGGCTCGAGGGGGGTAAAAGTCTATCTATTGGATTGGCTTTTGTGAAATTAAAGACAGTGAAGGATTGTTGCTTTTCCGGTGTGGTATTTTAGTTTAAGTGGGGAGAGTGTTGTGAACAATGGCTCTTTCAGAGGCTCAGAAGTTTTTGGGGGTGGAGAATGTTACACGTCGTACTTTACGGACAGAAACGAAAAGCAGACTGTTAGATTTGGCAAGAACATTGCAGTTAACATTACCTGACAAAATGCGAAAAGATGAGGTAATTATGGCGGTGGTTCAGCATTTAAAGTTGCCTGAGATAGAGTTTGACACATTGGAAATGCCTCGCCCATAACATAATAAATACTCTGTCCCTTTCATGGGGCGTCCGGTCATGAGGGTGTGGGGGTTTATCCTGTGGGTGTGTTTCCTAGGAACATTAGAGCAAACGGGAGAACTGAATCCCAGGTGCTGTTGTTCTGTTGTACCATTTTCCTGAGAGTGGCTTTTAGAGTCCTATTCCTCCTCTCTACAATGCCGCTTGACTGGGGGTGGTAGGCTATGTGAAACTTTTGTCTGATTCCAAAAATTGTGAGGACGTTTTTCATTACTCGTCCTATAAAATGGGAGCCTTGATCGGACTCTATACTGCGTGGGAGGCCCCATCTTGTAAAGATGTGCTGTGTTAGTATTTTAGCTGTTGTCTTGGCTGTATTCGTTCTCGATGGAAAAGTTTCCATCCATTTTGTGAAGATGTCGATGACCACCAACACATACTTATAACCATTTCTGCAGGGGGGTAGGGGTCCTATGTAGTCTATCTGCAAATTCGTCCAGGGGCCATTAACGGGGCGGGTGTGACTAAGCTGAGCCTTTCTTGCATATCTGTCCGGATTGTTCTGGGTACAGATCAAGCAATTTTCAATGTAGTGAGTAACATCAGCTTTTAAATCAGGCCACCAGCAGAGCGGTCTGAGGTGGGCTAGGGTGGGTTCAATACCTTGGTGTCCATGATTGTCATGGAACTGACAAATAATCTGGTTCCTGTCCTGGCTGGGAACTATATAAATGCCATGTTTTAAAATCACACCGTCGTGTGTGGTGATTGCGTTTTTAAACTTGTCATACGAGGCTGGGAAGGTTCCTTTTAAAACTTCCCTGAGTTTTTCATCTTCCTTCTGTGCCTTTGCTAGATCCTGAATGTTGGTCTGTGAGACCTGAACCGCATGTACTGGGGTGCTCTCGGGGGGGTTCCAAAAGTAACCATGCCTGGAACCTGCCTTTGCCAGGGCGTCTGCTTTAACATTACCGGGGGGGGGGGGGGGGTGTGAAGAACGGTGATGACTGCGAACCTTAATTATGCCATATTTCCTATTTTTGGCTGTCTCTAGGATATGTCGGAGTAATGGGGCTGAGGGTAGGGGCTTTTCGTCTGCGGAAACGAATCCTCTAGTTTCCCACTGGGTAGGAATTCCATTAAGCTATTACAGACATGCAAACTGTCCGAATAGATGTCTGTCGGGGTCGGAAACGAGTCAGCATGGTCTACAATGTAGCTCTATGGCTGCCAGTTCTGCTGCTGCCAGCCTAGGTGTCCTGGCAACTTTAGTGAAATCTCTTCAAGGGCGCGTCCCTGCGCGTCCTCTACATAAATGCCGCAACCGGTAATTCTCTTTCCATTCAAAACTGTGGAGGAGCCATCCACAAACATTTTCAGGGGTGCGCACGTGTCTGTGTCGCTGGGGTCGCTGGGGTGTATTACCTGTTTTCCTGGGAGGTGTTTTAGGTATAAATGGGCCTGTGTTGTGTTTTGTGGTGATGATCTCATACTCAATACCTGCATATTGCAAATTGTCGGCTAGGAAAGTGTGGGTCTTGGTTCTTTTGACTGTAATGTCCCATCCCTGTAAAAGAAGGGTCCAGCGGGCTGCGCGGATTTGGCTGACTGTTCCATCTTTAAGTCGACCATCTAGTAATAGCTGTGTTGGGGTGTGTTCAGTGAGAATGGTGATGGGGTTGAGTCCTGTAATGTAGGCGAAGTACTGTATTGCCCCAAAAACTGCGATTAGGTGCCTTTCGCAGGCAGAAAATCCTTGCTTGACAGGGTCTAACACTCATGAGGCGTATGCCACGGGGCGTAATTGGTCATGGCGTTCCTGGAGGAGTATGGCCGAAAGGGTTCGGTCGGTGCTTGCAACTTCGATTGCATACGGTCGACCTGGGACCTGTAGTGCAGGGGCTGTGCTGAGTCCTCTTTTTAAAGCATCCACGGCATCCGTGTGCTGTGGAAGCCATTCCCAAGGTGCCTGTTTCTTGAGAAGGTCGGATAGGGGCGCTGCTTTAGTGGCAAAGCCGTTGATGTGGTTTCAGCAGTAGTCAACCAGTCCTAGAAATGACCGGAGGGCTGTTACGTTATGGGGAAGGGGCAATTTGACGATCGAGTCAATTCTCTTTTGCTCGATCTCACGTTTACCATGTGTGATTACTGTACCCAAGTAAATCACTTTTTCCTGCAAAATCTGGGCCTTCTTGGGGTTGAATTTACATCCAATTTCTTTTAGGAGTGCTAGGAGTTCGGCGAGAAGCTAAATGTGCTCTCCCTTTGTGTCTGCCTGTAGTAACAAGTCATCTACATACTGGACCAGACAATCGGGGCGGGAAAATTTTGCTAGTCCATTTGCCAGCTGTCGGTGGAAAATGGAGGGGGAGTTGTGGAAGCCTTGTGGAAGGCACGTCCATGTATACTGTTGTCCCTGTAATGTAAAGGCAAATGTGTACTGGCACGCTTTATCCAATGGAATGGACCAAAAGCCGTTGCTAATGTCCAAAACCGGAAAAGATTTTGACTGGAGTCCCTGTTTGAGCATGGTCTCGGGACTCGTGGCTATGGTGGGGGCTGCTACTGGGGTTACTTTGTTCAGTTCCCGGTAATCAATGGTCAGTCACCATGATCCATCGGGTTTCCTGACGGGCTAAATCGGTGCATTATTTGTGGAGGCTACTGATCGGAGTACGCCTTGATCAAGCAAACTCTCTATTACTTTTGAGATTTCTCCCTCTGCCTCTTGGGGAAAACCATACTGCATTTGGGGTCTGGGGTCGGGACTTGTAATGTTTACCAAGCCAGCTAATTTGCCACAGTCGTGCTTGTGCTGTGCAAATGCTGCTTTGTGTTGCTGCAGGACTTCCCTAACCTGTTTGTCCTGACTAATGGCTCGAGGGTCGAACCAGAAGTCTCCTACTGAGCTAATCCTGTTTTCATACCCTCCAACTGTGAGCGTGGCGGGGGCTCACGCTGCCTTTGTCATTCTCCAAACACATTTATTACCTGGGTCAAAAAAGAGGTTGTGGGAGCTCATAAAATCGATTCCTAGGATGTGTTCAGCTGTCTGGGGTAGGTTGACCAAAACTACGAGATGTTTAGTTGTAATGTTCCCTATTTGTATCGCAACAGGGGCTGTGATGTGTCCTTGTTGTGAATGACCTGTAAAGCCACTGAGTGTGATGGTGTCTGTTGTGGGCTACGTGTCTCGCTGAAACATCGTCGAGGAATTGAGTGTGGTGCGGGACCCCCCTGTGTTCCAAAGAAATTCTACGGGGTGTCCCCGGACTTTGCCTGCTACGACCGGTCTGCCGGACTTGTCCCAAAGGGTGTCGCAGACCCAAGTTGGGGAGCCTGAACACCGTCAGTCGGTGCCATTCATGTCTATGTTCTCTGAACGGGCGCTAACGTTATAGATTGGCTTTGCCCTATTCTTATTTAGGGTGCCTATCTGTTGGTTTCTCTGCTGCTTTTGGGGCACGTTGCACTCTCGTGCAAAGTGTCCTAATTGTCCACAATTGTAACATTCCTGGGGTTATGGCTGTGGTGGGCTGTTCCTGCCCTCATTTACCCATGCGGGGTTCTGGTGCGCTTTAACTGGATTCATGTCTGCCTGCTCTTTCTCGGGTTTTATAAATGCGGTTTTGCCTTGGACTGATTGCTCCCAAGTGCGGGACAATCTCTTCAAACCCCATTTCTCAGCGTGGGCCTCGTCTGAGGGGTCGTAATTTGCGCAAGCTCTCTGTCCTGCGTCTGTCGCGTGAGAGACTAGGATTCAAGTCCATTTGGCCATGTTATCTGGGGACAAATGGGCACGGGCTAACTCTCCGAACACTGCTGTGAAATGTATCCACAAGCGTCCAGCAAACGCTGTGGGGTGCTCTGTTTTCTTTTGCCTACACTTGTTTCAGCCTTCTACTGGGTCTCCTCTGTTATAGCCGATCGCATCTAGGATCGCTGTGTGCATCTCTTGGAGTGTGCCTCCTACTACATTCTGTGGGTCGGGAAGGGCTGCCCCGACTGAAGGGTCGAGGCTTAAATAACTGTGAGCTTCACTTGCTCCTTTTCGTCTGTGATATGGTACGAATTAAGTAATGGCATGGTGGGAAAACTGGTCAATGGGAAGACTGGTCAAAAGGTTTGATACAATACCAGATAGACTGAAATTACTCATTCCAGCTCCCCAGGCCCAGGTAAAGAATGCTGCCCTAACCATTTTCAGACTAGTATGGCCATAGGCCAACTCTGCATAACTTGAAGTCTGAAAAGATCAGCGAAGGTCGAACCATTCCAAAACACCGGACCTCGGCAACTCCTGATAAAACTAACTCGTCATAACCCCAGGGCCGTAGGAATTTAAAACAAAGATAAGTTCAGGAAGAAATAAGTCTATTCTGACCTTTCAATGTTCCCTCCGAGGACTAAATAATGGTATGAGTGATATGACCAAACATGGTCTGGTCTTTGCTTCTGTTTGTATTTCCAATCAAACTCCTGACGATACTGTTGTCACATAATCTTGATAAAGTTAATGTATAAATATTGAGTTAATTCTCCGCGAAAAGCGCGGAACTTGTAAAAGACTGAGCAGTTTTGTTGACTGCCCTCTTACTTCAAGTTTCAGCCATTACTGCATGCAGTTGTTTTCAACAATAAAGCTTGTTATTCTGTCTTAACGAGTGTGTTGAATTTTTCTCCCACAGAAGCGAAAATATTGACTTTGACATTTGGCGCAAGCGAGCAGTTACCAATATCCTGAGTGAATTCCGTGGGGGACTGAAGAAGTGATCGAGTCAGACCCGGAGGAAAGAGACAGACGCCGGCACAAGGTAAGATTAACCTTGGTCTCTCTCTCTCTCTCTCGGATTGGTGGTTGGACCCCTCATCCCTGACAGAAGTAACTAAACAGGTGACAGTGCTCGAATCTAAATTGTACTTATTAAATTGTTAGTCGAGTACTCCGGGTCAGGGACCCCAATTGTGGTTAGCCTTAGGGGTCAGGGACCTCTTGCTTGTTTTACAGGTTTAAATTTGGGTCAGGGACCCTGCAATTTGATTTGGTACCAGGGATTTTTTTTGATTGCCAGGGGCACATTTTATTGACATTATGGGACAGAGTTTAGACAAAACCGGGGGTAATTCCCCTCTATTTTGCATGTGTTCCGAAAACGCTTCTCAAAAACGTAATTTATCTGCAGCGCTGAACAATAAATTGGGTAATGATATTTGGCCACTAGGGGGCACTTGGAACTACGATAACACCTAATAAATAGGGTGGTCAATAGGACTTTAAACTAAAGATTGGGGGGGGAAGGAAAAGTCAGGGAACCAAGAGGTGAAGTAATCAGTGGGAAGCGTAGCTGCTTAGGAATACAAAAAAGCACGAAAAGACAAAACTCAGGAGAGGTTACGATAGTCCCCATCCCACAAAATATGACACAGTGTATGGAAAGGCTCAGTAAACCAAGGTCCACCACACTAAGAAAACAAAAAGGGACGGTCAATAGAGAATTAAAGGTGCTATATTTAAATGCGCGCAGTGTACGGAACAAGGTAGATGAGCTTGTGGCCCAGATTGTGACTGGCAGGTATGATGTGGTAGCCATCACAGAGACATGGTTGCAGGGGGTTCAGGAGTGGCATTTAAACATCCAGGGATTCACAACCTATCGGAAAGACAGGGAGGTGGGCAGAGGGGGCGGGGTTGCCTTGTTAATTAGGAATGAAATTAAATCAATAGCACTAAATGAGATAGGGTCAGATGATGTGGAGTCTGTGTGGGTAGAGTTGAGGAACCACAAAGGCAAAAAAACCATAATGGGAGTTATGTACAGGCCTCCTAACAGTGGTCAGGACTGGGGGCACAAAATGCACCACGAAATAGAAAGTGCATGTCAGAAAGGCAAGGTCACAGTGATCATGGGGGACTTCAATATGCAGGTGGACTGGGTAAATAATGCTGCCAGTGGACCCAAGGAAAGGGAATTCATTGAATGTTTACAGGAGGGCTTTTTGGAACAGCTTGTGATGGAGCCCACGAGGGAACAGGCCATTCTGGACTTAGTGTTATGTAATGAGCCAGACTTGATTAAAGATCTTAAAGTAAGGGAGCACTTAGGAGGCAGTGATCATAATATGGTAGAATTCAATCTCCAATTTGAAAGAAAGAAGGTAGAATCAGATGTAAAGCTGTTACAGTTAAATAAAGGTAACTACAGGGGCATGAGGGAGGAACTGACGAAAATCGACTGGGAGCAGAGCCTAGTGGGAAAGACAGTAGAACAGCAATGGCAGGAGTTTCTGGGAGTAATTGAGGACACAGTGCAGAGGTTCATCCCAAAGAAAAGAAAGGTTATCAGAGGGGGGATTAGGCAGCCATGGCTGACAAAGGAAGTTAGGGAATGCATCAAAGCAAAAGAGAAAGCCTATAATGTGGCAAAGAGTAGTGGGAAGTCAGAAGATTGGGAAGGCTACAAAAACAAACAGAGGATAACAAAGAGAGAGATAAGGAAAGAGAGGATCAAATATGAAGGTAGGCTAGCCAGTAACATTAGGAATGATAGTAAAAGTTTCTTTAAATACATTAAAAACAAATGGGAGGCAAAAGTTGACATTGGGCCGCTCCAAAATGACGCTGGTAATTTTGTGATGGGAGACAAGGAAATAGCTGAGGAACTAAATAAGTACTTTGCGTCAGTCTTCACAGTAGAAGACATGAGTAATATCCCACCAATTCCGGAGAGTCAGGGGGCAGAGTTGAATATGGTAGCCATCACAAAGGAGAAAGTGCTAGAGAAACTAAGAGGTCTAAAAATTGATAAATCTCCGGGCCCAGATGGACTACATCCTAGAGTTCTAAAGGAGATAGCTGAAGAAATAGTGGAGGCGTTAGTTATGATCTTTCAAAAGTCACTGGAGTCCGGGAAAGTCCCAGAGGATTGGAAAATCGCTGTTGTAACCCCCCTGTTCAAGAAGGGAACAAAGAAAAAGATGGAAAATTATAGGCCAATTAGCCTAACCTCGGTTGTTGGCAAGATTCTAGAATCCATTGTTAAGGATGAGATTTCTAAATTCTTGGAAGTGCAGGGTCAGATTAGGACAAGTCAGCATAGGTTTAGTAAGGGGAGGTCGTGCCTGACAAACCTGTTAGAGTTCTTTGAAGAGACAACAAATAGGTTAGACCAAGGAGAGCCAATGGATGTTATCTATCTTGACTTCCAAAAGGCCTTTGATAAGGTGTCTCACGGGAGACTGCTGAGTAAAATAAGGGCCCATGGTATTCGAGGCAAGGTACTAACATGGATTGGCGATTGGCTGTCAGGCAGAAGGCAGAGAGTTGGGATAAAAGGTTCTTTTTCGGAGTGGCAACCGGTGACGAGTGGTGTCCCGCAGGGTTCAGTGTTGGGGCCACAGCTGTTCTCTTTATATATTAACGATCTAGATGACGGGACTGGGGGCATTCTGGCTAAGTTTGCCGATGATACAAAGATAGGTGGAGGGGCAGGTAGTATGGAGGAGGTGGGGAGGCTGCAGAAAGATTTAGACAGTTTAGGAGAGTGGTCCAAGAAATGGCTGATGAAATTCAACGTGGGCAAGTGCGAGGTCTTGCACTTTGGAAAAAAGAATAGAGGCATGGACTATTTTCTAAACGGTGACAAAATTCATAATGCTGAAGTGCAAAGGGACTTGGGAGTCCTAGTCCAGGATTCTCTAAAGGTAAACTTGCAGGTTGAGTCCGTAATTAAGAAAGCAAATGCAATGTTGTCATTCATCTCAAGAGGCTTGGAATATAAAAGCAGGGATGTACTTCTGAAGCTTTATAAAGCATTAGTTAGGCCCCATTTAGAATACTGTGAGCAATTTTGGGCCCCACACCTCAGGAAGGACATACTGGCACTGGAGCGGGTCCAGCGGAGATTCACACGGATGATCCCAGGAATGGTAGGCCTAACATACGATGAACGTCTGAGGATCCTGGGATTATATTTATTGGAGTTTAGGAGGTTGAGGGGAGATCTATTGGAAATTTACAAGATAATGAATGGCTTAGATAGGGTGGATGTCGGGAAGTTGTTTCCATTAGCAGGGGAGACTAGGACCCGGGGGCACTGCCTTAGAATAAAAGGGAGTCACTTTAGAACAGAGATGAGGAGAAATTTCTTCAGCCAGAGAGTGGTGGGTCTGTGGAATTCATTGCCACAGAGGGCGGTGGAGGCCGGGACGTTGAGTGTCTTTAAGACAGAAGTTGATAAATTCTTGATTTCTCGAGGAATTAAGGGCTATGGAGAGAGAGCGGGTAAATGGAGTTGAAATCAGCCATGATTGAATGGCGGAGTGGACTCGATGGGCCGAATGGCCTTACTTCCGCTCCTATGTCTTATGGTCTTAATTGCATTTCTGCTGAGAAAATCATTTGGCAGAGAAAGGCTGGTTTTAAGTGGAAGTTTTTAATCTCAGAGTGGAAGAAGCAGTCCACTAAGCGCCACGAACAATCACTATTAATGAGTTGGAGAGATAACGCCCGTCGAAAAGGGATTGATGACTTCCGGGTGCGGCGATGACCAGCTAAGTCGCACGTTTCGGCAGCTCCCGGTGGAACGGACTTTTGGGCTCTTAATAGGAGCCCCAACGGCAATTTAAACGGCCAAAAACACTGTGCGGTAAACTAGAAGGGAATCCCCCCGGACACGCATGGATAAGGGAGAGGATAGCGGCCGGATTGCGGAGGATCCTCTGGAGCAGCGGCAAGGAAGGCAAGCTCAAAGCAAGATGGCGTCGGAAGGTGGCCGTTTGTTATGGGGCCCGGACCAACAAGAGTTCCTGCGGCGCTGTGTGGAAGAGCTGAAAAAGGAGTTGAAGAAGGAGCTGCTGGCCCCGATATCATAGGCGATTGAAGGGCTAAAGGAGGAGCAGAAGACCCAAGAGCAGGAGCTTCGGGTCGTGAAGGCAAAGGCTGCTGAAAATGAAGACGAAATACAGGGCCTGATGGTGAAGACAGAGACGCACGAGGCACAGCACAAAAGGTGTGTGGAAAGGCTGGAAGTACTGGAGAATAATTCGAGGAGGAAGAATTTAAGGGATCTGGGTCTTCCCGAAGGCGCAGAAGGGGCGGACGTCGGGACATATGTGAGCACGATGCTTCACTCGCTAATGGGATCGGAGGCCCTGACGGGCCCTTTGGAGGTGGAGGGCGCTTATCGAGTTTTGGCGCGAAGACCGAGGGCTGGAGAAATACCTCGAGCTATAGTGGTGAGGTTTCTCCGCTATAATGACAGAGAGACGGTCCTCAGATGGGCGAAGAAAACTCGGAGCTGTAGGTGGGAGAATGCGGTGATCCGCGTATACCAGGATTGGAGTGCGGAGGTGGCGAGAAGGAGGGCAAGTTTTAATCGGGCTAAGGCGGTGTTTCACAAAAAGAAGATCCAGTTTGGAATGTTACAACCGCCGAGATTGTGGGTCACACACCAAGGGAAGCACCACTACTTTGTGACGGCAGAAGAGGCGTGGACATTCATTGTGGATGAGAAGCTGGAATAGTCTGGCGAGAGAAAGAACTTTTGGGACAAAGTGGTGGGGTGATTATGTGGGGCGAGGAAAAAGGGGGGGGGGATGATTTTTCAATTTGTTAATTTTGCGATCCTGTAACTTTTCTCTCTTCCCCATGTTGGGGGGGGGGGGGGGGGTGAGGAACTGTGGGCGCCGGTCATTAGGGGCGGGGCCGAGTGGGAAACGCGGGCTTTGTTCCCGCGCTATGGTAATTATGGCGGGAACAGGGACGCAGGAAGGAGGGGGCCCACGCACAGTGGGGGCCGAGGACAAGGGGGAAGCCGAGGTCAGCCAGAGTTTGCTGACTTCTGGGAGCAACATGGGGGGTGCAACTACGCTAGAAAGGGATCTAGCGGAGGGGGGGGGAGGGGGGGTTAACTGGGTTGCTGCTGCTAAGGAGAAGGGGGAGCTGTTATGGGATGGGGTGGTCGAGGCGGGAGGGCGCCGTCGGGGGGATACACGGGTACGTGGGAACCGGGTGAGGAGCTGGGTTAAAAAAGGGGATGGCTAGTCGACAAGGGGGGGAGGGGTAAAGAGCCCCCCAACCCGGCTGATCACGTGGAACGTGAGAGGGCTGAACGGGCCGATTAAAAGGGCACGGGTACTCGCACACCTAAAGAAATTAAAGGCAGATGTGGTTATGTTGCATGAGACGCATTTGAAATTGATAGACCAGGTCAGACGACGTAAAGGATGGGTGGGGCAGGTGTTTCATTCGGGTTTGGATGCGAAGAACAGGGGGGTGGCTATCTTAGTGGGGAAACGGGTACTGTTTGAGGCAAAGACCATAGTGGCGGATAGTGGGGGTAGATATGTGATGGTGAGTGGCAGATTGCAAGGGGAGGTGGTGGTTCTGGTGAACGTATATGCCCCGAACTGGGATGATGCAAATTTTATGAGGCGTATGTTGGGACGTATCCCTGACCTGGGGGCGGGAAAGTTGGTAATGGGGGGGAGACTTCAATACGGTGCTTGATCCAGGGCTGGACCGATCGAGGTCCAGGCCGGGAGGAGGCCGGCAGCGGCCAGGGTGCTCAAGGACTTCATGGAGCAGATGGGAGGGGTAGACCCCTGGAGATTTAGTAGGCCTAGGAGTAAGGAGTTCTCATTTTTCTCCCATGTCCACAAAGTATACTCACGGATAGACTTTTTTGTCTTGGGAAGGGCACTGATTCCGAAGGTGACAGGGACGGAATATACGGCCATAGCTATTTCGGACCACGCTCCACATTGGGTAGACCTGGAGGTAGGAGAGGAAAAAGAACAGCACCCACTCTGGAGAATGGATATGGGCTTATTGGAGGATGAGGGGGTATGTTTAAGGGTGAGGGGGTGCATCGAAAGGTACTTGGAGCTTAATGACAGTGGAGAGGTTCAGGTGGGAGTGGTCTGGGAGGCGTTGAAGGCGGTGGTTAGAGGGGAACTGATATCCATAAGGGCACATAAAGGGAAGCAAGAAGGTAAAGAAAGGGAGCGATTGCTGAAAGAACTTTTGAGGGTGGACAGGCAATATGCGGAGGCACCGGAGGAGGGACTGTACAGGGAAAGACAAAGGCTACATGTGGAATTTGACCTGCTGACCACGGGTAAGGCAGAGGCACAGTGGAGGAGGGCACAGGGTGTACAGTATGAGTATGGAGAGAAGGCTTCTCGGCTACTGGCCCACCAATTGAGGAAGAGGGGAGCAGCAAGGGAGATAGGTGGGGTGAGAGATGAGGAGGGAGAGATGGAACGGGGAGCGGAGAGAGTGAACGGGGTATTTTATGAGAGGTTATATAAGGCTCAGCCCCCGGAAGGGAAGGAGGGAATGATGTGTTTCTTGGATCAGCTGGAATTCCCTAAGGTGGAGGAGCAGGAGAGGGCGGGACTGGGAGCACAGATTGAGATGGAGGAGGTGGTAAAAGGGATTGGGAGCATGCAGGCGGGGAAGGCTCCGGGACCGGACGGATTCCCGGTGGAACTTTATAGGAAGTATATGGACTTACTGGCCCCGCTTTTGACGAGAACCTTTAATGAGGCTAGGGAAAGGGGGCAGCTGCCCCCGACTATGTCGGAGGCAACGATATCGCTCCTTTTGAAGAAGGAAAAAGACCCGCTGCAGTGTGGGTCCTACAGGCCCATTTCCCTTTTAAATGTAGATGCTAAGCTCCTGGCCAAGGTGATGGCGACGATGATAGAGGACTGTGTCCCGGGGGTGGTCCACGAGGATCAAACTGGGTTTGTTAAGGGGAGACAGCTGAACACGAACATACGGAGGTTGCTAGGGGTAATGATGATGCCCCCACCAGAGGGGGAGGCGGAGATAGTGGTGGCGATGGACGCCGAGAAAGCATTCGACAGAGTGGAGTGGGATTATCTGTGGGAGGTGCTGAGGAGATTTGATTTTGGAGAAGGGTATATCGGATGGGTACAGCTGCTGTATAGGGCCCCGGTGGCGAGCGTGGTCACGAACAGACAGAGGTCTGATTACTTCCGTCTTCATAGAGGGACGAGGCAGGGGTGTCCCCTGTCTCCGTTACTGTTTGCATTGGCGATTGAGCCCCTGGCCATAGCACTGAGGGGCTCCAGGAAGTGGAGGGGAGTGCTCAGGGGAGGAGAAGAACACCGGGTATCCTTGTATGCAGATGATTTATTGCTGTATGTTGCGGACCCAGTGGAGGGGATGCCTGAGATCATGCAGACACTCAGGGAGTTTGGGGAATTTTCGGGGTACAACTTGAATATGGGTAAGAGTGAGTTGTTTGTGGTGCATCCGGGGGAGCAGAGCAGGGGAATAGACGACTTACCGCTGAGGAAGGTAACAAGAGATTTCCGGTACTTAGGGATTCAGGTAGCCAGGAGTTGGTGAACCTTACACCGGCTTAATTTAATAAGATTGGTGGAACAGATGAAGGAGGATTTTAAGAGATGGGACATGGTGCCCCTGTCACTGGTGGGTAGGGTGCAGGCGGTCAAAATGGTAGTCCTCCCGAGATTCCTCTTTGTGTTTCAGTGCCTTCCGGTGATGGTCACAAAGGCTTTTTTCAAGAGAATTGAGAAAAGTGTCATGAGTTTTGTGTGGGCCGGGAAGACCCCGAGAGTGAGGAGGGGGTTCTTGCAGCGTAGCAGGGATAGGGGGGGCTGGCACTACCGAGCCTAAGTGAATACTACTGGGCCGCCAATATCTCAATGGTGTGTAAGTGGATGGGAGAAGGGGAGGGAGCGGCGTGGAAGAGATTGGAGATGGCGTCCTGCAAGGGAACCAGCCTACAAGCAATGGTGACGGCGCCGTTGCCGTTCTCCCCGAAGAAATACACCACAAGTCCAGTGGTGGTGGCAACATTAAAAATTTGGGGGCAGTGGAGACGACATAGGGGAAGGACGGGAGCCTCGGTGCGGTCCCCGATAAGAAATAACCATAGGTTTGTCCCGGGGAGAATGGATGGGGGATTTGGAGCATGGCAAAGAGCTGGGGTTGTGCAACTGAGAGATCTGTTCGTAGACGGGACGTTTGCGAGTCTGGGAGCGCTGACGGAAAAATATGGGTTGCCCCAAGGGAATGCATTTCGGTACATGCAACTGAGGGCTTTTGCGAGGCAACAGGTGAGGGAATTCCCGCAGCTCCCGACGCAGGAGGTTCAGGATAGAGTGATCTCAGGGACATGGGTGGGGGGTGGTAGGGTGTCGGATCTATACAGGAAAATGAGGGACGAGGGGGAGATCATGGTGGATGAGCTGAAGGGGAAATGGGAAGAAGAGCCGGGGGAAGAGATTGAAGAGGGGCTGTGGGCTGATGGCCTACTTAGGGTAAACTCGTCGTCCTCGTGCGCCAGGCTAAGCCTGATACAATTCAAGGTTTTACACAGGGCGCATATGACCGAGCACGGCTCAGTAAATTTTTCGGGGTAGAGGATAGGTGTGGGAGATGCTCGAGAAGCCCAGCAAACCACACCCACATGTTTTGGTCATGTCCGGCACTACAGGGGTTCTGGGTGGGGGTGGCAAACGTGCTTTCGAAGGTGGTGGGGGTCCGGGTCGAGCCAGGCTGGGGTTGGCTATATTTGGGGTTGCAGAAGAGCCGTGAGTGCAGGAGGCGAAAGAGGCTGATGTCTTGGCCTTTGCGTCCCTAGTAGCCCGGCGAAGGATATTGCTTATGTGGAAGGAAGCCAAACCCCCGGGCGTGGAGACCTGGATAAATGACATGGCAGGTTTTATAAAACTAGAACAGATAAAGTTCGCACTGAGGGGTTCGGCTCAAGGGTTCACCAGGCGGTGGCAACCGTTCATTGACTACCTCGCAGAACGATAAAGGAAATGGGAAGGCAACAGCAGCAACCCAGGGGGGAGGGGGGAGGGGGAGGGGGGAGGGGGGAGGGGGAGGGAGGGGGGGGGAGGGGCGGGAGGAGGGGGGACGGGAGGGGGGAGGGGAGGCGGGGGAGGGGGGGAGGGAGGCGGGGGGAGGGGAGGGGGAGGGGTGGGGGCCCGGGCGGGTCCTCAGGGGTGTTTTTGTATAGATATTTGTATTAGGCTATGTATATTGGATTGTTTGATTTTATTTTTGGAGAGTTATTATTTTTGATATGGCAGTTGCCATTTAGTTTATATATTATTTATTTATTTATTAAAAACGGCCACTGTTATTTATACTGTTTTACTGTTGTAAAAAGGAAAACCTTTGTATTGTTTTGTTTGGCCAAAAAATTTGAATAAAATATATTTTTTTTTAAAAAGAAAAGGGATTGATGATTGTGTGGATGGTAAAGCAAAAAATTGGGAGACTTTAAAATTGGAGTGTGAACTTTGGGATAGAAAGCATAAACAACAAGGCAAAAATTCTCCAACCAATATGCAGTGAGGGCTAGCCCAGCAAATTAAACGAAAGGAGGATCCTCCCAGTTGCTCTGGCATGCCGATGTTTCCCTATTCAGGCGATACGGAAGAGGAGGAGGATTTAACCCCTGGACCCCACCCTCATCCTGCACACCCTGACCCTTCAATTCCACCGTCCTAAGTCCAGACTCCCCCTTATGGTCCCACTGCCAATGAAACTCCTGCTAACGCATCCCCCGTAGCAACTCGCACTCGGTCACATACGCAAGTCGTTAATATGGAACAACCCTTCACCTCTGTTAATCAGGCTTTTCTTGATTTATCACTCCAACCTAAGGAGGAGAAAACATTTCCGCCACCACCTCCCCCCGCAAATTGTCCCATTAGGAGTGTTATTAACCCCCACGCTGGTGATAATGACGACCCATTCATTGAGGTGTGGCAGGCTTTTAAACCCCATGAGCTATGTTTGATCATGGCCCAATGTTCCTCCTGCAAAGAGGACCCAGAGGGGTTCACTGAGTTTTTGAGGAGAACTGCAACCATGTACGGTGCTACCGCACGTGATCAATATTCACTGATTTATTCATCCCTTCCCCCAGAATTAGGGGAAAGATGGAAAAATGAATTAGGACTTCATGGAGACACCTGGACGGCCTTCAGCGCCACACACCAAACAGAGGACGATCAGCGTACTTTAATGTTCCCTGCACTAAAACGGGCTCTCCGTAAACCCGTTGACATCGTCAAACTCCTTGAATGTACCCCCACTTCTAAGGAAGATGGTCCAGAATTTTTTGACAGCTTTTGTGGCGTGTACACTCTTTACTCCGGGGACATTGCTTTCAATGCAGGCACACAGTCTCCCCAATTTAATGCACTATTAATGCAGGTTTTGCCTGACCGCGTAGCATCCAGTATTAAAACTAATAACATGGACTGGTCTGACAATTCTAAACCTCAAATGAAACGTGCTGTGTCTTATTATTGGAGCAATGGCCGTGAGACCTGTTACAAAGACACTTCGCCCAAAATTAAATCCAAATTTATCCAACGTCCCTCTCAAAGAAGAGCTCCTAAAGGTCAGAACTCTCAGACAGATTCACGTTACTATCGCCCAGATTGCACGGACCCTCCTGAATTTGGTTACCGCTCACAGGATCCTTACCCCTTCACTCCACACATGGAGGATTTCGACAGCGCTCCTCCGCGTCGCCCTCCTGCCAAATATAATGTCACTTGCTTCAACTGTCAACGTACAGGCCACGACGCTAGGGATTGTCCAGCACCCCGACGACAAGGTAGATTTCAACCCCGTCGGCAGACACCCTTTACTACCTCTAACCCCTACTGACTAGCCAGATCGAACTTTCCGGTCCTTTCAACAGACCACTCTGACGAGCCCACCGCTACGATTTACATAGAGGGTGTGCCTATCCCCTTCCTGATTGACACCGGCGCGACTCATTCTACGCTAGACTGGACATTAATTCAGAAACATTGCTTTCCCCTTTCTGATAAGCATTTGGAACTTGCTGGTTTCATGGGGGAAGGTGCTGTTTATCCGCTTACTAAGACGCTCTCTGTTCAATTTGAGGGCCGGGAATGTTGCATCCCTTTCACAGTTACCCGCGTCCTCGGTGTCAACGTGGCCGGACGTGACTTGCTGCGTCCCTTGCAGGTGGAAATTGTTTGCCTTGATAACGGCATTACTATATCAGCTATCCCGCAGGCCCAGCTTTGAAATTTTCCCCTTTTCACTACTCCACAGTGGTGGTCGGTTGATTTTGATCCCTCACACTTTTCACCTCCCTTAGATATTCCCGATCCACATGTCACTCTTTGCTACGATCATACAGGATGCTCGCCTGATTTGGAGAGCATTTACCAAGACGCCCTCGGTTCTCTACAATCCGTTTCCTTTGTTGGCCTCGCTAAGGGAAAAGAAGGGTCTGCCTTTCTTGTCAATTTACCCCATGGCATCTGGCATCAGACGGGACTTGTGTCACCCCACGTGACCCTTTCTGTGAACGAAGGCTACAGTGCCAAGTCCTTGGGATTTCTGGCAGCTGCACTGCGAGGACAAGCTGATCCTTTCTTTAATGGAAGTCAAATCCTACCCGCAGGCACTTTAGAATATTTTCAACGCCCATTTGTCCTCATTGGCACACTGCACCACCATCGTTCAGTCCAATCAACGACTTCTGAACTACCCGCAGATTTATGGGCGGCCTCCAAACACAAAGTTGGTCTCACTAATGTCCCTCCCGTTGTTATTAAAGTTAAACCTAACATGCCCTTGCCTCGATTTCACAGTACCCTTTGCGCCCCGAGGCTGAAGAAGGAGTCTCGGTCATGATTCAATCGTTCCTTCAACAGGGAATTGTGGTACCATGCCAATCGCCCTGTAACACCCCGATTCTTCCAATTCCTAAGATAGGAAGACCATCCGAATGGCGTTTGGTCCAAGACCTCCGATGTATTAATCAGATAGTGGAACCCTTACATCCTATTGTCCCAAACCCGGCGACAATCCTTAGTAATGTCCCACCGGAAGCGACTGTTTCCACCCTTGTTGATTTACAACATGCCTTTTTTGCAATACCCCTTGCCCCTGAATCACAGTATTTGTTTGCCTTTACATTTAAGGGCAACCAATACACTTGGACTAGGCTCCCACAGGGCTTCATTCATTCTCCAACCCTTTTCTCACAAGCATTGCACTCCCAGTTAGCGACATTATCAACTCCTGGTGGCTCCACCATCATCCAATATGTTGATGACTTACTCCTTGCCAGCCCTGACTTCAACGCTAACCAGCGTGACACCGTTTACCTGCTCATCCGTCTCCATTCATGGGGATATGTGATCCCGCCCATTAAAGTTCATATAGACCAACGGCAGGTCAAATTTTTGGGTGTCCTAATAAGTGCTACGGATCGCTCCCTTACTCAGGAACGCATTACTCCTATACTGCAGACCCCATTTCCTACATCGCCCAAGCAGGTGCGAGCCTTTTTAGGATTGGTGAACTTTTGCACACAATGGATTCCGAATGTTACTGTCCATACTAAAGATTTAACTCCGTACCCCTCTCAAAATTCTCCTCTTAAGTTTGAACTTAAATCCAAATTTATCCAAACTTCCAGATTCAACAAAACAATCTTTTTGTTACTCTCAAAAACGCCCTGGCTACCACCCCAGCGCTAGGACGACCTATGTATGACAGACCCTTTCAGTTGTACGTTAATGTTCTTGATGAATGTGCCACTGGTGTTCTAACACAAGAACCCGGTGACCGGCGTTGCCCGGTCTCCTACTATTCTACGAAATTGGATCCTGTAGCTTGAGGTCTACCTCCCTGCACCCAAATTCTTACTGGTTCGGACAGGCATAGGTCTTTAGTTCAATCTAACATCGTGTCAACCCACAGTGAAAGTATGTTCAACAGTTTCTAACTTAATAAAATAGTGTTGCACTATTTTAAGTGTTGGTGGCCTGTATGTGTTCCACGGATCCAGAGCACCCAACACATCATGATACCAGGAGTTGAGGGATATTAGAACTTCTTGGACCTACCTGCAAGTGATCTGCCTTCCACCAACATACAGTCATCCTGCAAAATGGACAGTGTCCGCCCGCCACCGCCGCTCCGCATCACCGGTAACCTGGGGGCCAACTGGAAGATATTCAAACAACGCTTCCAGCTCTACCTGGAAGCCACAGACCGGGAAGATGCCTCGGACACCAAGAAGATCGGTCTCTCCCTATCCACGGCCGGGGAACATGCCATCCACATTTTCAATTCTCTCACCTTTGCTGATGATGAAGATAAATCAAAATTCAAGACGGTCCTCCTCAAGTCTGACACTCACTGCAACATAGAGGTGAATGAAAGTTTCGAGCGCTATGTATTCCAACAGCGTTTGCAGGGTAAGGATGAACCTTTCCAATCCTTTCTCACCCACCTCCGCATCCTTGCGCAGTCCTGTAATTACGGGCCCACCTCCGACTCCATGATACGCGACCAGATCGTTTTCGGTGTTCAGTTGGACCCCCTACGCCAGCAGCTCCTCAAGGTAAAGCAGCTCACCCTAGCGACCGCCATCGAGACCTGCGTGCTACACTAACACGCCACTCGTCGGTATTCCCACATCCAAGCGGCTGAAACGGCACGGCAAGGTCCCCACGAGGCAGAACGGGTCCAAGCAATCGAGCAACTCCAGGGCCTCAGCCTGGATGAGGGCGGCAATTTTATGCGCTTTTCGCGGACTCTCGAGCTTGTGCGCACCGAACGAGGGGATGGTGACGTCGACGAACGTACTGCGCAGGCGCACACCACGTACGGCCGCACCGTACATGCGCGGTGGCGCAGCGAATGTACTGACGCTACAGCGTGCAGCAACTGCGGCTCCGCCCACTTAAAACGGCAATGCCCTGCCAAATGCCGACAATGCCTGAGATGTGGCAAACTTGGCCACTATGCTGCTTTATGCAGATCAGCTCGGCCTGCCAATTCGCTCCGGCCAGCCTCGCAGGAATGTCCAGGCCATTCAACCCACTGTCACCCATTGCGCCACCGTGCTGCCCTGCAATACTCTTTTATTTGAATGCATTCGTCATCCTTGTCATAACCCCGATGAGGACCACGGGGAACCAACCCCCATGAGGACCACGGGGAACCATTGTCAATCTCCCCATGGAACCTGTGGAGTACGAGCTTCCCAGGCTGGGTAATAATAATTGCTTATTGTCACAAATAGGCTTCAATGAAGTTACTGTGAAAAGCTCCTAGTCGCCACATTCCGGCGCCTGTTTGGGAAGGCCGGTACAGGAATTGAACCCGCGCTGCTGGTCTTGTTCTGCACTAAAAGCCAGCTGTTTAGCCCATTGTGCTACACCAGCCCCTACAGAGGCCACCCAGCTGGAGCTCATTAGACTTGCACATAAAAGCCGGCCCAAGCAGGGCCTGGTGTTGGTTGTCGCAACGGAGACTGGATTGTGGAGAGACACTGGCGACTCGCTCGTGGAACCGCCCAGCCACCTCGAACGCTTACTATCCTGGAACGTATGGACTAAAATATCAAAATGCAACTGTTAGGTAAGCTAGGAGCCTTCGACGTAGGCCTGGAAGATTGGAGTCAGTACATTGAGCTACTTCTTGACCACCTGCGGGTCCTCAATGTTTGGAATTATAAAGAGTTTCACTTACCTGGCTGCACCAGACTAATTGGAAATTTAAAAAAAAACTTTTTAACTTGTAGTGCCACAAAAGCTTAGCCCCAAACTGATGACATTTGCTCTTGAGGGTCACTTGGCAATGGTTGGCACGAAGCAAAATTTGTGAATCAAAGTCAGGGATGGAGAAAGATGTGGAATATTTTTATTTTAGAATATGTCATGGATGTCAATTTGTCAAAATACAAGGGCTGGTTTAGCACAGCGGGCTAAACAGCTGGCTTGTAATGCAGAACAGGTCCAGCAGCGCAGGTTCAATTCCCGTACCGCCCCCCCACAAACAGGTGCCGGAATGTGGCGACTAGGGGCTTTTCACAGTAACTTAATTGAAGCCTACTTGTGACAGTGAGCAATTATTATTATTACACATGGCAGCACGGTGGCGTAGTGGTTAGCATTGCTTCCTCACGGCACTGAGATCCCAGGTTCGATCCCGGCTCTGGGTCACTGTCCGTGTGGAGTTTGCACATTCTCCCCGTGTTTACGTGGGTTTTGCCTCCACAACCCAAAGATGTGCAGGCTAGGTGGATTGGCCACACTAAATTGGCCCTGAATTGGAAAAAATGAATTGGGTACTCTAAATTCATTTTTTTAAAAATTTGTCAAAATATCAATTCGCAGGACAGCACGGTGGCACAGTTGGTTAGCACTGCTGCCTCATGGCGCCGAGGTCCCAGGTTTGATCCTGGCTCTGGGTCACTGTCCGCGTGGAGTTTGCACATTCTCCTCATGTTTGCGTGGGTTTCGGCCCCACAACCCAAAAATGTGCAAGCTAGGTGGATTGGCCACACTAAATTGCCCCTTAATTGGAAAAAATTAATTCGGTACTCTAAATTTAAAAAAAAAATGTGCAGGTTAGGTGGATTGGCCATACTAAATTGCCCTTAGTGTCCAAAAAAGTGGTGTGGGGTTGCTGGGATAGGGTGAGGTGTGGGCTTGGGTAGGATGCTCTTTCCAAGTGCTGGTGCAGACTCGATGGGCCGAATGGGCTCCTTCTGCACTGTAAATTCTATGAAACCCACTCAAATACGGGGAGAATGTGCAAAACTCCACACGGACAGTGACCAAGGGCCGGGATTCGAACCCGGGTCCTCATCGCAGTAGGCAGCAGTGCTAACCACATTGCCACATGCCACCCACACAGCAGTATAAAGATGATTTCTTGAAGTATGGCTTTATTAATTTGTCAATGCCCATGTGCGTTATGTGCAGAGACGTACTGGCAAATGAAAGATTAAACATTCAAAATTTTGAAAGCATGGCGGGTTCGAGGACAAATCTCTTGATTTTTTTCAAAGGATGCAGTGAAAATTTCAATCATCAGCTGAAGCCCTCAGCAGAAATGTAACATTGAATGACAAAGCAAGTGACATCTTGAGGACAAAGCAGTCTCACCTGTCGCATTAAAGGTAAGCAAAAAAGTCAGTTATGAAGTTCGGTCAGCATGGGTCACAAACGTTGGCCGGTACTTCCGGTGACGGCGGGCGGGAGGCGGCCGCACAATGGAGAGCCCCCGCTCGGGAACGGCAATTTCGGGGCTTTAAGCCCGGTACCAGAGTCCGCGGAGGCGGCAGAAGAAGGGAGAAGGCACGGAGGAGGCACTGAGAAGACACAGGAGGGAAAAAACCCCAAAGAAAAATGTCGAGGGTGAGCAAAAAAACGGCCGAGAAAAAAACAGCTGGAGGTCCGTCGGGGAGTGGAAAGGTCACCAGGAAAAATGGAGGCTGGAGCACCAGGGAAGGCCGCACTGCTTACGGCTGAAGAAATAACCAAGGTGATGGCTGCGGAATTTGAAAAGCAGTTGGCGCAGATTGCGAAATGCATGGAGACGGTGAGGAAGGAGATGAGGGAGGTCTTGAGTGTGCTGGTGGAGGAGGCGGTTTCCCCGGTGAGGACGGAGGTGGCGAGCGCAGTGGCGGAGGTGCGCTGAAGGAAGTGAAGGAGCCGTTATTGCAGCACGGTGATCAACTTGCCTCGGTGGGGAAAGAGATGCGGAAGGTGATGGATACTAACAAGGATCTGCGAGGAAAAATGGAAGACCTGGAAAATAGATCCAGGCGACAGAACTTGAGGATTGTGGGGCTGCCCGAAGGAGTTGAAGGACCGAAGCCGACTGAGTATTTTGCCGCGATGCTGGCAAAACTACTGGGGGAGGAGGAGGACCCCTCCCAATATGAACTGGATTGGGCTCATCGGTCGTGGAGGCCTGTACCAAAGGCGAGTGAGCCGCCAAGGGCAGTGACTCTGTGCTTCCGTAGGTACAGTGTGAAGGAGAAGGTCCTGAGCTGGGCCAAGCAGAAGCGGGTGGTGCAGTGGGCTGGAGCTGGTATACGTGTATACCAGGACTTTACGGTGGAGCTGGCAAGGAGGCGGGCTGCCTTCAACCGGGTGAAGAGGGCACTGTACATTAGCAAGGTGTGGTGCGGCATTGTATATCCAGCAAAGCTGAGGGTGACTTACAAGCTCAGGGACATTTATTTTGGAACGGCGGAAGCAGCGGAGGAGTTTGCGAAAGCAGAAGGACTGTGGCAGAACTGACAAATTGAGGAATGGCCATGTGCCGATGTAACCTCATGACTGTATTTTCTTCTTTTTTGTATCACTTCGCGCGGGTGTAGAGATTAAAGGAGCCAAGGTGGTATATATTTGGACAAGGGAAGGGTCGGGACTTTCACTCAAAATGAGAGTTCTTTGGGGTGTAGGTGGATAGGCGGGGTTTGTGTGCTAAAAGGGGATCTTTGGGCTTTCCTGGGGCCGAGCAAGTGGGAAAGGGACCCGGGCGGGGGCCTCCCGGTGTGTGCCGGCCAGTGAACGGGAGTGAGGTGGGGGAGGGGCTGCAGCCACCTGAGCCTGGCAGAACAGGGTCCGAGTGGTCTAGCCGGGGTGGAAAGTTGGGGGGGAAGGAACTGAGGGTAGGGGGAGGAGTTTTACAAGAGGCAGTGGGCGGGAGGAGCTGGAGACCTGGGGTTGGGGGGTGGGGGGTGGGAGCTGTGTAAGATTAAGGGTGACTACGGGTAATCCCTGATTTATTTTTGTCATTTGTTTATGTAAACATGCGGGTTGAGGTTTGGGGGTTGGTGGGTAGATGGGATCGTTGTTGTTATTATGGGAACTGACATATCTTGCTGATTATTGTTTATTGTTGATGGATGTAATCAACAAATTTTTAAAAAAAAATTTTAAGTTGGCCGGTGTGGGTCACAAAGATCGGTTGCCGTGGGTCATGGAGGTTGGCCAGTTGGTACAAATGGTCCAAGGTAAAAAAGTTTGAAAAACACTGCTGTATGGTATACTCTGTACGACATGTGGCGTGTGTTGTGTTTTGCTGCTTTGGATAACACAGGCTGCTACTTGATGCAGTCTTAACTAAAGGATGCTCCAGACTCTGAAATGAGTTCAACGTGCTTATTGAACTATTAACACAGTTTTCAAATGAGTTTGACTCTCTGCCAATCTAACTGTAGTAACTGTAGTCTAACTGTACCAGCTTGCTCTAAGCCATGTGCTGGGGTGTGATGCTGCTGATCAACCCTGTCTAACTCTCTAGATGTCTGTCTGTGGAAAGAGGCAGGGTGTGAGTGCCTCTCCCTTTTATAGTGTTTATGTCATGCCCCCTTGTGGTGGTGCCACCTCTTGAGTGTCCTGATTGCCCATTGGTTGTGTCCTGTTCTGAGTGTTAATTAGGGGCTGTTTAGCACAGGGCTAAATCGTTGGCTTTGAAAGCAGACCAAGGCAGGCCAGCAGCACGGTTCGATTCCCGTAACAGCCTCCCTGAACAGGCGCTGGAATGTGGCGACTAGGGGCTTTTCACAGTAACTTCATTTGAAGCCTATTTGTGACAATAAGCGATTTTCATTTCATTTTCATTTCAATTGGTTGTATGTTTGCATATCATGACATCTCCCCTTTTTTTAAAGATTTACATACATGTGAATGTGTCTGTCTAATGTGACTGACTGGGGACTTCCGGTTGTGGTGAGGATGAGCTAGCCGCACGTTTCGGCGGCTCCAGCTCCGACGGACCTTCGGGCTCTTTTAAGAGCCCCAACGGGGATTTTTTCGGCCGAGTAACCCGGTGTGGGGTGTGTGGGAAGGGAGTCCCCCCCGAACGACGGAAGAAAAAACCGGCGGCGGCGGCTGCAGCCTGAAGAATCTTCGACTATAAGGTCAGAGGGAGAGGAAAACAAAATGGCAGCGGAGAAATCGCAGGCGACATGGGGGCCTGAGCAGGACGAGGTCGTGAGACGGTGCGTGGACCTGCTGAAGAAGGAGGTACTGACCCCGATGCTACAGGCAATTGAGGGGCTTAAGGAGACTTTAAAGACCCAGGAGACTGAGCTCCGCGTGGTGGAGCAGAAGGTGTCAGGTATTGAGGACGAGGTCCTGGGCCTGGCGGTTCAGACTCAGACGCACGAGGCACTTCATAAAAAGTGTGCTGAAAGGATTGAGGCCCTTGAAAACGGAGCGCGAAGGAAGAATCTTAGGATACTAGGTCTCCCTGAGGGTGTGGAAGGAGTGGACTGTGGAGCGTACGCAAGTAAGATGCTGAGCTCACTGATGGGTGCTGAGGCCCCTGTGGGCCCCATGGAGGTGGAGTGGGCAGGTCGGATCCCGGCGAGAAGACCAAAAGCGGGAGAACCACCGAGGGCGATAATCGTGCGATTCTACCGCCTTAAGGACAGAGAAGAGGTCCTGAGATGGGCTAAAAAGGTGCGGAGTAGCAGATGGGAGAATGCGGTGGTACGGATATACCAGGATTGGAGTGCGGAGGTGGCGAGAAGGAGGGCGAGCTTCAACCGAGCCAAAGAGGTTTTGCACAAAAAGGTGAAGTTTGGGATGCTGCAGCCGGCAAGACTATGGGTCACGTATCAGGAGAGACACTATTACTTTGAGACGGCGGAGGAAGCATGGACCTTTATTAAAGAAGAGAAACTGGACCGGAACTGAGGGACTGATGCTGCAGGGAATTGTTATTGTTATTGGTTTTGTTAATGTTATGGTGAAAGTTAATCGAGAAGTAAACATGGAAGGGGGGAGACACTGGGGAAATGTGGGCGCCGGTGAGGGGGGAAAGACGGGACATAGTCGGAGAATGGGGAAGGGGCGGGGAGGGGAAAGGGAGCTGCGCCATAAGAGGCGGGTCAGGTAAAGGGATGTTCCCGCGCCAGAAAGAATAAGGCGGGAAAACAGGCGCAAGGCGGATGGGAGTTCCCTCACACCGGGGGGGTCGAGGAGTGAGCAGGAGTAGCCGGGGTCAGTTGAAGTCAGCTGACTTACGGAAGTGATATGGGGGGACCAATCAAGCTAGATAGGGATCTAGCGGGGGGGACGGGGACGGGTGGGGGGACAACTGGGTTGCTGCTGCGGAAATCCAAAAGGGAATGGCTAAAGAGTGGGTGGTCGGGGACGGTGTGCCACGCTGGGGGAGCGAGCGGGAGCGCGGAGGCGGGATATGCGACTGGCCTAGAGAAGGTAATGGCTAGTCGACACGGGAGGGGGGCAGGTAGCCCCCTAGTGAGGCTGATCACGTGGAACGTGAGAGGCCTGAATGGACCGATTAAAAAGGGCCCGAGCGCTCGCGCATTTGAAAGGACTAAGGGCAGACGTGGCTATGCTCCAAGAGACGCACCTAAAGGTGGCGGACCAAGTTAGGCTAAGGAAAGGATGGGTGGGACAGGTGTTCCACTCAGGACTGGACGCAAAGAACAGAGGGGTGGCCATTTTGGTGGGGAAACGGGTAGCATTTGAAGCAAAGAACATCGTAGCAGATAGCGGAGGTAGATATGTAATGGTGAGTGGTAGGCTGGAGGGAATGGAGGTCGTGTTGGTTAATGTGTATGCCCCAAATTGGGACGATGCGGGATTCATGAGACGGATGCTGGGGCGTATACCGGACCTGGAGGCAGGAAATTTGATTTTAGGAGGGGACTTCAATACAGTGCTGGACCCGGGGCTAGACAGATCCAGCTCAAGGACCGGAAGAAGGCCGGCAGCGGCCAAGGTACTTAAGGGGTTTATGGACCAAATGGGGGGAGTGGATCCATGGCGATTTCTTAGACCTAGGGCTAGGGAGTATTCCTTCTTCTCCCATGTCCATAAAGTGTACTCCCGGATAGATTTTTTTGTTTTAGGATGGTCGTTGATCTCTAGGGTGGAAGTGTTGAATCCCAAATTTCTTTATCCGTCAGCCTGGCCTCAATAAAAGTCGAGATGGATTTGCAAGTATAACAATAGTTATTTTATTCAGCTTGCAAGCTACCTAGTCCACAGTGATACAGATAACATGTTGCTCTCTGCAGCCCCGGGAACTAAGTGAATGTCCCAGACAAAGAGATCAGTACTGATACATTCAAATGGCATCAAGTTTCACATACTCGACACCCATAGGCCATCCTATATCCCTCCTGACTTGTTTGATCTATTCTGATTGGCTCACTTCCAATCCCTTTCTCCGGCCCCTATCAATTCAGCATCACTCTCATAGACACACCTCTTCCTGCTTTTTTCCATGCGGTCTAAAATCCTTTGTCTCTACTTGCCAGAATCAAAGTGGCTTATTTCTACATTACATTAACTAATATCTCTAAAGTAACTATTTTATATCACATTCGTCAGAAGAAGCTGAGTACTCAGCCATAGCGGTTTCGGATCATGCCCCAAATTGGGTGGACCTGGAAGTAGGAGAGGACAGGGAGCAGAGAACACTCTGGCGATTAGATGTGGGACTGATGGCGGATGAGGGAGTGTGTGCAAGAGTGAGGGGGTGTATTGAGAGATACCTGGAGGTCAATGACAACGGCGAGGTCCCTGTGGGAGTGGTCTGGGAAGCACTAAAAGCGGTGGTCAGGGGAGAGCTGATCTCTATTGGGGCCCACAAAAGGAAAACAGAGGCCAAGGAAAGGGATAGATTACTGGGGGAAATTTTAAGGGTGGACAGGGAATTTGCAGAGACCCCGGAGGAGGAGCTGTACAGGGAGAGGAGACGACTCCAGACCGAGTTTGACCTCCTGACCACCAGAAAGGCGGAGGTACTGTGGAGGAAGGCACAGGGGAGGAGGTACGAATATGGGGAAAAGGCTAGTCGCCTGTTGGCGCACCAACTGCGAAAGAGGGCAGCAGCGAGGGAGATAGGAGGAATTAGGGATGAAAGGGGAGACACTGTGCGAAGGCCAGGAAAGATAAATGAGGTGTTTAAGACCTTTTATGAGGAACTGTATAGGTCTCAACCCCCAGAGGGAGAGGAGGGGATGCGGTAGTTCCTGGACCAATTGAGGTTCCCGAAAGTGGAGGAGCAGGAGGTGGCAGGCCTGGGGGCGCCGATTGAGGTGGACGAGGTTATTAAGGGACTGGGAAGCATGCAAGCAGGGAAGGCTCCGGGGCCGGACGGGTTCCCGGTGGAATACTACAGAAAATATGTGGACTTGTTGGCCCCGTTGATGGCGAGGACGTTCAATGAGGCCAGGGAAGGGGGGACTCTACCCCCGACGATGTCGGAGGCGACGATATCGCTAATTTTGAAGAGGGACAAAGATCCGTTGCAGTGCGGGTCCTATAGACCTATTTCACTATTGAACGTGGACGCCAAATTGCTGGCAAAGGTACTGGCATCGAGGATAGAGGACTGTGTCCCGGGGGTGGTGCACAAAGACCAGACAGGGTTCGTAAAAGGGAGACAACTGAATGTTAACGTGCGACGACTATTAGGGGTGATAATGATGCCCCCAGTGGAGGGGGAGGCAGAGATAGTGGCGGCAATGGACGCAGAGAAGGCATTTGATAGGGTGGAGTGGGAGTATTTATGGGATGTGTTAAGGATGTTTGGGTTTGGGAACGGATTTATTCGCTGGGTTAGACTTCTTTATGGGGCACCAACGGCAAGCGTAGTTACAGGACGACATAGATCGGAGTATTTCCGATTATATAGGGGAACAAGACAGGGATGCCCGCTGTCTCCATTGTTGTTTGCGTTGGCAATTGAACCTCTGGCCATGGCGTTGAGAGACTCCAGGAAATGGAGAGGGGTGATTTGAGGGGGAGAAGAACATCGAGTCTCGTTATACGCGGATGACCTATTGTTATACGTGTCGGACCCAGCGGGGGGGATGATAGAGGTTATGCAAATTTTGAGGAGGTTCGGGGAATTCTCGGGGTATAGGCTAAACACGGGGAAGAGTGAATTATTTGTGATACATCCAGGGGACCAGAGTAGAGAGATAGAAGGCTTACCGCTAAGGAAAGTGGAAAGAAACTTCCGATACCTGGGGATTCAGATCGCTACGAGCTGGGGAACCTTGCACAGACTTAATTTGACACGGCTGGTAGAACAAATGGAGGAGGACTTCAAGAGGTGGGACATGCAGCCTTTATCGCTGGCGGGCAAGGTGCAAGCAATTAAGATGATGGTCCTCCCGAGGTTCTTATTTGTATTTCAATGTCTCCCTATATTAATCACCAGGACCTTTTTTAATAAAATAGATAGGAGCATCACGAGCTTTGTGTGGGCAGGGAAAGTTCCAAGAGTAAGGAGGAGGTTCCTTCAGCGTAGTAGGGATAGAGGAGGACTGCACTACCGAACTTGGGAGATTATTATTGGGCCGCCAATGTGGCAATGATACGTAGATGGATGATGGAGGGTGAGGGAGCGGCGTGGAAAAGACTGGAGAGAAAGTCCTGTAAAGGGACGAGTTTAGAGGCGCTGGTGACGGCACCGCTACCGCTCTCACCTAAAAAGTATACCACGAACCCGGTGGTGGCGGCAACACTGAACATATGGGGACAGTGGAGGCGACAGAGAGGGGTGCGGGGAGCCCTGGTGGGGTCCCCTATCAGGAACAACCATAGGTTCGCCCCAGGAAGAATGGATGGAGGATTTCAGAGCTGGTACCAGTTGGGAATTAGGAAGGTGGGAGATTTATTTACAGATGGGACTTTTGCGAGCTTGGGAGCATTGGAGGAAAAGTATAAGTTACCCCGGGGAAATTTCTTGAGATATATGCAGGTGAGGGCGTTTACTAGACAACAGGTGAGGGAATTTCCGTTGCTCCCGACACAGGGGATACAGGACAGGGTGCTTTCAGGGGTGTGGGTCGGAGAGGGCAAGGTGTCAGAGATTTACAGAGAGATGAGGGAAGAGGGGGAGGAGTCGGTGGGTGAACTAAAGGGAAAGTGAGAAGAAGAATTAGGGGAGGAGATAGAAGAGATACCCTGCTGATGCCTAAGCAGGGTAAACTCCTCTTCCTCATGCGCCAGGCTTAGCCTGATTCAATTTAAGGTGCTACATAGAGCACACATAACGGGGGCAAGATTGAGCAGGCTCTTTGGAGTGGAGAACAGATGTGGGAGGTGTGGCGGGAGCCCGGCAAACCACGCACATATGTTTTGGGCGTGCCCGGCACTGGAAGGATATTGGAAGGGAGTGACGGGAGTGATCTCGCAGGTGGTGAATGCCCGGGTCAAACCAAGCTGGGGGTTAGCTCTATTTGGAGTTGCGGAAGAGCCGGGAGTGCAGGAGGCGAAAGAGGCCGATGTCGTGGCCTTTGCGTCCCTAGTAGCCCGGCGCAGGATCCTACTTATGTGGAAGGAGGCGAAACCCCCCGGACTGGAGGCCTGGGTAAACGATATGGCGGGGTTTATTAAACTGGAGCAGATAAAGTTTGCCCTGAGAGGACCGGCTCAAGGGTTCACCAGGCGGTGGCAGCCATTTCTCAACTACCTAAGGGAACGTTAGAGGGAAGACAGATGACCAGCAGCAGCAACCCAGGGGGAGGGGGGGGGGGGTTTAGTTTAGTATAGGTCAATAGATAATGGGGTTTTGTTACTTGTGTATTGTTAAAAATTTCTATTTTGTTATCGTTCCGTTTGTTTTGTAAGAGGGAAAAATGTTGTTTAGAAAAAATTTTCAATAAAATATATTTAAAAAAAAAAAATAAATAATGTGACTGACTGAGGAATACAGAACAGAACAACCAAAACAAATGCTCATAAGTCCAGTCTCTGAGGTTTGCGTCTGATCCTCGTCGACCGTCGGAGATGTGGTGGAGGGGATGACGGTGCCTTGACAGGCGAGTGGGAGGCACGACTGGTGGCCTCGTGGTTCGAGGTGTCTGGAGGTGGCAATTCGACATGTGGAAATGGAGGGGAAAGTGGTTGTGGACAACCAACTTTTCGCAGTGCCCTTAGATTCCTTCACACAATGGAGCCATGAGCCATACGTATGACATAGGATCTGGGCGCAGCCTGTTGAACAGCGACAGCCGGAGCAGATCACCCACCATCCAGTATCTTGATCCTGACCGTGTCTGCCGGGGATAGCATGTCCAGATCGGTGGCATGTGCGTCATAGCCCTGCTTCTGACTGTCGCGAAGCTGCTGCATCTTCTGCAGCACCGGGAGGTGATCAAGGTTGGGCAGGTGTAAGGCTGGAAGCGTTGTCCCTCAGTCCCCGTTCATCAGCAGTTGAGCTGGCGACATGCTAGTGGACAAGGGAGTCGCCCGGTAGGCAAGTCGTGCAAGGTGTATGTCGGAAGCGGAGTCCGAGGCCTTGCGATGAGCTGCTTAATGATGTGCACCCCTTTTTCGACTTTGCCACTGGACTGCGGATAGTGCGGACTGGAGGTGACATGCCTGAAATTGTAGCTTTGGCAAACGTGGACCATTCTCGACTGTGGAAGCAGGGGCCATTGTCGCTCAAGGCGGTGTTGTTTGGGATGCCATGCCGTGAGAATGTCTCTTTACACGCTTTGATGATGGTCCGTGAGGTGAGATCTGGCAGCTTCAGCACCTCAGCATAGTTCGAAAAGTAATCGATGACAAAGATAGAGTCGCAACCATTCGAGTGGACTAGGTCAATGCCAACCTTGGAGCACGGAGAGGTCTCTAGGTCATGTGGTTGGAGTGTCTCCTTGCGCTGCGCTGGTTGGAACCTCTGACAGGTTTCAGGACCATGTCCGTGATGTCCTGGGTGATGACGGGCCAGTAGACAGCGTGCCAGGCCCTGCGTCTGCACTTTTCTACGCCCAGGTGTCCCTCATGAATCTGCCGCACCACCATGCTCTGGAGACGTAGCGGGATGACTATCCTGTCCAGCTTGACCAGGATGCTGTCGATGAGCGTCAGGTCGTCCTTGACGTTGTAGAATTGAGAGCATTGCCTTTCTGCCAGCCATTGCTGAGGTTGTGGATGACTCGCTGCAACAGGGGGTCTTTGGCCGTCTCTTCTCGGATGAGAACGATCTTCTCATCTGTTGCCGGGAGAGTGCTTGTACACAGTTGAACCTGCAATTCAATGTGCTGGAAGATCTCCAGTGGTTCACTGGGTGAGTTGACGGAGCGGGACAATGCTTCGGCGATGATGAGCTCCTTGCTAGGTGTGTACACCAAATTGAAATCATACCTGAAATGAAAATGAAATGAAAATCGCTTATTGTCACAAGTAGGCTTCAAATGAAGTTACTGTGAAAAGCCCCTAGTCGCCACATTCTGGCACCTGTTCGGGGAGGCTGTTACGGGAATTGAACCATGCTGCTGGCCTGCCTTGGTCTGCTTTCAAAGCCAGCGATTTAGCCCTGTGCTAAACAGCCCCTTTTTAATGAGGTTTAAACAACCTCCAGAGTTTGAGCAGAATTCTCTGCAAACGAGACGTCATGTCGTTCATGTCCTTTTGGATAATGTGCACCAGAGGCCTATGATCCGTCTCAACAGTAAATGTTGGCAAGCTGTAGACATAATCATGAAATTTGAGGATGCCGGTGAGAAGACCTAAACAATCCTCAATCTGCGCATCTCTGGTCTCAGTGGGTGTCATTGCCCGTGACGCGTATGCTACTGGTACCCAGGATGACATGTCGTCTCTTTGAAGCAACACTGCCCCAATGCTATCCTGACTTTCATCTGTGGATATCTTGGTCTCTCGGTCTGGGTCAAAGAATGCAAGGACGGGTGCAGTGGTGAGCTTGGCTTTCAGCTCCATCCACTCTGTTTGGTGCTCCGCCTTCCACTCAAAGGCGGTTGATTTTTTCACCAGGTTACATAGGGCCGTGGTGTGTGTGGCCAAATTCGGGATGAGCTCGCCAAGGAAATTGACCATTCCCAGGAAGTGCAATACTGCCTTCTTGTCCTTGGGGACTTTCATTGCCTCGATGGCTTTAATTTTGTCTGTGTCCGGGCGCACAAGGTGTTGCGAAATCTGATCACCCAGGAACTTCAGCGTGGATGTCCAAAAACAGCACTTGGACCTGTTTAGCTTGAGGCCATGTTCATGTATGCGTCGGAATACTTTCTTGAGTCGCGACACATGTTCCTCTGGGGTTGTGATCCAGTTTATGATATCGTCAACGTAGACACGAACCCCTTCTATTCCCTCCATCATCTGTTCCATGATGCGATGGAAAATCTCTGATGCCGAGATGATGCCAAATGGCATTCGGTTGTAGCAGAATCTGCCAAAAGGCGTGTTGAAGGTGCAGAGCCTTCTGCTGGATTCTTCAAGTTGGATTTGCCAAAATCCTTGGGATGCGTCCAATTTTGTGAAGAAGCCCGCGTGTGCCATCTCACTTGGGATTTCTTCCCTCTTCGGGATGGGGTAATGTTCCCGCATAATGTTTTTGTTTAGATCCTTGGGGTCAATGCAGATGCGTAGGTCCCCCGAAGGCTTCTTTACGCACACCACCGAGCTGACCCAGTCGGTTGGTTCAGTGACCTTGGAGATGATGCCTTGTTGTTGTAGACTCGTGAACTTCAGGTGCTCTCTCAGTGGAGCGGGAACATGTTGTGGTGCATGGACCACTGGCTTGGCACCAGGCCGCAGTAGAATCTTGTACTAGTACCGCAGCGTGCCCATCCCGCTAAATACATCTAGGTACTGGGTTAGGATGTCGTCGATGCTGGCCTGAAGATCCGAATGGGATGGCGTTGTGGTGTAGATCTTTGAATGAGGTTCAGTTGCTTGCAGGCATGTGCACCTAGCAGGGATGCCCTGTCTGGTTTAACAATCTCAAATGTAAGGTTGCTTGTGTGTGTCGGCTGGTCACCTGCAGATGGCAGGACCCCAGTGCCTTGATTACGTTTCCATTGTAGTCCAGGAGTTTGCAGGCAGCTGGAAGGATTGTGGGGGGCTTCTTGATTCTCTTGAAGTCCACCTGCGAAATCAGGTTGGCGGAGGCATCTGTGTCCAGGTTGAATTGGATGGGGCAGTGGTTGACCTTCATCACTGCATGCCATTCGTTCTCGGAATCCACGGCCAGGATTGATTGGACTCGCGATGTGTCTGGTGTGGTGTATTCGCACTTTGTAATAATGCCCACTCGGTAAGTGTTGTCCAGGTATTCATCATCTGGATCTGTCGCATTGCCTGGATCAGAGTCATGCATTTGGTGTTGTACACTTATGATGCGCCGCTGTCGGAATTGGGCGCGCTGGCTCCTGACTGGTGGTGCACATCTGCACAGGGCTGCATAGTGGTTTAATTTCCCAAAATTTAAACAGCGTTTGCCTCTTGCAGGGCAGTTTTTTAAAAAATGCGCGGTGCCGCAGTTCGCACATGTCATGACGTCGCGCTCAGCGCATCATTGCGCATGCGCAGTGCGGTTCTCGGACGTCTGCACCTGCGCAGTGCGGTTTTCGGCCCCGGGAAGAGCGCGCGAAATGGCCGCTTTCGTCAATGTGGAGGCGCTACATCCGGGAGATGGCCTGAACACTCTCCATCTCGTGGGAAGCTTGTTTTTCACTTTCTGCTGTTTTGTACTGTGAATAGCGATTGTTAGAGTGCTCATGCACTGTACACGTTTCAATCGCAACTGGCAGGATCAAGTGCTTGATTTTCAACAATTGCTCTTGCAGAAGATCAGAATGGACTCCAAAAACAATTTGGTCTCTGATCATGGAGTCAGTGATATCACCGAAGTTGCAGGATTGCGCTAGCAGTCTAAGGTTAGTTAGATAGGAGTTGAAGGATTTGTCTTTACCTTTCATCCTCTGCTTGAAGATGTAGCGCTCGAAGATTTCATTGGTGTCCACCTCGCAGTGGCTGTCGAATTTGTCCAGGATGGTTTGGTACTTTGCTTTGTCCTGCCCTTCGGAAAAGTGAAAGGAGTTGAAGATCTCTATCGCATGGTCACCCGCAGTGGTGAGTAGAAGAGCTATCTTCCGAGCATCGGTCACGCCATTGAGGTCAGATGCTTCCACGTATAGTTGAAATTTCTGCTTGAATGATCGCCAGTTGGCACTAAGATTGCCGGTGGTCCTGAGCTGATGAGGAGCCTGAATCTTGTCCATTGTGCCTGTATTCAGTAGCTGGTTGTCACGGATCTTGCTGAGTTAAACTAAATAGATTGAACAGTCACTCCTGGTATCATGTTGTGTTGTGCTGCTTCGGATAACACAGGCTGCTACTTGATGCAATCTTAACTAAAGGATGCTCCAGACTCCGAAATGAGTTCAACGTGTTTATTGAACTATGAACACAGTTCTCAAATGAGTTCGACTCTCTGCTAATCTAACTGTAGTAAGTCAGTCTAACTGTACCAGCTTGTTCTAAGCCACTTGCTGGGGTGTGATGCTGCTGATCAACCCTGTCTAACTCTCCATGTCTGTGGAAAGAGGCAGGGTGTGAATGCCTCATCCCTTTTATAGTGTTTATGTCATGCCCCCTTGTGATGCCACCTCTGAGTGTCCTGAGTGCCCATTGGTTGTGTCCTATTCTGAGTGTTCATTGGTTGCATGTTTGCATATCATGACAGCATGATCAGATCGCAGATGTTGAGAGGTTAGCCAGCATAGCAGATTATATGATGTTGTTCTGTAAAATCTTTTTTTAAAAAATATTTTATTCAAAATTTTTCAATAATTTTTACAAACCACCACAAAAGAAAATATAATGCAAAGAGAACAACAATATGCCAACAAAAACAACTTAGCCCTCTAACAAATTAACAAACAAAACAAAACAAGGTGGGGCATTTGCCCCTTACAAATAAAATGAAATAACCCCCGCTGGATTACTGCTGCTGCTGACCTCCATCTAACGTTCTGCGAGAAAGTCAAGGAACGGTCCGCCTGGACAACCCCTGCAAGGACCCTCACAAGGCAAACTTAATCTTCTCCAACCTGAGAAACCCCACCATGTCACTGACCCAAGCCTCCACACTTGGGGGCTTTGTGTCCCTCCACATTAACAAGAGCCTTCTCCAGGCTACCAAGGAGGCAAAGGCCAGAACTCCGGTCTCTTTCGATCCTGCACTCTCGGATCATCTGATACCCCAAATATCGCTACCCGCAGCTCGGTTTTACCCGAGTGTACAAGACCTTGGACATAGCCTTTGCAAAGCCTTTCCAAAATTCCGTAAGTGCCGGCATGTCCAAAACATATGGACATGGTTCGCTGGGCTCCCTGAACATCTCACACACCTGTCCTCTACCCCAAAGAACTACCTGATTCTCGCCCCTGTGCACCACTTTAACCTGAATCAGGCTCAGCCTGGCGCAAGATGAGGAGGCATTGACCCTGCCCAGGGTGTCAGTCCACAGGCCCTCATCCAGCTCCTCCTCCCACCTGCTCATCAGCTTCTCCACCGAGGCCTCCTCTGCCTACTGCAGCTCCTGGTATATGTCCGATACTTTGCCATCCCCCACCCACACGCCCGAGACCACCCTGTCCTGTATCCTCCGGACAGGTTGCAGTGGGAATCCCCCCACCTGCTTTTTTGTTCTGTAAAATCTGTAACTGCACAAGTGTTGTTCTTTCAACCTGAGATGTGACAGTATGGACAGAGAAAATAAAGAAAAATGCACCCATTGGCAGAAGAGTCAAGAACGAGACAACACCAATTTAATATGATTGGGGAAAGGATAGGATTGAAATGAAATGAAAATCGCTTATTGTCACGAGTAGGCTTCAATGAAGTTACTGTGAAAAGCCCCGAGTCCCTGAGAGTGTGCGTGAAGCAATTCAATCGTGGCGTTAAAAAATAAATTGGATAATTATCTGAAGATTTAAAAAGTTGCAAGGCTACAGGGAGAAGGTCGGGTACTGGGACTAGGTAAATTGCTTTTACAGAAAGCTGGCACAGAACAACGTCCCTCGTTTCCAAGTGATACGTATGCGCCCAAGAACCACAAATGTCGGGTGGTGCGCACGCGCGCAGTAATACGGCCAATTTCGGGTGGTGCGCACGCGCAAGACGGGCGTTTGGCCGCGTGGTGTTAGTTCCGCAGTTGCAGCGAGGAGAAGGCACCATGTTAGTGTTGTTCGAGACCGCCGCTGGGTATGCCATCTTCAAGGTAAAGTTGTCCCGCACCCGGGGGAGGAGACGACAAACAGTTTTCCAGGGCCGCACCACCGAGCCCGCTTCGGCACCCTCCGCCCAAGCCCGGGCCTCCGCTTCCCCCCGACCCGGGCCTCCGCTTCTCCCCTCCCCCCCGACCCGGGCCTCCGCTTCCCCCCGACCCGGGCCTCCGCTTCCCCCCGACCCGGGCCTCCGCTTCTCCCCTCCCCCCCGACCCGGGCCTCCGCTTCCCCCCGACCCGGGCCTCCGCTTCTCCCCTCCCCCCCGACCCGGGCCTCCGCTTCTCCCCTCCCCCCCGACCCGGGCCTCCGCTTCCCCCCGACCCGGGCCTCCGCTTCTCCCCTCCCCCCCGACCCGGGCCTCCGCTTCTCCCCGACCCGGGCCTCCGCTTCTCCCCGACCCGGGCCTCCGCTTCTCCCCGACCCGGGCCTCCGCTTCTCCCCGACCCGGGCCTCCGCTTCTCCCCGACCCGGGCCTCCGCTTCTCCCCGACCCGGGCCTCCGCTTCTCCCCGACCCGGGCCTCCGCTTCTCCCCGACCCGGGCCTCCGCTTCTCCCCGACCCGGGCCTCCGCTTCTCCCCGACCCGGGCCTCCGCTTCTCCCCGACCCGGGCCTCCGCTTCTCCCCGACCCGGGCCTCCGCTTCTCCCCGACCCGGGCCTCCGCTTCTCCCCGACCCGGGCCTCCGCTTCTCCCCGACCCGGGCCTCCGCTTCTCCCCGACCCGGGCCTCCGCTTCTCCCCGACCCGGGCCTCCGCTTCTCCCCGACCCGGGCCTCCGCTTCTCCCCGACCCGGGCCTCCGCTTCTCCCCGACCCGGGCCTCCGCTTCTCCCCGACCCGGGCCTCCGCTTCTCCCCGACCCGGGCCTCCGCTTCTCCCCGACCCGGGCCTCCGCTTCTCCCCGACCCGGGCCTCCGCTTCTCCCCGACCCGGGCCTCCGCTTCTCCCCGACCCGGGCCTCCGCTTCTCCCCGACCCGGGCCTCCGCTTCTCCCCGACCCGGGCCTCCGCTTCTCCCCGACCCGGGCCTCCGCTTCTCCCCGACCCGGGCCTCCGCTTCTCCCCGACCCGGGCCTCCGCTTCTCCCCGCCCCCCCCGACCCGGGCCTCCGCTTCTCCCCGACCCGGGCCTCCGCTTCTCCCCGCCCCCCCCGACCCGGGCCTCCGCTTCTCCCCGCCCCCCCCGACCCGGGCCTCCGCTTCTCTCCTCCCCCCCGACCCGGGCCTCCACTTCTCCGCCTCCCCCCGACTCAGTTTCTCCGCAGCTCCCCGACCCGGGCCTCCGCTTCTCTCCCACCCCGACGACTTCCACATCCCGCCTATCACTCAGCCTCTCTTTTCCGTTCTTGTTTTCAGGTCCTCACGATCTGTAATCTTTTACAGCCCATCAAGATGCCTGCGTCCTTGCAACTTCGCGCTTACAAACCTTAATCTCCGTTTATAACTCCTGTCTTCAGCCCCGAAATTATCTCTCCCCCCCCCCCCCCGACACCATATCAGATCTGTGTCTTTGACCAAACCTTTAATCACCTGTTTGATGAATTGTAAAATGAGGGTTCCAACATAGAAGTGACCTTCCAATCCTTCTCGTGTGTGATGGCTGTCTGAAAGAGCAATCACTTGGAGCCCACCAACCCCACGCCGCAATCTCCCTGTAATGATGCACCTTCTATTTCAGATCATTCAATTCTGCCTTCAATGCCTCAATTGAAACCGTCTCCATCAACTGAGGCAGTGCAGTCTTCCTTTCTATGCTCTGTAGGCCCATATAAATGCAAATTAGGTGGGTTAGGGTGGAGGAATGTGCCTAGGTAGGGTTCTCTTTCGGAGGGCTGGTGCATTCGACGGGATTAATGGCCTCCTGCACTATGGATTCTCTGCTCACCTCATAATTTTCTTCTCCCAGGAGAATCGTTCCAACTTCTCCAATCGAAGAATCCCTACAATGGAAAACGAGGCCATCCCGACCCAACCCCGTAACCCTGCTCATTGATCATGACCAGTCCACCTGCCTACACGTTACTGGATACCAATTCACTTAACCTTTGCATCCTTGCCCGGGTGGCACAGTGGTTAGCACTGCCGCCTCACAATGCTGAGGACCCGGGTTCGATCCCGGCCTCGGGACACTGTCTGTATGGAGTTAGCACATTCTCCCCGTGTTTCACTCCCACAACCCTAAGAAGTACTGGTTAGGTGGATTGGCCATGTTAAATTCCCCCTTAATTGGAAAAAATAATTGGGTACTCTAAAATTTATGTAAAAAATGTTGCATCTTTGGACTGTGGGAGGCTACACAGGGAGAACATGTGAACTCCACAGGGATGGTTGGAATCGAACCTGGGACCTTGGAGTTGTGACGAAGAAGTGATAGCCACCGTGCCCTTCATAATCAGTGTCCATTTGTTTCCCTTGGGCAGTGCAATTGTCAGGTTGGCAGTGCCAGGGTGCCCAGGTGGCATGGGGGGGAGATGCCAGGGTACCACCCTGTCCAGATCCCAACCACCCATGGGCCCCCAACCATCCGGTACAAGTTTGTGGAGACCGGCGCTAACCTATGCTCGTTTGGGGCCTCGAAGAACATATTCAGTCTTCACACCTGAAGTTCCTCATCCTTGGAACTGTTCTTTGGAATCTTTTCTGCATCTTCTCTAATGTCCAGAACTGGATGTTGAACCAGCGTTTCATGCCTTTTTTTACACTCGGTCCCTATTCACCCATGGTGTTGCATGCTCTCAACCTTAACTTGCTCTCAACCTGTCCTGTCACCACCAATGACTTATGCATATATACAGCTAGGTTGCTCTACTGCATCCACTTTGGAAATGAACTTCTGCATTGAATTTGATTTGCCATTTTCTATTCATTCCATCAACCTGTATGTGCCCTTTGAAATTCTGCACTCCCCTCCTCACAGTTCACACATCCTGTATCATCTGTAAATTTTGAAATTGTGCACTGTGCACCAAACTCTAGGTCATTCACATACTAGTCAGGAAGCAGTGGTGCTTAAACTGACTCCTGGAGAACACAACTACAAACGTTCCCCCAGTCTGAAAAGTACCCATTAACCATGACTGTTTCCTGCCACCTGGCCAGTTTTGGATCCATCTTGTGACTTTCCCTTCTATTCCATGAGCTCTAATTTTGCTCATAAAACTGCAAATGCTTTTTGGAATTCCATGTACACCACACTTCACAGCATAGCCCTCATCAACCCTCCCGTTACTTCTAAAAACATGTTACTTATGCACAATTTTGCCGTAACAAATCTGTGCTTTCCGTAATTAATAATAATCTTTATTGTCACAAGTAGGCTTACATTAACACTGCAATTAAGTTACACTCTGGCGCATGTTCGGATACACTGAGGGAGAATTCAGAATGTCGAATTCACCTAACAGCATGTCTTTCGAGACTTGTGGGAGGAATCCAAATACTCAGAGGAAACCCACGCAGAGAAATGAAAATCGCTTAATGTCACAAGTAGGCTTCAAATGAAGTTACTGTGAAAAGCCCCTAGTCGCCCCATTCCGACGCCTGTTCGGGGAGGCTGGTATGGGAATTGAACCGTGCTGCTGGCCTGCCTTGATCTGCTTTCAAAGCCATCGATTTAGCCCTGTGCTAACCGTGCAGACTCTGCACAGACAGTGACCCAAGCCGGGAATCGAATCTGGGACCCTGGTGCTGTGAAGCCACAGTGCTAGCTACTGTGCCACCCACAGTAATTAGCCCATTTTCTCAATATTTTGTGCCGTATTGATTGTAGAAGCTAACTAGCCTGGGCGTTACACTTTTTCTTGAAAAACATTCTATGGGATATATTTTTAAGTATATACATAAGAGTGTGCAGTGGTTAGCACTGCTGCCTACGGCGCTGAGGACCCTGTTTCAATCACGGCCCCGGTCACTGTCTTTGTAGAGTTTGCAAATTTCTCCCCCTGTCTGCGTGGGTCTTGCCACCACAATCCAAAAATATGCAGTGGGAGATGAATTGGCCATGCTAAATTGCCCCTTAATTGGGGGGGGGGAAAAGAATTGTGTGCTCTAAATTTAATTCTTTTAAAACATTAACATATAGCAAGGGTCGCAACACTGGCCCATGAGGAACTCCACTGCAAACCTTCTTCCAATCTGAAACATCCATTAATCATGACTTTTGATTCCTGTCACTCAACCAATTTCTTATCGAAGTGCTTACTTTTATTCCATGAGTTATAATTTTGTTCAAGTTTGTTGTGTGCATTGTGTCGAATGCCTTTTGAAACCACATGAACAGCTTTGCCCTTATCGACCTTCTTTGTTACCTCACCAAAAAATTTCAGCAAGTTAGTTGAATGTGATTTTCCCTGAATGAATCCATTCTGGTTTTCCTTCATGATCCTGCATTTGTCTAAATTACTGTTGATTTTATCTTGAATTGTAGCTTTCAGTAGTTTCCCAACCACTGAAGTCAAACTGACTCGTCTGTAGTCACCACCTTTCAACATGGATGTAACATTCGTATTCTCCAGTCCTCTGGCATCGTCCTGTGTCTAAGGAAGACTGGTTATCACCAGTATCTCAATTTCCACTCTTGCCTCCCTTAGTATCCTTGGATGCCTCCAAGGGCAGCACGGCAGCATAAGTGGCTAGCACTGTGGCTTCACAGCGCCAGGTTCCCAGGTTTGATTCCCCGCTGGGTCAGTGCGGAATCTGCACGTTCTCCCCGTGTCTGTGGGTTTCCTCCGGGTGCTCCGGTTTCCTCCCACAGTCCAAAGACGTGAGGGTTAGGTAGATTGGCCATGATAAATTGCCCTTGGTGACCAAATAGGTTAGGAGGGGTTACGGGGATAGGATGGAAGTGAGTGCTTAAGTGGGTCGGTGTAGACTTGTTGGGTCGAATGGCCTCCTGCACTGTATGTTCTATGTTCTCATCCGGTCCTGGTACTTTACCAGTTTTAAGCAAAAATAACCATTCTAGCACCACCTTTCTGAATTGTAAATACCTCTAATGTACCAGTTACCACCTCTCTCACCTTGGCCTGGGTAGCAGCATCTTCCTTTAGATGAAAGTTTAATATCTCCATTATTCTGCCACCATGTGCAAGTCTCCTTTATATCCCTACTCTTCCTTTCATCACCTTACTATTGCATGTTTATCAAACACCTTGGATTCCCTTTTATGTTAATTGCCAGTCTCTTTTCATTCGTTTTTTCACTTCATCCTGGTCCTTCTATATTCAGTCTGATTCGCCATTGTATTTCCTACCTGACATCTGTCAAGCTACGTGGGGCAGCACGGTCGCGCAGTGGTTGACACTGTCCGTGTGGAGTTTGCACATTCTCTCCGTGTCTGCATGGGTCTCACCCCCACAACCCAAAAAGACGTGCGGGATGGGTGAATTGGCCAAGCTAAATTGTCCCTTAATTGGGTACTCAAAATTTTTTTGAAAATCTATTATATGTGTACTTCCCCCTTTTCATCTTCAGCTCTATCTTTCTCGTCGTCTCTAGATTTATTTGGTCCTAACTTTCACCTTCAAGATAATATACATTGCCTCCAACACCCTTTGAATGTAGCCCATTGTTCAGCCATTGTCTTTTCTGCGAACATTTGATTCCAACTCCCATCGACTCAGATGCATTCCCATCCCACCAAACATGGCCAATCTAAACCCCATGATACGATGGTCACTCCTCCAAATGCTCTCCCGCTGTTGTTTGATCCACTTGTGCCAATTCATTCCCCAGAACCAGGTGCAGCAGTGCCTGCCCTCTCGTTGGACTGGAAACATGCGTGCTGCAGAAAATTATCTTGAATACACTCCAGGAACTCTTGTCCTTCCTGTTTTTGCACTAATCCTATCTCCTATTTGTATAATTGAAGTCCCCCATTATTATTATTCCCATTCTCTCTAGTTTCTTTGCAAATTTGTTTCTCGACACCCCTTCCGCTAGTTGGTCTTTATACTACAAAAATCAGAGTTTTTGCACCTTTTTCATTTCTTGCCTTGAGCCAGAGAGATTCTGTCCTTGAGCCCTCTGGAATATTTTCAATACTGTAATACAATCTCTTTTAATATAAATTTAGAATACCCAATTCATTTTTTCAATTAAGGGGAAATTTAGCGTGGCCAATCCAACTACCCTGCACATCTTTGGGTTGTGGGGGCAAAACCCACGCAAACACTGGGACTGTACAAACTCCACACGGCCAGTGATCCAGAGCCGGGATCGAACCTGGGACCTCGGTGCTGTGAGGCAGCAGTGCTAACCACTGTGCCACCGCGCTGCCCATCTGTAATACGATCTTTAATCAACGCTGCCACTCTTACCTTCCATCCTTCCTTTCCTGTTTCTCCTTGTACCCAGGAATATTTAATGCCTAGTCCTGCTCTTTGAGCTGGGTCTCTGTTACACCAATAATATCACAGTTCCATTTGTCAATCTGTGCCAGTAGTTCACTAATCTTATTAACCATACTCCGTGCATTCACGCATGCACAGTAATCTTGATTTTGGCTTTTTTTTTTACTTTTCCCCTTTACTCTGACCCCATCTAATGACTTATTGGCTACTCTAACTTTATCAAACTTTTCCAAGTATTCTATTTAGCTTGATGCTACTCTAATGTATCCCCCTCTACTTCCCACTGCCAGTTTTTCTCCTTTGAATTTCCCCACGGATTCCCATCCCCCTGCCAACCTAGTTTATTTTTAAAATTTAGAGTACCCAATTCATTTTTTCCAATTAAGGGGCAAGTTATCATGGCCAATCCACCTATTTGCGCATCTTTTGGGTTGTGGGGACGGAACCCACGCAAGCATGGGGAGAATGTGCAAACTCCACACAGACAGTGACCCAGAGCTAGGATCGAACGTGGGACCTCGGTGCTATGAGGCAGAGTTCTAAACACTGCCACTGTGCTGCCCTATGCTAATCCAGTTTAACCCCTCCCCAATAGCACCAGCACACCTCCCCGCGAGGACAAGACACCTGTTACGGTGTAAACGGTCTGTCCTGTGCAGGCCCCATCTGCCCCAGAACTGTTCCCAATGACTCAAAAATCTCACGCCCTTCCTCTGGATTGGCTACGTGAAATTGTCCTTAGATGGGGTTACATGGATAGGGTGGGGAGTTGTGTCTAGGTACCATGCTCTTTCAGAGGGTCGGTGCAGATTTGATGGTCCGATTGGCCTCCTTCTACACTGTAGGGATTCTATAATCTCTCACTCCATTTCTCCAGCCACATGTTGACCTGCTGAATCTTTCTATTATGTTCACAAGCATGTGACATTGGGAGTATTCCTGAGATTACTACTCTTGAGGTTTTAGAACATAGAACAATACAGCGCAGTACAGGCCCTTCGGCCCACGATGTTGCACCGAAACAAAAGCCATCTAACCTACACTATACCATTATCATCCATATGTTTATCCAATAAACTTTTAAATGCCCTCAATGTTGGCGAGTTCACTACTGTAGCAGGTAGGGCATTCCACGGCCTCACTACTCTTTGCGTAAAGAACCTACCCCTGACCTCTGTCCTATATCTATTACCCCTCAGTTTAAGGCTATGTCCCCTCGTGCTAGCCATTCCCATCCGCGGGAGAAGGCTCTCCCTGTCCACCCTATCTAACCCTCTGATCATTTTGTATGCCTCTATTAAGTCTCCTCTTAACCTTCTCTCTAACGAAAACAACCTCAAGTCCATCAGCCTTTCCTCATAAGATTTTCCCTCCATACCAGGCAACATCCTGGTAAATCTCCTCTGCACCCGTTCCAAAGCCTCCACGTCCTTCCTATAATGCGGTGACCAGAACTGTACGCAATACTCCAAATGCGGCCGTACCAGAGTTCTGTACAGCTGCAACATGACCTCCTGACTCCGGAACTCAATCCCTCTACCAATAAAGGCCAACACTCCATAGGCCTTCTTCACCACCCTATCAACCTGGGTGGCAACTTTCAGGGATCTATGTACATGGACACCTAGATCCCTCTGTTCATCCACACTTTCAAGAACTTTTCCATTAGCCAAATATTCCACATTCCTGTTTGTCCTTCCAAAGTGAATCACCTCACACTTCTCTACATTAAACTCCATTTGCCACCTCTCAGCCCAGCACTGCAGCTTATCTATATCCCTCTATAACCTGCTACTTCCTTCCACACTATCGACAACACCACCGACTTTAGTATCGTCTGCAAATTTACTCACCCACCCTTCTGCTCCTTCCTCTAGGTCATTGATAAAAATGACAAACAGCAACGGCCCCAGAACAGATCCTTGTGGTACTCCACTTGTGACAGAACTCCATTCTGAACATTTCCCATCAACCACCACCCTCTGTCTTCTTTCAGCTAGCCAATTTCTGATCCACATCTCTAAATCACCCTCAATCCCCAGCCTCCGTATTTTCTGCAATAGCCTACCGTGGGGAACCTTATCAAACGCTTTGCTGAAATCCATATACACCACATCAACTGCTCTACCCTCGTCTACCTGTTCAGTCACCTTCTCAAAGAACTCGATAAGGTTTGCGAGGCATGACCTACCCTTCACAAAGCCATGCTGACTATCCCTGATCATATTATTCCTATCTAGATGATTATAAATCTTGTCTCTTATAATCCCCTCCAAGACTTTACCCACTACAGACGTGAGGCTCACCGGTCTATAGTTGCCGAGGTTGTCTCTGCTCCCCTTTTTGAACAAAGGGACCACATTTGCTATCCTCCAGTCCTCTGGCACTATTCCTATATCCAATGATGACATAAAAATCAAAGCCAATGGTCCAGCAATCTCTTCCCTGGCCTCCCAGAGAATCCTAGGATAAATCCCATCAGGTCCCGGGGACTTATCTATTTTCAGCCTGTCCAGAATTGCCAACACCTCTTCCCTACGTACCTCAATGCCATCTAATCTATTTACCTGGAGCTCAGCATTCTCCTCCACAACATTATCTTTTTCCTGAGTGAATACTGACGAAAAATATTCATTTAGTATCTCGCCTATCTCTTCAGACTCTACACACAACTTCCCATCCCTGTCCTTGACTGGTCCTACTCTGTCCCTAGTCATTCGCTTATTCCTGACATACCTATAGAAAGCTTTTGGGTTTTCCTTGATCCTTCCTGCCAAATACTTCTCATGTCCCCTCCTTGCTCGTCTTAGCTCTCTCTTTAGATCTTTCCTCGCTACCTTGTAACTATCCATCGCCCCAACTGAAACTTCACACCTCATCTTCACATAGGCCTCCTTCTTCCTCTTAACAAGAGATTCCACTTCTTTGGTAAACCACGGTTCCCTCGCTCGGCACCTTCCTCCCTGCCTGACCGGTACATACTTATCAAGAACACGCAGTAGCTGATCCTTGAACAAGCTCCACTTATCCAGTGTGTCCAAAACTTGCAGCCTACTTCTCCACCTTATCCCCCCCCAAGTCACGTCTAATGGCATCATAATTTCCCTCCCCCCAGCTATAACTCTTGCCCTGCGGTGTATACTTATCCCTTTCCATCCTTAACGTAAACGTCACCGAATTGTGGTCACTGTCCCCAAAGTGCTCACCTACGTCCAAATCCAACACCTGGCCTGGTTCATTACCCAAAACCAAATCCAATGTGGCCTCGCCTCTTGTTGGCCTGTCAACAAACTGTGTCAGGAAACCCTCCTGCACACACTGAACAAAAAACGACCCATCTAATGTACTCGAACTATATCTTTTCCAGTCAATATTTGGAAAGTTAAAGTCTCCCATAATAACTACCCTATTACTTTCGCTCTTATCCAGGATCATCCTCGCCATCCTTTCCTCTACATCCCTAGAACTATTTGGAGGCCTATAGAAAACTCCCAACAGGGTGACCTCTCCTTTCCTGTTTCTAACCTCAGCCCATACTACCTCGGAAGATGAGTCCCCATCTAGCATCCTCTCCGCCACCGTAATACTGCTCTTGACTAGCAGCGCCACACCTCCCCCTCTTTTGCCTCCTTCTCTGAGCTTACTAAAACACCTAAACCCCGGAACCTGCAACATCCATTCCTGTCCCTGCTCTATCCACGTCTCCGAAATGGCCACAACATCGAAGTCCCAGGTACCAACCCATGCTGCCAGTTCCCCTACCTTATTTTGTATACTCCTGGCATTGAAGTAGACACACTTCAAACCACCTACCTGAACACTGGCCCCCTCCTTTTGTGCTGTCAAATTTTGTTTGGTAATGCATATGTGAAGTCCCATGAAATGTTTTAGTACATTAAAGATGCTAAAAGTTTTTAAAATATTACTTTTGATTTCAGTGTTGGTGATCAGTCAGTAAACAATCATTTGGTAGGGAGTGAGGTTCATCAGCGGTTGTCTCCCCCTTCAATTTGTCTGTTTCCCCCTTGATGTTTCTCTCTCAGCAGCCCTAGCAACAATATATTCAGTACAAAAATATAGCATGGATATAATTTCATTAACACATTGACTTCCCTTCTGCTTTACACAAATACCATTCTAAGTATTTGGACGAATGTCCCAGCTGAGCCACGTCTTGGTCATGTACTGCTTGCACTTTGTGCTGCATGTCGCCCTGGTTGTTTTTCTTTGATTTTGAGTTGCAGAAGCTGATTTTGGAAACATTTGATGTGTTGATTAACTCTTTGCCATTCTGAACTGTTGTCATTGTAACTCTTTTTTTCCCCAAACCCACAGGTCCTGGATGAAAATAAGCTCCGGGAAGTGGACAATTTATGGCGGGAGTTTGAAACAGCAGAGAAAGCAAATAAACTGTAAGCTATTGAAAGCTGTAATAAAATCAGATTTTTTAAATTGGCCAAGATGCAAGTATACCTGGTCATCTGAATCTTCAGCATGCTGAATCTTCAGTATACTGCATATATCAAATATCCTTGGTGTTCATGTATAGATCTGTTAGTGTCATTGCCTTATTGATGCAGCACTTTGCAAACTGCTAGAAGCATCTTGTGCAGGCTGAAGTTGCACTCTCACTAAGTAACCTGTCTTATTAACTTCTGTTTTAAGTGGGCAGGATGACTGATTATTGTCTTAATCACAGTGCATAATCCTTATTTGTGAGAAGGTAACCATTGTCTTGTTCAGCACTGGCAGCAGTGATGATGACGACGACTTTGTCACTCTTCCTGATTAAATGCTGAGGGTTTTTTAGTCACTACCTCATCTGAGACTGCCAGTGCTGGATGGTTTTGTCATGCTGTTATAGGTGCATTATATCAGTATTGTTTGAATTAACATTTCAATATGTATATTTGGTACATATCAAGATGTGGGAAGGGAGGTCTCCTGTGGACGAAACTTACTATTGTACTTGGCCCCAACATTTTGTCATTTGAGCATTCATGCTGAATGGATAATTTGACTGCTGCCTTGACTGAGCACCTAACTCATACAGCTAGAGTTTCTGGTAGTGTTGGGTTAGCTCAGTCCCAATGCAACAAGTCCCATTTCTCGAGGCCTGAGGGAAAAGTTGACCAGGATTTCAGCTGATTATTATTCAATTATCCATTGTACTCCTGCTAGAAAATGCATATGTGGTTTGTGCATCAGGTTTGACTTTTTGTAATGCTGCTGTGCTAATTAATTACTGCAAGTCTGTCCCGCATAGAGTGGCTAGTTGGTTGCGGTTACAGTGAGGTTATACCCCTGTATGATTTGGAAAATTTACTGAGGAGGTCTGGAGAAAATAACCTGGTCTTTTGTATTTTCATTTCTTTTTTTTGTCTGCAGTGTGAAGTTGAAACATTTTGAAAAATTTCAAGATACTACAGAAGCTCTTGCAGGTGAGGAAATCTCAATCCACTGTCATTCGCAACGCAGTGCATTTTACTGAGTCAGTCAGAACATTTCCTGCTCCACAAAAGAAATGGTTTACAGTTGAGCCAGGGTAGTGCCAGTAAGCCCAATGTGAAGGGCACGCCAACATGAAAAGAGAATTGAGAAAAATTGAGTGACTTTTACAAGACTGTTGATCACATTGGCAGAAGGGGGATGAGGAGTTAAGCGGTTGAGCTGTTGGGAAAGAATGGTTTAGAGTAGAAGGCAGTGTGCTGAATTTTGATTTCAATTTGTTGCAGATGAAGGGAAGAAGCTATTGCAGTGGATGAGTGTTTGGGGGAAAAGTTCTGAACATGTTGATATTTATAAAATAAAGGAGTGTAAGAAAGGGAAGTTAGTAAAGTTCATCTGTCAAGCAGCAAGCCTTTTCTTGTATTCTCTTAAAGTAGGGAGGATTCATGTGTCCCATGCCTTTGTAAAAAAAATAAGTTCTGATTGCTATCCTGCTATTGTGTGTTCTTTCCTCAATCTTTCCTCTCTGTGACTTCCTGTCTTGCAGCCGCCACTGCCCTGGTGGAAGGTAAGCTTGGTAAAAGCCTGAAGAAAGTACTAAAGAAGATTGTTGCAAAAGAAGCACATGAACAGTTAGCTGTTGCAGATGCCAAACTTGGGGGTGTCATAAAGGTAAAGAAACATTTCTTCTATGGTGGGTAGCATGTTTCAGTGAGCAGTTGCCATGAACAAACACTGAAACAAAAGCCTAGCTGTTGTCACCATCCTTCCTTTTTCACACTTGCAGAGTTTAGGACTTTGCTGCCTTTTGTTCCTCGTGCTAAATGCAATGTAATGAGCTACCTGATCTTCAAATTGATCTTCAGACATGGAGACGTTTGACGCGTGACCTTCATTATCAAGTGGTTGTAGAACTGGTCTAATAAGTGAAAGTATACACGTACAAAAAATAAACTCCCAAATTGAATTCCATTTCATACCATTGATGGCTATTATGGCATAGGAGGAGGCTGTTTGACTGATGGAGTCCATGCTATCTTTCTGTAGACCAATTCAGTAAGTGCCTTTATTCCGATTACATTGAAAATTAATTTTTTCAAGTGCCTGTCAGGTTTATTTTTCAAATCATTCATTGTCTCTGCTTCCATCACCCTCCGGCAACAAGTTGGGTCATTACCAATTGTTTTGCTTCTTAAAAAAAAGTCTTCCTCCCATTCCCTCTGCAAATCCTGCCCAAATCTTTAAAACTGTCCCATCACCTTTGTACAGTCAACTAGTAGAAACAGCTTTTCTTTGTCTACTTTATCTAAACCTGTTGTAATCTTGAAACACCTCTATCAAATATCCCCAAAATCTTCAACCTAACTTTCTCGATAATATCCCTTGTACCTGAAGCCATTCTTGATAAATTGCTGCACCTTCCCAAAGACCCCCACTTCCTTCCTAAAGCATGGTGACCAAATGTGTGGAATTTTCAGCACTGTCAATGATACATTTTCATAATTCAGCCTTGTTTACGATTCACCTGCAAATCTGTGGCTACATCTGAGATCATGTAAAACCTAACCATCTGGCAAGAATGAACATATTAAATGGTGAATTCAAAAGCTATTATTGAATCATTAAAAGATGGGGAAGTTATCCAGTCAAAAAGATAAAAAGCAAAGTGTACAGTAAAAAGAGAAAGTTTAACTAACAATTGAACAAACTTCTCGGAACTTCCTCGGTTGATCAGGCCGAGACGTGAAATGATAATTCCAAAGCGTGAATAGCATGTTAACAAAAATGGCTTATCTGAGTGTTAGCACAAAATGCCATTTTAACCTTTCATTCGAATTAATGTAACTTAAGTTAACCTGAAAATGGTTGGGTGACACAAAAACTTGATTTTGAAACTACCAATAATAGTGAGTACCGGTTTAGCATGTGAGCTGTTCAGTGACTGCAATGGTAGTTAGTGCTTCATGAATCCTGATTACCTTTTACATCTGTACATTGCAGAAGGATTCCTAATGTAGTTTGAGGCATGTACTTACTGGATGTTCTTCCATTATACTTATTGGCAGTTGACTAGTGCTAATGAATGAGAGGGAGCAGTTAGATTTATCAGACATGATTGGAGTAACATTTGAGGATTACTTGCTTTGAAAAAGGAAACAACAATTTGCCTGCTTGGTGACTATATTTCATTGCTGCAGATGAACAAACTGTCAATATAATAAAATTAAAAAGTGTCAAATATAAAAAAATCCGCCACACGTGAATGGGATTTGCAACATGTATGGAAATTGGGCTTCCAAATGGTTGAATGGAGGAAAGGAGCACTGCTGTAATTGGGGCAACTATTTTTGTTTGCAGGACAAACTTAACCTGAGTTGCATCCATAATTCTACTGTTGGGGAGTTGATGAGAGGAATTCGAACCCAGGTGAATGGACTAATCACCGGCTTGCCAGCTCGTGATATAAGTGCCATGTCTCTTGGTCTTGCACACAGGTATGTATGAGTCCCTTGTGCGAAAATGAAGAAGATTAGCAGTTGTCCAGTAAATTCCAACTGCTACTGACACCGAGCAGTGCATAGAGTTTCAATAAGTTGGAGGCTATCCATTTATGAAAAATATTCAGTGTTTCCCAGGCAGCAGTGTGTTGTGACAATATTAAAGATTATTATTATTATACCTGTTAGAACATAATCTTTATTGGCACAAGTAGGCTTGCATTAACACTGCAATGGAAGTTACGGCAAATTTTTAAAAAAGAATTTAGAGTACCCAATTCATTTTTTCCAATTAAGGGGCAATTTAGCATGGCCAATCCACCTAGCCTGCACATCTTTGGGTTGTGGGGGTGAAACCCACGCAAACACAGGGAGAATGTGCAAACTCCACACGGGCAGTGACCCAGAGCCGGGATTGAACCTGGGACCTCGGCGCCGTGAGGTAGCAGGGCTAACCCATTGCGCCACCGTGCTGCCCTATGAAGTTACTGCAATTAAGTTACTGCAGATGGTGGCTCAGTGGTTAGCACTGTTACCTACGGCGCTGAGGACCCGGATTCGATCCCGGGCCTGAGTCACTGTCTGTGGAGTTTGCACATTATCCCCGTGTCTGTGGGTTTCACCCCCACAAACCAAAGATGTACAGGTTAGGTGGATTGGCCACACTAAATTTCCCCTTAATTGGAAAAAAATAATTGGGTAGCTAATACTACGTATACTTGGCATTACAAAGGGATTCATTGAGATTAGTACTATATGCTAAGAGGTCAGGGAGTGGAATGGTCTGGTACAGAGTATAATCTGTATTTAGCAGAGGGATCTGGTACTGTGTGTAATTTGTAGAACATATTTAGAATCTAAGACACAATGAAATTTGATGTGTGCATTTCCTCTTTCAGTCTGTCCCGTTACAAGCTGAAGTTCAGCCCTGACAAGGTGGACACAATGATTGTGCAAGCGATTTGTAAGTTCAAGACGCTAATCAGCTTAAGCACCAAATGTATCTACTGTTTGCATTAAGATTGGATTGTTGTGGTTCAGAGTCTTTTTTGGTTACAAAATTCAGTCAATTGCTGGGAGCAGTTTAATTTGTCTGTCTGTATTTGATTGTTTTGACAAAAAAGTATTGACTTCAGTAGGAGACTATTGGCTGGGGTTTCTGCTTTTCCTTGTCATCTAGCCCCATACTGCTGGAAGCTGCAGGTATATGGGTGTATTTGCAGTGGGAGGCTCAAACTCGTCTGTGGTGCCTTCTACATTTGAAGAGCCTTGCTTTGATCACTGATTTGGCTCAAGATGAAAATAGGATTACTTGGGTGAGGTTTAACAGCCATGCGAATAATGTGGGGATTTCAGATGAAACTGAAAGGTCTTGGAATTGAAAATAAACTTCCCACCCGCAGAACCCCTAGTGACCTCCCAAGAGTATCGGAATCCCCAAACGTTCTCATGTTGACGCCACTTCTTTTTCCCGCTGTGGCTGTGGGTGATTGTCTGTGTGGGTTTCCTCCGGGTGCTTCGGTTTCTTTCCACAGACAAGATGTGCAAGTTAGGTGGATTGGCCGTGCTGAGAAAAATTCTCCGTGTCCAAAGATGTGCAGGTTAGGTGGGGTTATGGGGCTCTGGCAGGAGAGTGGGCCTGGGTTGGGTGCCCTTTCAGAGGGTCGGTGCCGACTCGATGGGCCGAATGGTCTCCTGCAATGTGGGAATTCTCAGGTTCTATTCTCAATAAGTCTATTTCTGCATATATTACCGCTAAACATTTTTATTTGACAAAAGAATTGAAGGCTGACCTTCCCATTGTCTTCAGTGTGAGGAGTGATGTTGCCTCCTTTGTGCACACATTCGCTTGATGTCAGAGATGATGTTGGAGAGCTGGATTTCAGCTGTGGCATTTAGTCTGCTCCTGTTTTTTTTTGCCCTTGTAGCTGTGAATCTGAAGAAACTACTTTCTCCCAAATATGTTGAGCCGAAAAGAAGGAACTCTCAAACTGCTCTGGGATACTTGTGCATTAAACTGTTCCAAAAATTCATCGATGTTAGTGCATTGAAGCATTGCTTTAGTGTGGAATCAGAATTTATATCAGTCAGGTTCTCAATCGTTCCCTGATAAGTCACCTGGACTGGCTGTTGGTGCAGATGAGTTGCAAACCCACATGTGCTCATCTGATGGAGAATGATATTCCAATAAAGAAGAGTGCAAACCACGCTGATGCTGTGTAGTGTCACTGAAAATATTCTCCGGGGTAATTCAGGAGTAATTTCAGTGGAAAAAGTCATTCAGTGTGGGAAAGCAGTCGGGTCTTATTTTCTACACACTAGGTTCAAAAGTGCAAATTGCTCAACAGCTATGAAATATTATCCTTTGCAGTAAAGACTTCCATTGTAGAGACTTCATTTAGCCGTGTAAAAATATCCGCAAGGTATGCAAGATTCAGAAGCCATGAATGGACATTGCTGATCCACACTAAACAACAAAATCTTGGTGAAGCTCAAAACGTCTTGAGCACTTTGCTTTGTGGCAGCCACCTCACCTCTGTATGTAACAACAGCGTTCTGTGCTCACTGTCCATTTAGTTGCACAGAATTTTAAAGTCTTACAAAAGTGGACAACCTTTACTACTGTTGATAATTTGCACTGCTCCATCCAGCACATTTTAAAATCGGTGCGGGCATTTTAACAGCGGCTGTATATCTGTGGGGAACGCTCCTCCTGCAGCATGGTGCTATAGCTTTTATCCGCTCTACATCACCTGTCTTCCTGACCACTGCCCTAGTACCCTCAGTGCATACATCAACACACTTCTATAAACCAATTCCATGTTTTTTCATTAAGTTGTTGATGCATATTGCAAGCCCTGGCACTCAGTGGATTCATCTAGTTGCAATGAATATGCCTCGCAACCTTTAAGAAGAGAAACTAGCTGACAATGTGACTGGCGAGATCAAGAATTCAGCCAGCGCAAGTATTGTTGGAGAGCTGCAGCGCCTTGATGGACTGGCATGTTCCTGTGAGGAAGAAGGATAAATATGGCAAATTTTGGGAACCTTGGATAACGAGAGATATTGTAGGCCTCGTCAAAAAGAAAAAGGGGGCATTTGTCAGGGCTAGAAGACTGGGAACAGACAAAACTTGTGGAATATAAGGAAAGTAGGAAGGAATTTAAGCCAGGAGAGCTAAAAGGGGTCATGAAAAGTCATTGACAAATAGGGTTAAGGAAAATCCCAAGGCTTTTTACACGTACATAAAAAGCAAGAGGGTAGCCAGGGAAAGGGTTGGCCCACTGCATGACAGGGGAGGGAATCTATGTGTGGAGCCAGAGGAAATGGGCGAGGTACTAAATGAATACTTTGGACCAGTATTCACCAAAGAGAAGGAATTGGTAGATGTTGAGTCTGGAGAAGGGTGTGTAGATAGCCTGAGTCACATTGAGATCCAAAAAGACGAGGTGTTGGGCATCTTGAAAAATATTACGGTGGATAAGTCCCCAGGGCCTGATGGGATCTACCCCAGAATACTGAAGGAGGCAGGAGAGGAAATTGCTGAGGCCTTGACAGAAATCTTTGGATCCTCACTGTCTTCAGGTGATGTCCCGGAGGACTGGAGAATAGCCAATGTTGTTCCTCGGTTTAAGAAGGGTAGCAAGAATAATCCAGGGAACTACAGGCCGGTGAGCCTTATGTCAGTGGTAGGGAAATTACTGGAGAGAATTCTTCGAGACAGGATCTCCCATTTGGAAGCAAATGGACGAATTAGCGAGAGGCAGCACGGTTTTGTGAAGGGGAGGTCGTGTCTCACTTAACTTGATGGAGTTTTTCGAGGAGGTCACAAAGGTGATTGATGCAGGTAGGGCAGTGGATGTTGCCTATATAGACTTCAGAAAGGTTTTTGACAAGGTCCCTCATGGCAGACTGGTACAAAAGGTGAAGTCACATGGGGTCAGAGGTGAGCTGACAAGATGGATACAGAACTGGCTAGGTCATAGAAGGCAGAGAGTAGCAATGGAAGGGTGCTTTTCTGATTAGAGGGCTGTGACTAGTGGTGTTCTGCAGGGATCAGTGCTGGGAACGTTGCTGTTTGTAGTATATATATATATATGATTTGGAGGAAAATGTAACTGATCTGATTAGTAAGTTTGCGGACGACACAAAGGTTGGTGGAATTGCGGATAGCGATGAGGACTGTCAGGCTACAACAGGATTTAGAGAAGGTAGTCAAGAAGGCATACGGCATGCTTTCCTTCATTGGCCGGGGTATTGAATATAAAAATTGGCAAGTCATGTTGCAGCTGTATAGAACCTTAGGCCACACTTGGACACCTGGGTGTCTTTGAGTCGGCATAGACCTGATGGGCCGAATGGCCCCCTTCTGTGCTGTATAATTTCTTTGGTTCTAACAGGATATAGTAATGAGCTAACTAGATTCCTGGGAGTGTAACCCAGTCCTTGCCCGATTATTTTGGACACTGGGTGATGGGTAGACAGGTTGCCGAACTGCTTCCTTTGCCCGAGTGGTATTAGTTTGAAGTTGGAGAATAAAGAATTAAAATAAAAGTCACCTGATATATTTTCTGTCGTGAAAATTGTACAGAAAAATAATAGCCATTCAACTGCTGAAATTATTTATACAAAGATCAGCACTTCAGTTGATTTATTCTGTGAGGAGGGACAAAATTATTCCATGAACGCATACGTCAATACATGATTGTCGGATGGCCTGTGATTTTTGTGAATCTTGTTTTCATTGAAGCTCTTGTTGTCTGTAGCCCTACTGGATGATTTGGATAAGGAGCTGAACAATTACATCATGCGCTGCAGAGAGTGGTATGGCTGGCATTTCCCAGAACTTGGAAAAACCGTCACCGATAACTTGGCATACTGCAAGTGTGTACAGAAATTAGGTACCTCTCTTTTGTTCTTCCTGTATTCCACATCATGCACTCATTAAGCTAATTCAATGGAGGACGGAAAGAGTCAGACACGGGTTAAATTCAGGGGTGGCACAGTGGTTAGCACTGCTGCTTCACAGCGCTGGGGACCGGGTTCGATCCCAGCCCGGGGTCACTGGCCGTGTGGAGTTTACACACACTCCCCATGTCTGCGTGGGTCTCACCCCCACAACCCAAAGACGTGCAGGGTAGGTGGATTGGCCATACTAAATTGCCCCTTAATTGGATTTTCTTTTTTTAAAGGTTAAATTTAAGAGCAATTGTAGAAAAGCCAAGGTTGTAGAACCGATGAGCGATGTGGGTGAATCAAGCTGAGCGATGAGAAATGATTGGGCATTCATGATGAAGGTGATCACCCAAAAAAAGTTGGAACTGGTGATACTATCTACATGTTAAAACCTCGGCAACAGAATAGGTGAGTTAATAGCAAAGTTGAAATAAATGGGTTGCTCAGAAAATGGGGCGTGGAAACAGTTGGCATGACTAAGATACTGGTGGGAGTAGTTTATTGTCCTAGTGTTGGATAGAGTACCAGTTAGGAAATTAGAGACGCGTGCAATAAGGGTCATGCAGTCGTAAGTTGGGACTCGGTTTTCTAGATTGTACAAGCCAATTTATAATTACAGGGCGAGTTCATGGGGTATGATTGGAGTTTTCTGCATAAGTGTAATAAGGAAACAACTAAGGAACCGAAAGGAGCAGGCTATTTTAAATTTTGTAATGTGTATTCCACCAAAGAACCCCACAAGAAAGAAGAGCGACCCCCCCCCCCCCCCCCCCCCCCCCCCCCCACAAAGAAACAGAGCAATAACAACAACAAAAACCCAACCAGAGGACAGAGAGAACCAACATCCCCATACACCACCTCCAAAGTTCAATGTCCTTCTGCCAGTTCATTGTCTCTCTCAAACTCCATTGTCTCCTTCCGAACTTCACCCCCTTCTTAAAGAGAGCATCTTGGCTTGGTTGAAACCCGCTTTCCTCTTGGCCACCCAGGTCATGGATCTGGAGCTCATTACCCTCCCAGGTACATCTCGTCTGCCTGGCCCACCTCGATCTGGAATTCGCTGCCCAGGTTGGTGGTGGAGGCAGAGATCCTAAACTCTTTTAAAATACCTGGATCTACACCTTAATGTTGTCAGCAACAGGGCTATGGAAAGTGTGGGGGCACCTGGGTGTCCTTGGGCTGGCATAGACAAGATGGGCTGAATAGCCTCATTCTGTGCTATAACTTTTCTATGGTATAAAATAAGTTGATTTTCAGTCCTTGCGTTTTTATCATTCAACAGGAGACAGAACAAACACAGCCACCACCGATCTTTCAGACATTTTACCCGAGGAGGTAGAAAGTGCAGTGAAGGTTGCAGCTGAAATATCTATGGGGACAGAGGTATCTGAGGAAGATATCACACATATTATACACCTTTGTGATCAGGTAGGTGCTGCTGCTTATTTTGTTGAACCCTTGATGTATACTTCAGAAATGTTTTGTGGAATTTCCATTTGATGCATGTGGGGTTTTGGTTTTTGGAAATGGAAAACTTCATTCCAAGTCAACCGATGGGGCTGCTTTGTGATCTGCAACTGGGTTGCAGTTGGCCGAACTCATTTTACATGAAGGGATCTCCCTATGGCAATACCAGTTCATGACAGGTTGCCTTGATTCTATTGAGTGCTGTGATTATGTGATACATAATCTATTTTTAATGTGTTTTCATCCTTGCAGGGAGGTGTCGAGAATCTTTTCCAGCACTGGCAGCAGTGATGATGATGACGACAATGTCACTCTTCCTGATTAAATGCTGAAGGGTTTTCAGTCACTACCTCATCTGAGGCTGTCAGTGTTGGATTGCTTGGTCACCCTTGTAGCTACACCTTTGTCAGGTGCAGTAATCTTACTTTCACACTGGTGCCCATGTTGTACAAAAGGCTTTCTGCAGATATCAAAACATTTCTGGAGAAAGTCTGTATCGTAATATTGTGGGAGTTTGAAAAGTCATGTTACTTTTGCCTTTTTCCACTCTTCTGTTCACAACTACTGATGTTGAATTTTTACTGTGCCAAGGTACCATGGGCCCTGGCCCGAGGTACCATTTTTCCATTTGTAAGACTAAACAAAATGTTGCAGGCTATTTACCTCTTGAGGGAATTGAACATAGTTGACCAGGTGGCTTCTTGAATCTGCTGTGTCATTCTGTATGGTGTAGCATATTTTTGTGCTCATTCCACTTTCGTGCCTGCTCCCCAATTCCCTTGATTTCTTGAAGCACCAAGAATCTGTTGTCTCGGCTTTAAATATATCCAACGATGGAGTATCCACAACCCTTTGAGTGAGAATCTAAAGATTCACAGCCTTTTGAGTGAAGAAATTTCTCCTCGTCCCAGTCCTAAATGTTTGGTCCTGTACCCAGATTTTGCAAACAAGATCTGTGTCTGAATTGGTGCACTGTCTAGCATAATTAGCTATGTGGCAGTCTGGTGCAAGAACCCTAGCTAATATTTCCTGCACATATGTGTTGGTTGACTCCAGGGCTTCCCCTTATTTCAGGATACCTAACCTTGTGTGTCCTGCAACTATTTACATTTTCTTTTCATTAAAAATGCATTTTTAATTAAGTATTCTGAACTGTATGTTCCTTCCTCTTTTAATGGTGTTCCTTTACAGATTTCCTTTACAGCCAACCAGGCAGCAATACCTGGCTCATGATCTGGCCCTCATACTTTTTGTTCTTTCACATGCTACGGTACCCACACCCGTTTTTAGGATTGAGTCCTCTTTACCTTGCTTGTACATTGCTGCCCCAAGAGCTTCTAGAATTCTATTGTTTTTTCCTCTGGCAAACAGAAAGCCAGTCTTTTCCTGGAGAACTTTGGCTTTGCCTCACGTGAATTCCGTGCTCCTTTTTCTGCCTCTGTCTGCTTTATCTTTGTGGTTGCATCTGGCTGCCTACAACTCTCCTTTGCCTGGCTATGTGTCTGTCAGCCGCACCGTTTCTGGTCTAAATTTCCTTCCCGTTGGTGCTGTATCCAGGTTAAGGGTCACAAGGATTAGTATTTCTTATCCAAGAAAGTTGATCCCTTCACAAGCGATGCAAACTCTGGAGTCCCTTTTCAAATAGTCTTTAAAATAATTAGATTGTGTAGACATTTTAAAGAATTACACATTTTCCTTACTGTTCCCTTGTTAAAGGTCTTCACTATATGACAATCTTAGTTGCTGAATGAAGCTCCTGCACTGCTGTAACTGTATAAGAGTGCACCCTATTTCATTCATTGCAAATTCATTGTTCCGCATTGTCCCTGATGTCTTTATTCATTTCAGCCAAGTTGAGGTTATGCATTCATGTTGCTGTGTATTCAAACATAATTTGTTGTAAAATTCAGCTAGATATGACGGATTGCATTATCCTCTCCCTTCAAGGTAGTGCAGATCTCAGAATACCGCACCCAGCTCTACGACTACCTGAAAAACAGAATGATGGCAATTGCTCCCAACTTGACTGTGATGGTTGGAGAACTGGTTGGAGCCAGATTGATAGCACATGCTGGTTAGTCCTTCTGAAAACATGTATACATTTTGTCTGAGATTGTGTCCCTTGTACTGTCTAGTAATTGAGCTTCACTGTTAAATTTGATGGCTACAATACTGGGAATAATTTTCTAATTCAGAAGAACATTTCCAAAGTAAATTCCGAAGTATAGGTTCAGAATGGTGTTGGTGTATTCAATGGTATCCAGAGTAATGACAATTAGATTTTTTTTTTCAAACTAGGAAGCTCCGCAATGTTCTTGTCCATCAGGTACAATGTAATTGCTATTTGTGAGAATAAGCATGCAGACCGTGGGGAGGACAGTGGGAATGTTGACCATGGCACCTTGGAGGAAAGCCTGAACTGAAGCTGGGGATTCAGTTATTGGGATATAGGGGCTTGGTGCTGGCTTTGGATGTCTTTCTTTGAAAGCATGATTGAGTGTCCAGCATGGTTTATGTTGTTTACCTGTTGCCAGAGTAAGAGACATCTCAAACTAGCTCAAAATGGCTGGGAGGAGTCAATGTGACCACGTTGAGACCACACACAAAATATAGGTGAGTAGTCTTTTTTGGAGAGTACGAGGAACTAAATTAAAGCACAGGACCTTATATTCTCTGAATTGTTACCTGAGCCACATGAAAATTGGCATAGAAATAATCAGGTTAGGTAGATGAGTATGTGGCTGAAAGAATAGTATGTTAAAGGTGGGTTACATTTCATGGAATGCTGGCATACGTACGGGGCAGGAATGAACTGCACAATCAGTACGAGCTCCAACTGAACCAGGCTGGGGCCTGGTTCCTGATGAAAAAGATAACTCAACCAAAAGGACTTTAAACTAGTAAGATTGTAGGGATGAAGGGCTCGGTGGAAAAGTAAATTAGAAAAAGGAAAAAGAATAATCAGAAAAAGGAAAAGATGTCAAGTTATCAAGCTAGGAGAGAAATGGGAATGTGTGGGTAAAAGATTAGGGCAGAAAGACAAGTTTTTTTTAATAAGCATTTTATTGAGCTATTTTCGGTATAGTAACAACAAAATAAATAATATACATGAAACCATAAACACAGTGCAAAAGCCATTTACCTCTCGTACAGGTCCCACCCTTACTGACCCCGTACTCTAATCTAAACTACTCTTCCGCCCCCCGGTCTGCTGACGATTAATTTTCCGCAAAGAAGTCGACGAACGATTGCCACCTCCAGGTGAACCCTAACAGTGACCCTCTCAGGCTACCAGGGAAGCAAAGGCCTGAACATCTGCCTCTTTCTCCTCCTGAATTCCCGGGTCTTCTGACACCCTGAAAATCGCTACCTCGGCAGAAGGACAAGTTAAGGTATATGGTCCAAATAAGAGTGTTTTCTCCAAACACAAAGTATATGGAAGTAACTGAATTAATTGCAAGCATGCATTTACTTTGAAAGCATGCCATAGCAACCATAACTGATATCTGGCAAGACTGGAAACTAAAATCAGATCCAATGGTAAACCGGTGGGAAGAGCTTTAATGATGGACAAAATCAGTTCAATGGTTAGAGAAAAAAGAGATGTGTGCCCCCTCTCCCCGTTATTATTCGCCCTTGCGCTAGAGCCGCTGGCTATAGCGCTGTGGACTTCAAAGAACTGGCAGGGGTTGGGGGAGGGGGGAAGAGGTGGGGAGAGAGCATAGGGTCTCGCTTTATGTGGATGATCTGCTCCTGTACATCTCGGACCCACTAGAGGGGATGGGGGAAGTCATGCAGATTCTGAGGGACTTTGGCAATTTCTCAGGGTACAAACTAAACGAGAAGAAAAGCGAGATGTTCGTGATCCAAGCTAAGGGGCAGGAAAAGAGACTGGGAGCGCTTCCGATGAAGATGTTCGAGAAGAGCTTTTGGTACATAGGGATACAGGTGGTTCGAAAGTGGGATGCCCTCCACAAGCTTAATATATCTCGGCTGGTGGAGTAGATGGAGGGGGACTTCAAAAGGTGGGACATGCTCCTGCTATCTTTAGCGGGGAGGGTGCAGCCCATTAAGATGACTGTTCTCCCCAGGTTCCTGTTCGTCTTCCAGTGCCTTCCCATCTTCATCCCCAAGTCCTCTAAGCGGGTGAACAAGATCATCTCAGGATTCATATGGGCAAATAAGATCTGGGGTCAGTGGAGAAGGCACAGGGGTGTGGAGGGAGCCTCAGTTTGGTCCCCGATACGCAACAATCACAGATTTGTCCCGGGCAAGATAGACGGAGGGTTTCAAAGCTGACATAGGGCAGGCATTAAAAGGATGGGGGACCTGTTCATAGACTGGACCTTTCCCAGCCTGAAAGCGCTGGAGGAGAAATTCAGTTTGTCCCCTGGAAATGCTTTCAGATACCTTCAGGCATGCGCCTTTCTCAAAAAACAGGTGGTGTAATTTCCGCTGCTACCCCCACACAGGATACAGGATAGGGTGGTCTCCGGCATCTGGGTAGGGAAGGGGAAGGTGTCGGACATCTACCAAGAACTTCAGGAGGCGGAGGAAGCCCCAGTGGAGGAACTTAAGGGCAAATGGGAGGAGGAGGAGCTAGGTGGGGAGCTGGATGCGGGCCTGTGGGCGGACGCCCTAAACAGGGTCAATTCCTCTTCATCACGTGCCAGGCTTAGCTAAATCCAGTTGAAGGTGGTCCACCGGGCGCACATGACGGCAACCAGGATGAGTAAGCTCTTTTGGGTTGAGGATAAATGTGCGGGAAGCCCTGCAGATCATGTCCATATGTTCTGGGCATGCCTGGCTCTTAAGGGATTCTGGCAGGGATTTGCTAAGGCAATGTCCAAGACCTTAGACACGTGGGTGGTGCCGAGTCCATAGATGGTGATCTTTGGTGTATCAGACAATCCGGGAGTTCAGGAAGCGAACGAGGCCGACGTATTGGCCTTTGCCTCCCTGGTAGCTCGGAGACGGATCCTTTTAATGTGGAGGGACTCGAGGCCCCCGAGTGTGGAGACCTGGGTTAGTGACATGGCTGGGTTTCTCAAGAAAATGAAGTTTGCCTTGAGAGGGTCCATGACTGGTTTCTGTCGGAGGTAGCAGCCGTTCCTCGACTTTCTAGGAGAGCAGTAAAGGTCAGCAGCAGCATCTGAGGGGGGGAATTCCTACATGGTTTTGTTCTTTTCTCTTGTATATGGTTATAACATTTATTTTATGTTAATTGTTGCGAACGGTTATGCAAAAAATTATGTTTTTGACAAAAATTTGAATAAAAATAATTTAAAAGAAAAAGATGTGCAGGAAGTGGAGACTTAACAAGTAGAATTAAGAAATAGAAAAGGATTTGCGATTAGCAGGAATTCTATCGAGGCTCCTTACAGAAGCTGTGAAGTGGTAGTTTGTACAAATGATGAGATTAGACGAGCATGTAGCAAAGGCAGGATAATTTTAGTGGGGCAATTTTAGCTTTCATGGAGTAGGATAAGCAAACTAGCACATATCAGAACTGTAGTGAATTGCTCAAGTACGTCTGAGATGGCTTTCCGCAACACTCTTAAGAAGCACAAGTGGGCATGTTATGAGATTTAGTAATGAATCGATTCCGTTAATAGCTGAGAATATTTATCTAATAGTGATCATAAAAGGGTGGCACAGTAACACAGTGGTTAGCATTATTGCTTCACAGCGCCCTTTGATTCCCGGCTTGGGTCACTGTCTGTGCTGAGTATGCACGTTCTCCCTGTGTCTGCATGGGTTTTCTCCAGGAGCTCCGGTTTCTTCCCACAAGTCCCGAAAGATGTGCTTGTTAAGTGAATTGGACATCTTTTAAGGCCAGCAGCACGGTTCGATTCCCGTACCAGTCTCAATAGACTGATTAAGTATCAAAGAGAAGTTGGACTGAACCTTTATAAAGCTCTGCTTCGGTCATAAGTAGAGTATTGTGTCCAGTTTTGGTCGTCATCTGGGGTCCCTTGAGAGGGTAGAAAGGAGATTTTCCACAATGGCTCCAGGGGTGAGGGATTTTAGCTATACGGTTAGGTTGGCTTGTTTTCCTGGAGCAAAGGAGTTTCTGGGGAGTTTGGGCAGATTTAGACATGGCAGACAGGGACAAACTGTTTCTATTAACTAACGGGGCTAGGACTGCAGGTAAAGATTTTGAGCAGAAGATGGAGGGAGGATGTGCAGAAAAGCTTTATTACCCAGCGAGTGATAACCTGGCTAGTGGAATTGACGATTATCCGTGATTTCAAAAGGAAATTGGATGGGCTGTTGAGAGAACTAAACCTTTCGGGTCTGTGGGGATAGAATGACTGAATGGGACAGACCAGATTATTCCCCATAGAGCCAGTTTGGATTTGATGTGCCAAATAGCCTTCTGTGTGTTATTTGTCTGAATTTCCTTTCCATAGGTTCTTTGTTGAATCTAGCAAAACATCCTGCATCCACTGTGCAGATCCTAGGTGCAGAAAAGGCACTGTTCAGAGCATTGAAGACAAGAAGAGACACTCCAAAATATGGTCTTATTTACCATGCATCACTGGTTGGGCAGACCACTCAAAAGAACAAAGGCAAGGTAAGTCGCTGAACTCTCAGTGGACTAGCAATTCTTTTTATTTTTATAAATTTAGAGTACCCAATTTTTTTTTTGCAATTAAGGGGCAATTTTCATGGCCAATCCACCTAAGCTGCACATCTTTTGGGTTGTGGGGTGAAACCCACGCAAATACGGGGAGAATGTGCAAACTCCACATGGACAGTAACCCTGGGCTGGGATTCGAACCCGGGTCCTCTGCGTTGTAGGCAGCAATGCTAACCACTGTGCCACCGTGCTGCCCGTCTAGCATTTCTCTTGTACATTTTCTGCTCCTCAAAGTTCGGGTTTTCCTACTGGAAAATGGAATGTTTCTTTTTTTTTTCTGTTTGTGTCAACATCAAATATTCTTCAGTTAGATACCAGGAAAACCTGCTCTACACAATTCCAACCTCTAAAGCATTCTCTTGTTATTCTACTAGAAGAATTTTCAAATTTCCTACACAACCTGCACTAGTGCTCTGGGTTTTGGAATTTGAGTACAGGGGTTCATTCCTGAGGTTGAAAGCTTCTTGGATATTAGCTTTATAAATATAGTCACCCCGTGATTAAGAGTATGCAGGGAGAGGGGGAAGGGGTGAGAACCAGACACTGAAAAGGGAATAGACAGGCAGTATAGGGTGCATCCTGTACATGCACATGAACACCTGAGTGCATCCCATTCAAATCTGTATTCAACTTGGAATGCTGATATGAGGTTCATCTTGGGACTGCAGCCATTGCCAAGTCCTGGCACCGCAGATGCCTCAGCTGTACAGGGGTTACAAGGAAGGCTGAAAGAGCAATAGTGCTATTATTTGATTGGGGAATAGGTATTTCTGCCGCTGCAGATATGAATCCAGGATGGTGTTTCCTCCTTGGTGTCAGTGTCATGGTTGTCTTTGAGCAGTTCCCCCCGAGAGGGGAAGATGAACAGCCAGCAGTCACGGTTCATACTGATACGAACAATATAGGCAGAAAGTGGGATGTATTATTATTACCCTGCAGTCAGAATTTGGGGAGCTAGTTTGGAAGTTAGCAACCAGAACCTCAAAAGTAGTAGTCTCTCAGTACAATGCTCAAGTGAGTATAGAAATAGGAGGTTAAAGACAACAAATGTGAGGTGAGGAAAATGGTGCCACGTGGAAGGTCTTTAGATTCTTGAGACATTGGGACTCTGAGGGAAATGGAACCTGCCTACCTAGTGGAATCAGGGCAGTTCTTTGTGGGTGTTTCCTAGTGTTGTTAGGGAGGGTTTAAACTAACTTGGCAGGGCTATCGATCAGAAGATAATATCAAAGAGGAATACCAATGTACAGAAGTATGCTGGGAAATAATACTAGAACAGAAATAGTAAGGCAGAGTAAGGGAGATAATAAAGTCTAAATCCGGATTATAATGCATGTAAGTGAATATGCAGTGTGGTTAATAAGAATGGTGAGTTATAGGTCCAGATTGCCCTGTGGAATTACAAATGTGGCTCTAACAGAAGGGCAGGACTGGGTGTTAAATATTCTAGGATACAACATGTTCAGGGAAGGAAAGGGAGACTGATGGTGGTTTGTTTAAGGAGAGCACTGCAGTGCTGGAGGAAGAGAATATTCCAGAGGTGTTGATGACGAGCTATTTGGCTCTAGCTAACAAACAAAGAAGGTACCATTACGTTTCTCTGTGCAGTCTCTAGGCCACCAACTCTTGGAAAATATGTGAATGAGCAAATTTGCAAGGAAATTGCAAAGAGGTGCAGAAATTATACAGTGGTTATAATTGGGTACTTTAATTACCCAAATGTAGACTGGGATAGTAGTCGTGTAAAGGGCAGAGAGGAGAAAAAATTCCAAGAGTGTATTCAGGACTACGCTGTTTCTACACTATTTCCAGTCCAACAAGAATGGCGGCACAGCTAGACCTAGTTTGGGAATGAAATGGATTAAAATGTCGGGGGAAGAATGTTTAGGGGATAGTGACCATTGTATCGTATATATTTTCCAGCAATTTCTCTTTTGGTATTGTGTCATATGGTTTTGGCTGACTATGGCAAAAAATAATCCAAAGTAAAAATAATTAACGGGGGGGGGGGGGGGGGGGGGAGAGCCAACTTGAATGAGGTAAGAATGGATCTGGACCCAAATAGACTTGAGTCAATTGTTCGCAGGAAAATCGATAGCTGAACAATGGGCTACCTTTAAAGTCAGACTAGTTGAGGCACAGTTGAGGTTTATTCCCTCTAAAGGGAGTCATAGGGGAAAACCCCAAAACTCCCTGGATGATAAAAGAGACAGACAATAATAAAAATAATTTGAAAAATTAAAAGAGACAGACATAAAGATGAGGAAGGAAAGGATGCTTGATGACAGATATCTGGTAGAAAACACAATCAAGGACCAGGCAGAATATAGAAGGTTCAGAGGGGAAGTGAAAAAGCAAATAAGAGAAGCAAAGAGGAAGTGTGAAGAGACTGGCAGCTAACCTAGAGAATCCTAAAATCTTCTATGGGCATATAAATAGTAAAAGGATGGTAAAAGGAGAAGTGGCAAGTTGGGGTCGGTGTCGAGGCTTGCCCCGATTGGTAGGAACCATCTCTTTGAGCTGATGAAGTTAGATGCCGCGTTTGGCGGGTGGAAAGAGGGTGATTTATTCCTGGAGGGGTGGTTTGCCAGCCTGGAGGAGTTGAAAGAGAAAGTCTGGTTCTCGGGCTCGGATGTGTTTAGGTACCTCCAGGTATCAAATTGTGTCCAGCCATTCCAACATTCCCGGTGGCACCGCCACCAACCTTACTGGAGAGGATTTTGTTTTGTACAGTGTTGGAAGAGGGTAGTGTGTCTCTGGTATACAGACAGATTTTGTGGGAGCATCTGGTCCAGGTGGAAGGGTTGAAGGCTAAATGGGAGGAGGAGCTGGCCTATAATGGAGGAGGTGTGGAGTGAGGGAGGGTGAGCACTAGATCATTCTGTGTGAGGCTGAGTCTGACTGATCCAGCTGCTGCATGGTGTGTTTTGCACTTATCCAGATGGATGATAAGTATTCCATCATGCGGCTGCATAAACTTTGTAGGTGAAGAGGCTTTTTGGAATCAGATGGGGAGCCATTCTTTCCTGCAGGTTGATTTGATTGGTCTGGTTAAGCTTCTAGTTAATGATGAAGACCACCTAGTTGACCGTTGATGTGAGAACATCTCGGTGAGGCAACTGGCTTAAAAGCCTGTGGGCTCCAGTGTCTGCGTGGGTTTCCTCCGGGTGCTCCGGTTTCCTCCCACAAGTCCCGTGAGAGGAATTGGACATTCAGAATTCTCCCTCAGTGTATCCGAATAGGTGCCGATTGTGGCGACTAGGGGATTTTCACAGTAACTCCCATTAGTGTTAATGTAAGCCTATTTGACACTAATAAAGATTTGTGAAGTAGAGAGGATCAGATCGGGTTTCTGCGCTCAATATTTATGATGAGCTATCTGGGTTGGCACGGTGGCACAATGATTAGCAGAGGATCACGCACTGAGGATACGGGTACGATCCCGGTCACTGTCTGTGTGGAGTTTGCACCCTGTGACTTCATGGGTCTCACCCCCACAAAAAGATGCGCAGGGCAGGTAAATTGCTCCTTTTTAAAAAAAAAAAAGCTGATGAGCTATCTGCAGGATTGACAAAGAAAAGATTCATACTTGCAGCTGTGAAGCTGCGGACTCTTTGCAAGTTCAGATGTAAATAGTGGGTACCTCCAAATGAAGGGGATGGAGTATGAAGCATACGTTCCTTCAACTTCTAAGAGTGGAGGGAAGTGAGGATTTAAGCAAAGATAAGGAAATTGGCATGTTGGTTGAGGGGGGTTTAGTATTTTTGAGATTTGTGTTGTTGCATTTTATAGGCAAATATTTGGTCTGAAGAAAGGCCATACGGAATTGAAACACTACCTCTGTATCTCTTTCCACAGATCCTCCAAACCTGCTGAGTTTTCCAGCATTTTCTGTTTTATTGCAGACTTCCAACATCTGTCGTATTTCGCTTTTCTTATTTACATTTAAACTGTCCTCTTGACACAAGTGGTTGAATATGAAATTGGCTATCAGGATGTGAGGAAAATGTTCTGCATAAAACTAGCAGCTATACAGGGCAGCACGGTGGCGCAGTGGCTAGTATTGCTGCCTCACGGTGCCGAGGTCCCAGGTTCGATCCCGGCTCTGGGTCACTGTCTGTCTGGAGTTTGCACATTCTCCCCTTGTTTGCGTGGGTTATGGCCCCACAACCCAAAGATGTGCAGGCTAGGTGGATTGGCCATGCTAAATTGCCTCTTAATTGGAAAAAATGAATTGGGTACTCTAAATTTATAATTTTTAAAAAACTAGCAGCTATACAGCACATAAGTTGTCTAAATACTGAGTTGTTCCAACAGATCTCCAGGATGTTGGCAGCCAAGGCATCTTTAGCAATCCGGTATGATGCGCTGGCTGACGATACAAATGCAGAAATGGGTGTGGAGAACAGAGCCAAGCTAGAGATCCGGATACGACACTTGGAAGAAAAAGGGGTAAGTGAACTCCTGTAATATCCACTCTGGCCCTTGCATGACCGATATTTGGTCAGTAGCACCTGATCTGAGATCCCTGTGTCTTGTCTTCAACTTGTGTGAGTATTCGTCTTTGTTGGCTGTACTCTCCCTAAACTGATATTTGTGTCTCAGTATTGCTTTGGCTTTTGTCTTGTAGATGCGACGGATAAGTGGTACAGGAAAGGCTCGGGCACAATCAGACAAATACCAGCATAAGAGGTAGGTGTCCCAAATCTAATTTCTAAGTATTTCCTACATGTTCTATGTTCCTGTTCATATTGGTTTGCTGGGGAAAGATACAGGTTGGAGGCTTGCATTTTCTGGGGGCTAGAAAAGCAAGTTCTTAGTCTTGTGCATTTTCTGATGCTGTGTTCGTGTAGCCTTGATGATGCCTAACTGAGTTTTGGTATTTCAGTTATGATGGATTTGAAAATAATTTGTTTCATCTGCTTCTGGGCTTTCAATTCTTTTGTGGAAATGTTGCTATTGCAACTCATTTTAATGATAGAGAAGTGTGTTTGAAAGTTTCCTCAATTACTTTAGGAGTAAGAGGCATCTTTTTGTTTGGTGCCCAGTGATCCATATCAGATTGCCAAGACAATATCCCTGTCTGCAGCAGTTGCAATTGACCTTGGTGCCCCTGTCACTTGTAAAATGTGTCTAGCTACTGAATAAGAAGCGAATTGGATACTGCTCAGATGGCACTTGTCTAGGTTCGTGCTTGATATAGAACGTGGATGAGATACTATAAACAATGTTGTACCCCAGCAATAATCATTGCCTTCAGAAGAAAAACTTGAGGGGGAGGGTAGTTAGCTGGTGAGGAGGAGAAAGGAAATGTTTTGTAATGTTCTAATTTATATCTTCTGGCCAGTGACGTGAAAACATATGACCCATCTGGAGACTCGACTCTACCTTCTGTCCCAAAGAAAAGAAAGTTTCAGGAAGTGGATGAGGAAGAACAAAAAGAAGTCAAGTCCAAAAAAAGGGCCCGACTTTTAGAGTCTCCTGTGACAGGTTAGTCTCTAGGAATTTGTAACAGTGCTTTTGGGTCATACAAGGACAGCTTTGGCTCCTGTACTGGTGCAAGTAACACTTTCCAGTTGTACTGCAACTCTGGTCAGGATTCCTGACTACAGTGACTATGTTTCATAATCAAGACTCTTAATTCCAACGTGGGCTGATATTTATGGCTGTGTACAAGGGCAGCACGGTGGTGCAGTGGTTGGCACTGGTGCCACATGGTGTCAAGGACCCGAGTTCGACCCCGGCCCTGAGTGGTTTTTGCATATTCTCCCCGTGTCTGCGTGGATCTCATCCCACAACCCAAATAATGTGCAGGGTAGGCTAAATTGCCTCATAATTGAAAAGATTAAAAAAGGGGAAAAAATTCATGACTGTGTAGACAGTGCTCTTCGTTGTGTCCATTCAATTTCCTAGCTTCTGTTCTCACCTCTTATTCTCCCCTCATCTCCCAGAACTGAAAGGGGTTTCTCTTTGTCCTCGCCTTCCTCCCCAGCAGCCTCTACATTCAGCGCATCATCCTCCTCCATCCACCATTTACACCACCTCTAGGTACAACCAAACACATCTTCCCCCTGTCAGTATTTCAGAGACCATATCCTGCCCTGGTCCACAGCTCTTTCACCCCAACATCCCCTCCCCACAGCACCTTCCAATGCAAGCAAAAGAGAAGCTACACCTTGCCTTTAGATCCTCCTCCCGTTTCATTGTCGAACGCCCAAACTTGCCCTTCAGGTGAAATAGCGACTTGCCTGTGCTACTGAATTCTGTTCATATGCTGTCTCCTTTACATTAGGGAGACTAAACTAAAAAAAAAAAAAAATCTCTTGAATTTAGAGTACCCAGTTCATCTTTTCCAATTAAGGGGCAATTTAGCATGTTCAATCCAGTACCTTGCACATGGTTGGGTTGTGGGGGCGAAACTCACGCAAACACAGGGAGAATGCAAACTCCACACGGACAGTGACCCAGAGCCGGGATCGAACCTGGGACCTCGGTGCCATGAGACTGCAGTGCTACCACTGCGCCACCGTGCTGCCCTGACTAGACTAAATTTAGCTCACAGGCATGACTGAGCTTTCTGTTGCCGATCATGTTAATTCACCGCTGCACTTTCACGTTGATTGCGGCCTCCGTGAAGCTCAATGGAAGCTTGAGGAACAGCGTCATGTATTTACATTTGGCACTAAAGGCTTCAGGCCCCAACACTTGGGTTCAGAAACTTTCAATTCATAACGTTTGCCCCTTTTCTATTGTTTCCTATTTACTTAGCAATTATTCTGCATTTTCCCATTAACGTGTTTGCTCAACATTTTTATTTATTGAATTGGCATTATCTATTTCACAATTTAAACATGTTTTCCACCCTATCATTGACTTTCCTCTTTGTATTTTCCCCTCGCCTGTGTTTGATTTAAAACTGTTACATCTCTTAACTTCTTCCAGTTAAGCTGAAAGTGATCAACCTGAAATTATAACTTGGATTTCTTTCTGCATAAATGCTGCCAAACCTGCTGATATTTCCAGTATTTTCTGTTTTATTCCCTCATCAGGTTTCCTGATTTAATTATACTAAAATACATTTTTATTTCAAAGAATATATAGAAGAAGCTGAGCCACCCACAAAGAAGAAAAAGAAGAAAGAAAAGAAGCAGCAGGTAGTTGTAAAACTGGAGGAGGAGGAGGAGGAACCATCAACTTCTTTTGTTACAGAGGAAGTGCCATCAACTTCTTTTGGTACAGAGGTAAGAACATGATTGAAATGTTATGCAAGTACAAGTAAAACTTACTCAACCTTAGTTACACAAAATTCAGGGCTCTTGGGATTGGGGATAATACATTAGTGTGGATTGGGATTAATTGTGAGACCAGAATAAGGAAAGCACGGTCAATTAACCTTCATTGTAAGTATGTTTAACTAAAAGGGTGACGAGGTCTTGCTACAAATTATAAGCGTCCTTGGCGAGATGACCTATGTCGTACCATGCACGGTTTTGTGGGGGGTGCAATAAAACTTCACTACTGATTCCTTAGATGACAAGATTGTGCCAAGAGGAGAGATTTAGTAGTCACGATATTCCCTATGGTTTAGAACAATGAGAGATGATCTAATTGAAAAAGAACAATTCTTAAGGGGCATAAGAGGGTTGTTTGGGGGGGGGGGGCTGCTGCCAAAGGATTCCAAGTGTTACATCCTTGTTCCCAAACATATGAAGATAACCCCAACAAGTACAGGCCAGCCAGATTAAACCTCGGTGGTGAGAAAGCTTTTAGTGAAGGTAATCCAGAACAAAGTTAACAGTCACTTGGATGAATTGGGGAAATCAAGCACAGGTTTGTTAAAGAAAAGTAGTGTTTAACTAACATGGTTACTTTAAGTTAGCTGAGAAACAGTAGCAGCAAATGGTTTTTTTGAACTGGAGGAAAGGATTCTGTGGGGTTCCCTGGGTTGTACCAGAATTACTGCTTTTTCTGATGTACATTAATTACTTGTGTGAAATAGGCACAGGAAGATCTGTGACTGAGGAACATAGTGATAAACTTCAGGAGAGCATAGACAGGCTAATTAAACAAGCAAACAAGTAGCAGATGAAATTTAATGCAGAGAAGAGTGAAGTGATTCATTTTGCAAAGATCAAGAAGAGGCAAGATAAAGCCTATACATTCTGAGGGGGTGCAGGAACAGAAAGACTTGCGAGTATCTGTGCATAAATTGTTGCTGGTGGCAAAGCAAGTAGAAACGATGAAAAGGGCATATGGGATCCTGGGCTTAACGGCTTACAGTACAAAAGGAAGGAAGTTATGTTGAACCTTTTATATATGGAGAGGTGGTGGCGTAGTGGTATTGTCGCTGGACTTGTATCCCAGAGATCCACAATCATGCTTTGGAGACCCAAGTTCGAATCCCGCCATGGCAGATGGTGAAACTGGAATTCAATAAAATTGGAATTAAAAGTCTAAAGATGACCATGATTGTCATAAAATAACATCTGGTTCACTAATGTCCTTTAGGGAAGGAAATCTGTCGTCCTTACCTAGTTGACTCTTGACTGCCCTCAGGGATGGGCAACAATTGCTGGCCCAGCCCACGACACCTGCATCCCATGAACAAATAAAAGAAAACACTGGTTCGGCCTCAACTTCAGGATCGGTGTTAAAACTTTAGAAAGAGTGTAGAAAGGATGTATGAGGATAGCTGGTGAAGTTAAGCCTATTCTCCTTGGCGAAGAGAAGATCCAATAGAGCTATCATGAGGAGTCTGGACAGATAAGAGAGAAATAGTTCCCATAGATGGATGGTTCAAGAACCAGAGGGCATCATTTTAGGATGTTTGACATGAGAAACTTATGCAACGATTGGTTAGGACTTGGATGAGCCATCCGAGTGTGGTGGAAGCACATTCATTCAGTCATGGTTTTCAAAAGCAAATTGAATAACCACCTGAAAGGGGAAAAAATTGCATCACTGGCAAAAGGTCGGGAGAGTGGAATTAGCCAAATTGCTCTTGCAGAGAGCTGACACAGGCCCAAAGGGCCTTATGGCCGCCAGCTATAGAGTAACTATTCTTTGACTACTGTATCATGTACCCAATACATGCTGACACTAACTGTCAGAATGATACTCCGAGTAATAACCTGTGGAACTATTTTCCAAGTGGGGTGAGCATCTTGGAAGAGGAGTCTAATTGGAGAGAACATTTTTCAGTGTTCACTGTCCGTGTACATGTTGAATTTTGCAGATATATAGCAACCTCTATCTTTGATAATTATCTTCATAACATACAAAATAGGAACAGAATTTGGCCTCGTGAGCCTTCTGATATTAGATCATGACAGATCTTTTAATTTTTTGCTTGCCTGATCTCTCTTCCCTAGATTCCTTAAGATTTAAAAAAAAACTTTAATGTGCTCTGACCGAGCACCTAGTGTATTACTTAGTGTAGTGTAGTAATTTTCACGTGTAGAAAATTCATTCCCAACTGTCTGAAGATATTTCTCCTAATTTCAGTGCTAAGTGGCTGACTCTTTATCCTTAAACTTTACATTCCAGATTTAGATTCTCTCCTGAAGGGAAATAACCGCCCAGCAATTTAACACGCCAAACTATCATAGCTTGCTATATGTTTCCATAAGATTACCTTCATTCTTCTAAACTCCAGAGAATATAGGTCCATTCTAAATTCTCTCCTCAGCACAACCCTCATTTATTTATGGAAGATGATGAAAAGACTCAGCAGGTCAGGCAGCATCAATGGAAATAAACAGCTAATGCTTCAGGTTGATGCCTTTTCATTAGAACTTGAAGTGGTTTTTTTAGTGTCCAATTCTCTTTTTTCCAATTAAGGGGCAATTTAGCAGATCCAATCCACCTACCCTGCATATCTTTGGGTTGTGGGGGTACGACCCACGCAGATACGGGGAGACTGTGCAAACTCCACATGGACAGTGACCCAGGGCCAGGAATGAACCCGGGTCCTCGGTGCCGTGAGGCAGCTGTGCTAACCACAGTGCCGTCCATAACTTGAAAGTGTTAACAGCATCTCCATAGCTTCTGGATCGGAGTATTTCTGGAATTTTTTGGTTTTATTTCAGACTTCTGACGTGCGGTATATTGTTTTATTTGTTCATGCATTGTAACCATTGCTGGCACGGCCAACTTTTGTTACCTATCAGTAATGCCCTTGCGCTTCGTGGTGAGCTGCTTCCTTGAACTACTGCTGTAGGTAGATCCGAAGAGGGAATTTGAAGATTTTATTCCATGGGCGTTGCTTTTGGTGTAAGGCGAGCAGCAAGGTGGTCCAGTGGTTAGCATTTGTGCCTCACGGCTCAGAACCCAGGTTTGATCCCGGCTCTGGGTCACTGTCCGTGTGGACATTCTCCCGTGTCTGCGTGGCTCTCACCCCCACAACCCAAAGGTGTGCTGGGTAGGTGGCTTGGCCTCACTGAATTGCCCCTTAATTGGAAATTTAAATACTTTGGTAGAACAATATTATGTGACACTTTAAAATGCCTTTTGAAAATCCATGTGCACCACATTAACTACATTACCCTTTATTGACCTGTTACCTCATCAAAACTCAAATCTAGTTAGTTAAACATAACTTGCCTTTATAATCCATGCTACTTTTTTAGATTTAGATTTATTGTCACGTGTACAGAGGTACAGTGAAAAGTGTTGTTCTGCGTACAGTCCCGGCAGATCATTCCATACATGAAAATCATCGGACAATAGATAAATACAAAATGTAAATACATAGGACATGGATATCGGGTGAAGCATACAGAGTGTATTGCTACAACAGCAGAGATGATGCGTAGATAGATCAGTTCAATCCAGAAGAGCGCCATTCAAGAGTCTGGTAACAGTTGGTAACAGTCCTGGGAAGAAGTTGTTTTTGAATCTGTTAGAGCACATTCACAGACTTTTGTATCTTCTCGATGGAAGAGAGAATAACCCAGGTGAGAGGAGTCTTTGATTCGGTTGCCCACTTTCCCAAGGCAGCGGGAGGTGTAGATAGTTGGTGGATGGGGGGGCGGTTTCACATGATGGACTGGGCTGTGTTCCCGACTCTCTGTAGTTACGGTCTTTGGCTGAGCAGTTGCCATACCAGGCTGTGATGCAGCCAGATAGGATGGTTTATGGGCAGCTCAGTAGCACAAGTGGATAGCACTGTGGCTTCACAGCTCCAGGATCCCAGGTTCGATGCCCAGCTTGGGTCACTGTGCGGAGTTGCATGTTCTCCCCGTGTCTGCGTGGGTTTCTTCCCGGGTGCTCCGGTTTCCTCCCACAGTCCAAAAACGTGCAGGTTAGGTGGATCAGCCATTATAAATTGCCCTTAGTGACCAAAAAGGTTAGGGGGGGTTATTGGGTTATGGGGATAAGGTGGAAGTGAGGGCTTAAGTGGGTCGGTGCAACTTGATGGGCCAAATGGCCTCCTTCTGCACTGTATGTTGTATGTTCTTTATATGGTGCATTTGTAAAACTTGGTAAGAGTCAAAGTGGGCATGCTGAATTTCCTTAGTTTCCTGAGGAAGTATAGGCACTGTTGTCCTTTCTTGGTCGTAGCGTTGATGTGGCTAGACCAGGACAGATTGTTGGTGATGTGTCCATCTAGGAATTTGAAATGGCCAGCCATCTCCACCATTGATGTGTGAAACACTACACTTCCTGAAGTCAATGGCCAGCTCCTTAGTTTTGGTGACATTGAGGGAGAGATTCTTGTTGCACCATGCAACTAGGTTCTCTCTATCTTCCTCATGTACCCGACCCATTACTTTTGTGTCATGAGCAAACATGTAGATGAGTTGGAGCTGAATTTTGTCTCAATTGTGTGTTGTATGGAGTATGTAGGGGGGCTATGTACACAGCCTTGCGGGGCCCCATATTGAGCACTATTGTGGAGGAGGTGTTGTTGTTTATCCTTACTGATTGTGGTCTTTGGGTCAGGAAGTTGAGGATCCCGTTACAAAATGAGGAGCCAAGTCCTAGGTTTTGGTGCTTTGATATGAGTTTGGCAGGGATTATGATGTTGACGGCTGAGGTGTAGTCAATGAATTGGAGTCCTTGTTGTCAAGATGCTCCATTGATGAGTGTAGGGACAGGGAGATGGCGTCCGCTGTGGACCGATTGGCGGTATGTGAATTGCAGTGGATCAAGTTATTCTGGGAGGTTGGAGTTGATGTGCTTCATGACCAACCTCAAATCACTTCATAATGATAGATATCAAGGCCGCCAGATGGTAGTCATTGAGGCACGTTGCCTGGTTCTTTGACACTTTGATCTACAAATTCTGTCCCAGGTGATAATTTCTAAGAGGTTTCTCACCGCTCAGATTGAATTGATTTGCCTATAGTTGCTGGGTTTACTCTTGTACCTCTTTTAAACAAAAGTGGACTTCTTGTGAACAAAAGTTTGCAATTCTCACGTCTTTCTCAACCCGGTATCTTAATTGGAAAATTATGGTTAGTACTTCCCTACCCTGGCTTTCTTGGTTGTATCCTGCCAGTCCTGGTGACTTATCAACATAAGATACAACCATCCCTTTTAATACCTCTTGTCAATTTTAACCTCATCCAGTATTTCAACTATCTGCTCTTTATTGACTTTGGCAACACTTTAGTAAAGACAGATGGGCAGTCTCATTTAATATCACAGTCATGCCCTCTTCTTCTGTGTAATTCCACTTTTTGGTTCCTAATTGGCCCCACCCCTCCTATCCTTTTATTATTTATAGGCATAAGACTTTTGCGAACCTGTTCTTAAGTAGTCCCATTTCCTTCCGCACTTTTGTCTGAACTTTCTATATTTAGCCTGGTGGATGAATCCTTCGCAATAAATTTAGTTATTTTCTCAAAGACTAATATCAGGCTAACTATTGTTCCCTATAGGGTGACATGGTGGTGCAGTGGTTAGCACTGCTGCCTCACGGCGCTGAGGACCCAGGTTCAATCCTGGCCCGGGTAACTGTCCATGTGGAGTTTGCACATTCTCCCTGTGTTGCGTGGGTCTCATCTGCACAACCCGAAGATGTGCAGTTTAGGTGGTTTGGCCACGCTAAATTGCGCCTTTTTGGAAAAAAAATAATTGGGTACTCTAAATTTATATATATTTTTAAAAAACTTGTTCCCTAATTTCTCTACTTAATTGAATAGTGGTGTAACATTTGCTATTTTACAATCCATTGGGAACATTCTGGAATCTGGAAATTTTAGACTATCACAACCAGTGCATCCATAATCCCTTTGGAGCTGGTTATGAAGAAGTCATATTTGATTCAATATTAACTCTCGTTGCTCTCTCCAGACCTGCTGAGTGTTTCTAGAACTTTGTTATTATTGTGCCTTATATTTAATTGAAGGGTAGTAATTAGTGTTTGACTTTATTTTCAGACCCCAGAGAAGAAGAAGAAGAAGAAAAAGAAAATTAAAATTGAGTGATGTGTAATGAGAGACTACATTATTGCTGTTCATAGCTCTGTGGAATCTTGACTGAAAGTGTTTTTTTTTTATAAGGAGTAAAGTGTTTTTAGAATCCAGTACAATTGCATTATCAGAAAAAAAACAAGTCCCATTAGGTTTTTCTGGTTTAAAAAAAAAAAAATAGTTCACCTTTGGAGTGAGAAATGGAGCTCAGTTTTCTTTTGTTAATGCATATGCCCACCCCCAATCTCAAACCCTGTCAAACTATAAACCAAAAGCACATGACCATCATGTGTGACTGCCATGCTCAGCATTTTCCTTTGTGCAGATGGGATACAGTGGATAGGACATGAATATTGTTTTTAAATAATTGGTATTCATTTTTTAATAACTTGTGGCATCAGATCAAAAATTCTTTCTCCCTACAAATGCTGCCAGACTTGCTGAACTTTTCCAACATTCTTTGTTGTTTCAGATTACAGCATATGCAGTATTTTGCTTATTTCATTTTCAAATGCTGGTATCAATATGAATAACAATGTTAAATACTCAGTGGCCCATCACAAACATACACACCTACTCTGAATTGGTAAGCAAAGAGTAGATTACAAATAATTGGCTTAAGAACTAGAGAAATGCGAATGTTTTTCACATAGGTTCAGATATGGAATGCACTGCCAGCAAGGGTAATGGAATCAGACTCCATTGACACATTCAATAGACAATTGGACAAGGCAACACGGTGGCACAGTGGTTAGCACTGCTGCCTCACTACAGAGTATCCAATTATTATTAAGGGGCAATTTAGCATGGCCAATCCACCTAACCTGCACATCGTTGGGTTGTGGGGCTGAAACCCACGCAGCCATGGGGAGAATGTGCAAACTCCACACGGACAGTGACCCAGGGCCGGGATTCGAACCCAGGTTCTCAGCGTCGCAGCCTCAGTGCTAACCACTGTGCCGCATGCCACCCCTATCCGTGTGGCGTTTGCACATTCTCCCCGTGTTTGGGTTGGTTTCGCCCCCACAACTCAAAGATATGCAGGGTAGGTGGATAGCTAAATTGCTCCTTAATTGGAAAAAACGAATTGGGTACTCTAAATTTTTTTAAAAAATACAATTGCACATGTACTAAGGAGAACGAATTTACAGGATTTAAGGAAAACTAATTTACAGGGTTAAGGGAAGAAAACACGTGATTTTTGACTAAACTTGAAAGCTCCTTCAAAGAGCCAGCACAGGCATAATTGGCTCCCTTCTGTGTTGTACTCTTACCAGATTCTGAGCACAAACACAAGGATATATCCTTTATAAATCATAGGCCTCAGCTGAAGTACTGTGACTAATTCAGAAGACTGAATGAGGAATGATTTCCAGGCCGTGGAAACTGCAAAAATTTACAGAATTATACCAGCAATTTCAGTTGTGCGAAGACTACTGATGCTGGGTTTGTTTTTCACTGTGCAGAGAGTTCATAAAGCTCCGAATTATGATTGATTTTGACAAGAGTAGATGATGAAACTGTTCCCACCGGCAGGACCAGAGGGTAATTAAATCATACCTTTGAAAAATTGCTTCAATTAGTCCTCTGCTCTTCAATTTCTCTCTTTTTTGCCCTCTGCCAAATAGCACATAATACTGAACACATACAAGACAGGAGTAGGATATTTGGTCCCCTCAATGAAAACATGGCTGATCTGACTTTAATTTGCTCCATGTCCTTCAGTAGCTTTGGTTAACAAAAATGTATGAGTTAAAACTAACTTGATAGAGTATTGGCCCACTTGAACCTCTCATCATCTTGAAAATCTCAGGTATTCTCTTAATTTCAAGGAGAATAATGAAAGCATTTCCTCCCTGTCTTTGTAACTGAAGTGCCTCAACCCTGATAACGCCTTGGGATAACTCTACCCTTCCTAATGCTGTTGTATCGTTCCAGAAGTGTGGTACACCTGAATTGTCCACAATACGCTAACTGAAGCCTCATTATTATTCTATTTCCAATGTATGAACCCAGGTAATCAATATGCTTTAACCATCTTATCAACTTGCTCCTGCAAACTTAAGTATCTGCAAATGAACACTAACTGTAGAATTTAATGAAACCTCCAGGAATGGGGAGCAGGGGGAGTTCTTCAGTGATATTGTCAGATTTTGATTTCATGACCAGATTGATATTGAGATTAAGTCTATTGACATGGCAGATCAGTCATCTTGCCATCTGGTGGTTCCTGTTCGCCATGCAATTGCATCCAATCTTTATTTTAACACTTTCAAATTAAAAGAGTGGCCCACAGAAACTCTTTCATGGTTGTTTAAAGGTGGCATGCTCCGATCGAGTTTGTACATTTGGATTTGAGCACAACAGTTTTTGTGGAAATTGTAGCATGAGAGCAGGAGACTGGCAGCTTTGGAGGGGGGGGGGGGGGGGGCGGGGGGTAGGGTGATTCGATCAGGACATCTGGGAGGAAGAGGGGAAAGAATGGATGAGGCTCAGGCATCAAAAGGGGACTTTAGGGAAATGGAGTGGTTGGGGTTTGGAAGTGCACAACAGAAAGGGCTTCATTGGATGCTGGGGCAACAATCAGGATATGCAAAGTAAGGGGCCTGAAAGACTGATTTGATACTGCCCCCTATTCAGTTTTGAGCAAGGAATTATGGGGAGGGGATAGCAGACCTAGCCGGAGCTAAAGATAATCAATGGTCTCTAGGGCGAGCCAAAAGATTCTAAGGACATTTAAAGAGTGAGGATTAGAGGAAGAATGTCTGTTGAGGAGGAGAGATGGCATATCTAGTTAGGCTGGATGGTGAGTCAGAGTTGTTGGCCATTTTTGGTCATGTACTTTCACCAGAGGTAGAAGATAGTCCGGAGCAAGGCATGTGGTGAAAAAGATGCACTGGCACATATGTACATCCTCTGGGCAAGAAGAAACTGCCTACAGATGTTGGAGAGTTGATGGCAGGTTCACCTGAGACTGTCCCAGGAAGTAGTCACAGGTATGTGCGTTCATGCAGCTGCGTGCATTTGGAAGGGATCCCATTCCAGTGACCTTGAAGATGGCTGCTGGCTTCCAGTGGCGTTTAGTGGACGCACAGCAGGTGGCTCGCCCCCCAATTGGACCCAATATAGTGAATTTCTTTTGGGTTTTTGGCCCAAGAAGCCACTTATTACCCCCCCCCCCCAAACTTAAAAGACCTCACTTTTGCCCATATTCAATTTATAACTCAAGAACTGGCCAAATTCCCCTAGGATCTGCATTATCTCTGATCCCCCCTAACAGTCAGAAATATACAGGAGTAGGTTGGTTCGCATATAACGAGACACTGTGCTCCACACACCCCATCCGGACTAATCCCTTCCAGTCCTTTGATGCTTTCAGCGCCATCGCCAATTCTCTATGGCCAAGGCAAACAACAGTGGGGAGAGTGGACATCCCTGCCTCGTCCCCCGGTACAGTTTAAAATACTCCGAGCTCACTCGGTTCGTCGGCGCACTCACCACCGGTGCCTGGTATAACATCTGGACCCAGCCTACAAAGCCCTGCCCGAAACCAAACCGCCCCAGGACCTCCCACAAATACTTCCACTCCACCCGGTCAAAGGCCTTTTTCGCGTCCATAGTGACCATTACCGCCACTTCTCTACTCTTGGAGGGCATTGTGATAACATTCAATAGCCTTCCCCTATCACGCCTGGAACACAATCTTCTATTCTCGAGGCCAAAATCTTGGCCAGCAATTTGGTGTCCACATTCAGTAAGGAGGTTGGCCTGTACAACATGCATTGTTCTGGGTCCTTCTCCCACTTCAGATCTAATGAGATCGAAACCTGTGACATTGTTCGGGGAAGAGCATCCCCGCTCCCTAGCCTCGTTAAATGCCCTCACCGGCAGCAGCCCCAGCACCCCGTAATACGTCTTATAGAATTCCACTGGGTATCCGTCCGGGCCTTGCCCGACTGCATGGCCTCCAATCCCTCCACTACTTCTATGCGTCCGATCGGGGCTCCCAGACCCTCCACCAACCCTTCCTTCACCTTCGGAAACTCCAAACCCTCCAAAAATTGACTCATCCCCTTCACGTCAGCTGGGGGCTCCGACTCATACAGCCGATTAACATTCTTTGAACCCCATTCACTCCCACTGGCTCCAAGATTGTGTTTTCTCCCCCCCCCCCCCCCCCCCCCCCCCCTCTATCCTTCACTCTTCTATCTCCATAGCTGCCTGCCGCTTCCTGAGCTGGTGTGATAGCACCCTGCTGGCCTTCTCCCCATACTCATAAACCGCCCTTCTCGCCTTCCTCAACTACCTCACCACCTTCCATGTGGACAGCAGACCAAACTCCATCTGCAACTTCTGCCATTCCTTCAGCAACCCTGCCTCTGGGGATTCCACGTACCTCCTGTCCACCTGGGGAATCTCCCTGACCATTATCGCCCGCTCCACCTTCTCCCTATGAGCCTGTAGCGAAATCAACTCTCCCCTAACGATTGCCTTCAACGCCTCCCATACCATTGCTGCCGAAACCTCCCTTGTGTCATTTATCGCCACATAATTCTGAATGGCCTCCCTCACCTGGCCACATAACTCCTCATCTGCTAACAGCCATACATCTAATCTCCAGTGTGGGCGCTGACCCCCCTTGCTCACCTGTAAATCCACCCAGTGTGGGGCATGGTCCGACACCACAGTACTCAGCGTCTACCACCCCCGCCATGAAAGCCTTATACAAAACAAAAAAGTCAATCCGGGAGTACACTTTGTGAACATGGGAGAAAAAATAAAATTCCTTCGATCTCGGCCATCCAAACCTCCACAGATCTACCCTTCCCTTCTGTTCCATAAACCCCTTTAGTTTCTTCGCCGCGGCTGGCACCCTCCCTGTTCTCGAACTCGACCGATCCAACCTCGGATCTATAACCGTATTAAAGCCTCCCCACCGCCCCCCCCCCCCCTCCCCTCAGCCAATGCAAGTCTAGGTCTGGGATCTTCCCTGACACCCGCCTCAAACTCTGGGTTGTCCCAGTTTGGTGCATGGATGTTCACTAATACCGCTGGTATCACCTCCAGCTTCCCACTCACCATAACGTACCTACACCGCCCCTGCCCCAACGATCCTCACGTTCTGTCTACGCGATCTGTTCTCCAGATCCTCCACTTTCTCTTGCAGCCTCTTCTGATGGTCCTTCATCAGCCCCATCTCCACCGCCATCGCGGCAACTGATCGTCATGCTCAGCCACCGCCTCCTCCACCTTCTGGATCGCCTGACCCTGGGTTTCCAGTCTCTGCTCTCCACGATCAATTCCCACCTTTAATCGGATCTAGATATTCTTTTCTCTGCTGAGCAAATTTCTCATGGAGAAAGGCCTCAAATTGCTCCATCGACCACTGGGCCGGCAGCATCAGTCCCTGACCATCCGCCATATTCCCCTGTGTCGCAGGCTCCACTCCTGTCTTCGACCAACGTTCTCTTCTCTTCAGACCACTTCTGGTCCACGACTCCATACACAGGTGGGAAATCCTCCTCTTCTACTTCACCAGTCCCTTATTTTTTTCGATCAAATCCACCATAAATCGGGGGGGAAGGTCCAAACGTTCCACCACACGCGGGAGATACCAAATGTGCGACCATTCACAGCATGGTCGCCACCGGAAATCAACATGGTCTTATTGAATGATGTACTTCTTCCTCCCAGTGCTATGTACACAGGTTGATGGCTGAATTCTGGGGGATAAGTGCTATTACCACTGGACCCGCTTGATGGCACCAGTGAAGCATCGCTGCACTGCAGTGGAAAAGTGATAGTACCATGCAACTTATGCCTCCAGTAGTCTTGACCAGTCTGGAGACTCCAAAGAATTCATGATCTGTTGTCCATGCAATGCAGAGAACTTACAACAGGATGACTGAGGAGCAGCAGCACTCTGATGATAATCAATCAGATAAGCCTGAGGAAGATGGATTTACTAAAATGCTCCTTGACATGGTGTGGTAGGCTATATTAGGGGTATTGCAGTACTTAGGTGGGATGTACCTTATACTGTAGTATGAGTGGTAGAACCTGCCTGCTGGTTCCACCCAGCAGGCGGAGCATAATAGTCTGTGTTTCACCCACAGCAGTCATTCTGTACCGGAGCTGCTGGGGTAACTACTTGTTCATTAAAGCCTTCAATTGGACTACAGTCTCGCTTCAGTCGTGACTAATCATGCATCAATTTAATGAACAAGTATTGAAGAATGGCTGCGCTCCGCATCAAGCCATAGTGTCTGCAAATCAACCCTCACGCGGCAAATGCAGCAGCAACTTTTAAACATTGGCTGGCATATTTCAACGGGTACATCAGGATGGCCCCGACTAACCCCACGAAGGAACAGAAAATGCAAGTCCTCCACTCAAGGGTGAGCCCGGAAATCTACATGCTTATCGAAGGCGCGGACGGTTACGAGGATGCAATGACTTTGTTAAAAGAGCACTACATCCGCACTGTGAATCAGGTATACGCTCAGCATCTTTTAGCTACCAGACGGCAGATCCCAGAGGAATCACTGGACGATTTCTACCATGCATTGTTAGTGTTATGTACAAACTGTAATTGTCCACAAGTCTCAGCCAATGACCACACCGAACTCTTAATACGGGATGCTTTTGATGCGGGCATGCTGTCCTCTAAAATTGGCCAGCGACTGCTGGAAAACAACACTCTAGGGCTTAAAGAGGCACGGAAACTTGCGCACTCCCTAGATGTAGCCTCCCGCAATGCCCAGGCCTACGTTCGCGCAGTACCCGCGTGGCCAGGGTGGACCCCACCCGCGGCCGATTCCAAAGCACCCCTAAATTCCCCACAAGCTTGTGCAGTGCGACAGCCAGGAAACCCCGGGGGGGGGGTGCCCGATGCTATTTTTGCGGGCAAAACAAACACCTCCGGCAACGCTGCCCGGCCCGATCCGCAATCTGCAAAGTCTGCGGGAAGAAGGGGCACCTCGTAGCAGTATGCCAGGCCCGGTCGGCCGCCGCTGTCTCCACATGTGAACCGGGCTCGCTGCCATTCATCTCCTCACAGGCCATGTGCGAGTCATGGGGGCAGCCACCTTGGATGACGTCTCAGGACCCCGACTTGGGTGGCCGTGTATCGCCCGATGAGATCTCTCAGCTTCTGCCACAACTTGCCTCAGTGACACTGGACCAGTCTCGGCCCCGAACGATTTCAACCGCTACGATGTCGGTACTCATCAACAGGGACAAGACATCCTGCTTGATCGACTCTGGGAGCACGGAGAGCTTCATCCTTCCCAATATGGTAAGGCATTGCTCCCTCGCTGTACACCCGATTAAACAAAAGATCTCCCTGGCCTCTGGGTCCCACTATGTGGAGATCCGGGGGTACTGCATAGCCAACCTCACGGTCCAGGGCGTGGAGTTCAATAACCTCCGACTCTAGGTCCTCCCCCATCTCTGCGCTGCCACACTCCTGGGATTGGACTTCCAGTGTAACCTGCAAAGTTTAACATTCAAATTCGGCAGCCCCATACCCCCCTCACTGTCTGCGGCCTCGCGACCCTCAAGGTCGACCTGCCTTCCCTGTTTGCAAACCTTACCCCCGATTGCAAACCCGTCGCCACCAGGACCAGACCTTCATTAGGTCGGAAGTCCAAGGTTACTAAAGGAAGTCAATATCGAGGCCAGCAACAGCCCTGGAGAGCCCTCAAGTCGTGTTTGTAAAGACCGGGTAGAAACATAGGATGGTCATAGACTACAGTCAGACCATCAACAGGTATACGCAGCTCGACGCGTATCCTCTCCCCCGCATATCTGAAATGGTCAACCAGATAACGCAATACAAGGTTTTCTCCACAGTAGACCTTAAATCAGCCTACCACCAGCTCCCCATTCGCCCGGACGATCGCAAGTGCACTGCATTCGAAGCAGATGGGCGGCGCTACCACTTTCTAAGGGTTCCCTCTGGTGTCACAAATGGAGTCTCGGTCTTCCAACGGGAGACGGGCCAAATGGTTGACTGGTACGGTCTGCAGGCCACGTTCCCGTGTCTCGACAATGTCACCATCGCTTCCGGTTGCGGCTACGCAGAGCTAAGCCGCACGATTCGGCAGCTCCCGCTACCACGGACTTTCGGGCTCGCTAGAGGAGCCCCAACGGAACTTTTTTTTGGCGCATCCCGTGGGGAAGGGAAGAGAGGGGTCCCCCTCCAACATCTATGAAATGGACCAGAAGTGCAACGGCCAAAGGAGCGGCACTGGAGCAACGGGAGAAGCGAGGGAAAGAAAACAAAATGGCGGCGGCCAGGGACAAAGGGGAGCTGCAGGAGTTCATCAAGCGCTGCTTCGAGGAGCAGTGCGAGGAGATGCACAAGGACATGTTGGCACCTACGCTTTCGGCAATTGAAGGACTCTGGATCACCCAGAAGGTCCACGAAGTTAAGATCCAGGAGGTACAGAAAAGAGTCAGTCAGAACGAGGATGAGCTCGTGGGCCTGGCGGTGAGAGTGGAGCAGAACGAGGCGCTACACAAGAGGTGGGCGGGAAGACTCGAATACCTGGAGAACAGGTCGAGGAGAAAGAATCTGCGGATCCTGGGTCTCCCTGAGAGAGTGGAGGGGGCCGATGCCGGGGCACACGCAAGCACGATGCTCGAGGCGATGATGGGCACGAAGGCCCCTTCGAGGCCGCTGGAGTTGGACGGGGCACATCGGGTGCTGGCGAGGAAGCCCCAGGCAAATGAGCCGCCAAGGGCGAAGGTGGTGAGGTTTCACCGGTTCACGGACAGAGAGTGGGTCCTGAGATGGGCCAAGAAGGAGCGGAGCAGTAAGTGGGACAATGCAGAGATCCGAATATACCCGGACTGGAGCACGGAGGTTGCAAAGCGGAGAGCGGGTTTCAACCGGGCCAAAGCGGCGTTGTACCGGAAAGAAGTGAAATTCGGAATGCTGCAGCCAGCGCGACTGTGGGTCACATACAAGGGCCAACACTATTACTTCGAAACGCCTGAAGAGGCATGGACCTTTGTGCAAGCCGAAAAGTTGGACTTTAACTGAGGGCTTGTGAGGGTGGGGGGGATGTTTGAGGTTTGATGTGTGATGGTTGTTGTATATAGGGGGTCAATCACGCGCAGGAAATGTTATAGGGCTGGGGGAGAGAGACAAGGCCACGACAGGAGCTGCGCCAGAGGGGACGGAGCGGGCTTTGGAAAGCGCGGGTTTTTTTCCCGCGTGCGGGAAGAAAGGCGGGAAGGGGAACGAAGAAATGCATATTGATTGGGAGACTCCCACACGGGGGGGTCAAAGGGATGGCGGGGAAAGCCGGGGTCAGCAGGCGTCAGCTGACTTACAGGAGTGACATGGGGGGGGAGCAAAAAAGCTAGGCGGGGGCGAGGGGAGGGGAGGGGGGAAGGGGGGGAAAAAAGGGTTGCTGCTGCACTGGCCGAAAGGGAATGGGACACAGAAGAGGTGGTCGGGACGGGGGTCCCCCGTCTGGGGGACTGGAGGGTGAGGGAGGCATGGACACAGGACTGGCCCAGAAAAGGAGATGGCTAGTCGGCAGGGGAGGGTGGGGGTGAGAGCCCCTCCAATCCGACTGATAACGTGGAACGTGAGGGGCCTGAATGGGCCGGTGAAGAGGGCTCGAGTGCTCGCGCTCTTAAAGGGACTGAAGGCGGACGTGGTCATGCTCCAAGAGACACACCTGAAGGTGGCGGACCAGGTCAGGTTAGAAAGGGATGAGTAGGACAGGTATTCCACTCGGGACTGGACGGGAAGAATAGAGGGGTGGCAATATTGGTGGGAAAGCGGGTGTCATTTGAGGCCAAGACTATTGTAGTGGACAATGGAGGGCGATATGTAATGGTGAGCGGTAGGCTGCAAGGGACGTGGGTGGTGTTGGTAAACGTATACCCCCCGAACTGGGATGATGCAGGATTCATGAAGCGCATGCTGGGGCGCATTCCGGACCTGGAGATAGGAGGCCTGATAATGGGAGGGGACTTCAATACAGTGTTGGATCCAGCACTGGACCGCTCCAAATCAAGGACTGGAAAGAGGCCGGCGGCGGCCAAGGTACTTAGGGGGTTTATGGATCAGATGGGGGGAGTGGGCCCATGGCGGTTTGCAAGGCTGCAGGCCAGGGAATTTTCTTTCTTCTCCCATGTACACAAAGCCTACTCCCGGATAGATTTCTTTGTTCTGGGTAGGGCGCTCATCCCGAGAGTGGAGGGGACGGAGTATTCGGCTATAGCCGTTTCGGACCATGCCCCGCACTGGGTGGAACTGGAGCTGGGAGAGGAGAGGGACCAACGCCCGTTGTGGCGGCTGGATGTGGGACTGCTGGCGGACGAGGTGGTGTGTGGGAAGGTGAGGGGGTGTATCGAAAGGTACTTGGAGGCCAACGACAACGGGGAGGTACGGGTGGGGGTGGTATGGGAGGCGTTGAAGGCGGTGATCAGGGGAGAGCTCATCTCCATTAGGGCTCATAGGGAGAAGACAGAGGGTATGGAAAGGGAGAGGTTAGTGGGGGAGATTTTGAGAGTGGACAGGAGATACGCAGAGGCCCCGGAGGAAAGATTACTTGGGGAAAGACGACGGCTCCAGACGGAGTTTGACCTGTTGACCACAGGGAAGGCGGAGACACGGTGGAGGAAAGCGCAGGGGGCGACCTACGAGTATGGGGAAAAGGCTAGTCGGATGCTGGCACACCAGCTCCGTAAGAGGATGGCAGCGAGGGAAATAGGGGGAGTCAAAGATGGAAGGGGAGCCACAGTTCGGAGTGCGACGAAAATAAACAAGTTATTTAAGGCCTTTTATGAAGAGCTGAACAGATCCCAGCCCCCAGCGGGGAAGAGGGGATGAGACGATTCCTAGATCAACTGAGATTCCCGAGGGTGGAGGAACAAGATGTGGCTGGTTTGGGGGCACCAATTGGGTTGGAGGAGCTGAGCAAGGGTTTGGGGAGTATGCAGGCCGGGAAGGCCCCGGGACCGGACGGATTCCCGGCGGAATTCTACAGGAAGTACGTAGACCTGTTGGCCCCGCTACTGGTGAGGACCTTTAATGAGGCAAGAGAGGAGGGGACCCTGCCCCCGACAATGTCGGAAGCGACAATTTCTTTGATCCTAAAGCGGGACAAGGACCCACTGCAATGTGGATCGTACAGGCCGATCTCGCTCCTCAATGTGGATGCAAAGTTGCTGGCACAAGTGCTGGCCACGAGGATCGAGGACTGTGTCCCGGGGGTAATCCATGAAGACCAGACGGGATTCGTAAAGGGCAGGCAATTAAACACTAACGTGCGGCTGCTCTTAAACGTGATAATGATGCCATCGGAGGAGGGAGAGGTGGAGATAGTGGCAGCTATGGACGCGGAGAAGGCCTTTGACCGAGTAGAGTGGTAGTACCTCTGGGAGGTATTGCGCAGGTTTGGGTTCGGGATAGGGTTTATCAATTGGGTTAAGCTCCTTTACAGAGCCCTGATGGCAAGTGTAGTGATGAACCGGCGGAGGTCGGAGTACTTTTGACTGTACCGAGGGACGAGGCAGGGGTGCCCCCTGTCCCCCCTGTTGTTCGCATTGGCGATCGAACCATTGGCCATGTCATTGAGGGAGTCTAATAAATGGAAGGGGGTGGTCCGAGGGGGAGAAGAGCATCGGATGTCGCTATATGCGGATGACCTGTTGCTGTACGTGGCGGATCCAATGAAGGGGACGGTGGAGGTCATGCAGACTCTAAGGTATTTTGGGGAGTTTTCGGGCTATAAGCTCAATGTAGGGAAGAGTGAGCTCTTTGTATTACAGACGGGGGACCAAGAAAGAGGGATAGGGGACCTACCGCTGAGGAGGGCGGAGGGGAGCTTTCGGTATCTGGGGATCCAGATATCCAGGAGTTGGGGGACCCTACATAAACTGAATCTGACGAGGTTGGTGGTGCAAATGGAGGAGGATTTCAAAAGATGAGACATGTTACTGCTCTCGCTGGCGGGTAGAGTGCAGTCGGTCAAAATAGTGGTCCTTCCGAGGTTTCTGTTTGTGTTTCAGTGCCTTCCCATCGTGATCACCAAGGCCTTTTTTAAGAGAGTCGGTAGGAGTATTATGGGGTTTGTGTGGGCGAATAAGTCCCCGAGAGTAAGGAGAGGGTTCCTGGAACGCAGTAGGGACCGAGGAGGTTTGGCGCTGCCAAACCTGGGGCGCTACTACTGGGCAGCAAATGTGGCGATGATCCGCAAGTGGGTTATGGAGGGAGAGGGGGTGGCATGGAAGAGGATGGAGATGGCGTCGTGTAAAGGAATGAGCCTGGGGGCGTTGGTGACGGCACCGCTGCCGCTCTCGCCGACAAAGTATACCACGAGCCCGGTGGTGGCGGCAACGCTAAGGATCTGGGGTCAGCGGAGATGGCACAGGGGTGCAATGGGAGCATCGGTGTGGTCCCCGATCAGGGGTAACCACCGGATTGTCCTGGGGAAGATGGACGGGGGTTTCCAGAGCTGGCATCGGGCGGGGATTGGAACGTTCATCGACGGGACGTTTGCGAGCCTAGGGGCACTGGAGGAGAAGTTTGAGCTACCCCCGGGAAATGCCTTTAGATATATGCAGGTGAGGGCTTTTGTGAGGCGACAGGTGAGGGAATTCCCGTTGCACCCGGCACAAGAAGTTCAAGATAGGGTGATCTCGGGTGTATGGGTCGAGGAGGGCAAGGTGTCGGAAATACACCAAGAGATGAAAGAAGAGGGGGAAGCGCTAGAAGAGTTGAAGGGTAAATGGGAGGAGGAGCTGGGGGAGGAGATCGAGGAAGGGCTGTGGGCTGATGCCCTGGGTAGGGTTAATTCCTCCTCCTCGTGTGCCAAGCTCAGCCTGATACAATTTAAGGTGGTTCACAGAGCACACTTGACTTGGGTGAGGTTGAGTAGGTTCTTTGGGGTAGAGGACAGATGTGGAAGGTGCTCAGGGAGCCCGGCGAACCATGTCCATATGTTTTGGTCATGCCCGGCACTGGAGGGGTTCTGGAGAGGAGTGGCGGGAGCAATATCTCAGGTGGTGAAAGTCCGGGTCAAGCCAATCTGGGGGCTAGCTATATTTGGAGTAGTGGACGAACCGGGAGTGCAGGAGGCGAAAGAGGCCGGCATTCTGGCCTTTGCGTCCCTCGTAGCCCGGCGAAGGACCTTACTAATGTGGAAGGAGGTGAAGCCCCCCAGCCTGGAGGCCTGGATAAATGATATGCTGGGTTCATAAAGTTGGAGAGGATTAAGTTCGCCTTGAGAGGGTCTGCGCAGGGGTTCTACTGGCGGTGGCAACCGTTCCTAGACTATCTCGCGGAGCATTAGAGGAAGGTCGGTCAGCAGCTGCAGCAACCTTGAGGGTGGGGGATGTCCTGGGAGCGGGGGGGGGGGACGGGGGGGGGGGACGGACTGCCTGGGATGGTGGATGGGCAAGAGAGATAACATGAAGGGTTGGGGAAACCGGCACGTTCAGGAGAGGGCCAGTATACAAAGCTGTGTAAATATATCATTTTGCCATGTATATATCTTGCTCTGCGCGATTTCTCGTTTTTCTGTTACGGCGGGGGGTTGGGGGGGGGGGGGGCGGGGTTATTGTTTGTAAGGGAGAAAAATTATGTTAAAAAACTTTAATAAATATATATTTTTTAAAAAGACAATGTCACCAACTGCAGCCACGACCAGCAGGACCACGACACCAACCTCCGCAAATTCCTCCATACCGCAAAAATCCTTAACTTAACCTATAACAAGGACAAATGCGTGTTTAGCACCGACCGCCTAGCCATCCTCGGCTATGTAGTCATAGGCCCAGACCCCGAATGCATGATGGAGTCAGAGGCCCAGATCCCGAACACATGCGCCCCCTCATGGAGTTTCCACTGCCCCAAGGCCCTGAAACGTTGCCTAGGCTTCTTTTCTTATTACGCCCAGTGGGTCCCCAATTATGCGGACAAGGCCCGCCCACTAATCCAGTCCACGGTTTTTCCCCTGTCGGCAGCGGCTCGCCAGGCTTTCAGTCGCATCAAAGCAGACATCGCCAGGGCGACGATGCACTGGATGAGTCCCTCCCCTTCCAGGTCGAGACCGATGCATCAGACGTAGCTCTGGCTGCCACCCTCAATCAGGCGGGCAGACCCGTGGCAGTCTTCCCACGCACCCTCCACGCCTCAGAAATCCGCCATTCCTCCGTCGAGAAGATGGCCCAAGCCATCGTCGAAGCTGTGCGGCATTGGAGACATTACCTGGCCGGCAGGAGATTCACTCTCCTCACTGACCAACGGTTGGTAGCCTTCATGTTTGACAATGCACAGCGGAGCAAAATTAAGAATGATAAGATCTTACGGTGGAGGATCGAGCTCTCCACCTATAATTACGAGATTTTGTATCATCCCGGGAAGCTCAACGAGCCTCCTGATGCCCTGTCCCGCGGCACTTGTGCCAGTGTACAAGTAGACCGACTCTGGACCCTCCACGACAACCTCTGCCACCCGGGGGGTCACCCGGTTCTTCCACTTTGTTAAAACCCGCAATCTTCCCTACTCCATCGAGGAGGTCAGGGCTGTAACCAGAAACTGCCAAATCTGCGCAGAGTGCAAGCCGCACTTCTACAGGCCAGAGAAAGCGCACCTGGTGAAGGCTTCCTGCCCCTTTGAACACCTCAGCGTGGATTTCAAAGGGCCCCTTCCCTTCACCGACTGCAACACGTATTTCTTAAACGTGATTGATGTGTACTCCCGGTTCCCTTTCGCCATCCCCTGTCCCGACATGATGGCTGCCACCATCATTAAAGCCCTCCACAGCATCTTTACCCTGTTTGGTTTTCCCGCCTACATCCAGAGCGATAGGGGGTCCTCCTTCATGAATGACGAGCTGCGTCATTTCCTGCTCAGCAAGGGCATTGTCTCCAGCAGGATGACCAGTTACCAGCCCCAGGGAAATGGGCCGGTAGAGAGGGAGAACGGGACGGTCAGGAAGGCCGTCCTACTGGCCCTCCGGTCCAAGAATCTCCCAGTGTCCCGATGGCAGAAGGTCCTCCCTGATGCACTTCACTCCATCCGATCACTACTGTGCACTACTACCAACGAAACACCTCATGAACGTCTCCTTGCCTTCCCTTGTAAGTCCTCCTCGGGGACTTCGCTCCCAATGTGGCTGGCAGCCCCCGGACCCGTCCTACTCCGCAAACACGTACGGGCCCACAAGTCGGACCCACTGGTCGAGAGGGTACATCTCCTCCATGCAACCCCCAGTAAGCCTATGTGGCGCACCCCGACGGCTGACAAGACACGGTCTCCCTCCGGGATCTGGCCTCCGCTGGATCCCCCCACCACCACCACCACTACCAACCCCAACCATTTTTTCACCGGCGCACACCACCGCAGTCCTCTTCCCAGGAGGATCCATCCTCCCACTGGCCCCATCCGGATGCGATGAAGCTGAAGACGACACGCTCCCAAAGCCACGGATGCCCGAGCCGACACCAGCATCACCGCCGGGACTGCGACGATCGCAGAGGACGACCAGGGCCCCCGACCGGCTTATAGTTTCATTGTAAAATGAACTTGTAAATAATTGTCTGTAAATGTGTGTGTATTGCATGTAAAGGCACCGAAGGTACCGCTATAACCCCTACCACTGTAAAAGCAAGGCCACCACCCCCGCCGGACTCTTATTTAAACAGGGGGTGAATGTGGTAGGCTATATTAGGGGTATCCCGGTACCTAGGTGGGATGTACCTTATACTGTAGTATGAGTGGTAGAACCTGCCTGCTGGTTCCGCCCAGCAGGCAGAGCATAAGAGTCTGTGTTTCACCCATAGCAGTCATTCTGTACCGGAGCTGCTGGGGTGACTACTTGTTCATTAAAGCCTTCAATTAGACTACAATCTCGCTTCAGTCATGACTAATCGTGCATCACATGGCAAATAGGGGAGAGCCAGCTAAGAATGCATGTTCAGCCATTTATCACCCACAAACTGGCGAGTGCAAAACTAGGCATGCACATGAATGCAAACACAACATTCCTGCACAATAAGGAATGTCCCTAACTGTCCTGCTGTCATCAATGTGTTCGGACCAAGGTAATCTCAAATGAAAATTATGCACACCTGAATAAAGTGAAACAGATACAGGGCATATGTTTTTAAAATAAATTTAGTGTACCCAATTCATTTTTTTCCAATTCAGGGGCAATTTAGCGTGGCCAATCTACCTACCCTGCACATTTTAGGGGTTGGGGTAAGTCCCACGCAGACACTGGGAGAATGTGCAGACACCACACGGACAGTGACCCGGGGCCGGGATCGAACCTGAGTCCTCGGCGGCGTGAGGCAGCAGTGCTAACCACTGTGCCGCCTTGCAGCCCCAGACATTTTTATTCTAGGTTCAACCATGGTTTTTTTTCCTTCTCACTCACTCCTTGGTTGATGCAGATTTTTTTTCTTCTGGAAAAGCTGTATCTTTCAACCCTTTACATTTGCACAGAAACCATCCTCTGCAACCACTGTTAGCTTCTGGCTGCTGCTCAGTAAAGAGTCAAGAGTTCTGCTCCTTTATTTTCCTTGAACACGCTCTGTACAAAACTCCATTACCATATCACACCCAACAAGGGCCACGTGCAACCTCTTGACATTTCAGTGTCAATTATTGGATACTTAACATCATTGAGACATCTAATTGGAATGTCTCTTAACCCAGGCATTGTTAAACTCGGAGGCACGACCCGCTGGTGGGTCGTGGGTGGATGCTGGGAGGATCGCGGAGCCGTCCATCGCGGCGCTCCCGATCGCACAAATCTGCGCGCAACAGCCATTGCAGCCGACTGTTAACGCCGGCTGCAAGCAGCCTTCAAAATGGCTGCGAACATGTTCTCCAAGGCAGTCTTCAGGACGCGCGACAATGCAGAATCGCCAAGCAGAAACTTATAGCCAAGTTCCGCACACATGAGTACGGCCTCAACCGGGACCTTGGATTCATGTCGTATTACATTCACCCCGCATCCTGAAGGCTGCCTTGGAGAACGCTAACCGGAAGATCAGATGCTGAATGCCCTTGACTGCTGAAGTGTTCCCCGACTGGAAGGGAACATTCCTGCCTGGCGATAGTCGCGCGATGTCCGTTCTCCCCGGAGCAGAGAAACTACGACATCTTCTTCGCAGCCTTCAACACGTCATCAATGAAGACGAACAACTTGCCAAGGTCATTCCCACACCCCCACTACTTGCCTTCAAACAACCGCGCAACCTCAAACAAACCATTGTTTGCAGCAAACTACCCAGCCTTCAGAACAGCAACCACGACACCACACAACCCTACCATGGCAGTCTCTGCAAGACGTGCCAGATCATCGACATGGGTACCACCATTATACGTGAGAACACCACCTACCAGGTACGCGGTACATGCTCGTGCGACTCGGCCAACGTTGTCGACCTCATACGCTGCAGGAAAGGTTGTCCCGAAGTGTGGTACATTGGCGAGACCATGCAACCGCTGCGACAAAGGATGAACGGACATCGCGCAACAATCGCCAGGCAGGGATGTTCCTTTCAAGTCGGGGAACACGTCAGCAGTCAAGGGCATTCAGCAAGGGCGGCGCAGTGGGTTAGCACTGTGGCCTCACGGCACCGAGGTCCCAGGTTCGATCCCAGCTCTGGGTCACTGTCCGTGTGGAGTTTGCACATTCTCCCCATGTTTGCATGGGTTTTGCCCCCACAACCCAAAAGATGTGCAAGCTAGGTGGATTGGCCACACTAAGTTGCCCCTTAATTGGAAGAAAAATAATTGGGTTCTCTAAATTTTTTTTTTTAAAAGAACATTCAGCCTCTGATCTTCAGGTAAGTGTTCTTCTCCAAGGCAGCCTTCAGGACGTGCGACAGCGATCGCCGAGCAGAAACTTATAGCCAAGTTCCACACACATGAGTACGGCCTCAACCGGGACCTTGGATTCATGTCGCATTACATTCACCACCCCCCCACCCCCCCACCACCATCTGGCCTGGGCCTGCGAAATCCTACCAATTGTCCTGGTTTGAGACAATTCACACCTCTTTAACCTGTGATTACCCCTCTCTCTGGCTCTGCAAAGACTCGCATTCAAAGTATCGTCTTGCATCTTTGACTTTGTCTATATAAATGTTTCTGGAACCTACCTCTTCATTCACCTGAGGAAGGAGCAGTGCTCCGAAAGCTAGTGATTTGAAACAAACCTGTTGGACTTTAATCTGGTGTTGTAAAATGTCTTACTGTGCTCACCCCAGTCTAACGCCAGCATTTCCAGATCAGAAATATTAACTCCTTATTGAGATGTATGGCCAAAAGTAGTGGGTGCCCTGAGTTCCTCTCCAAAAAGCCCCATTGTCTTGCAGTCACTCAGTTTCGTGAAATGATCTTTGGACAATGCATAAATGACAATAACCACCTCTCGCTGCATGGGATTTGGCTCTCAGTTGCATAGGAAGGCCAAAGGTTGGCAGTGCTCTCTTCAATATGTTTTTGCTCACCTTCTGCTGGTTGGGTAAAAACAGCAGGATCATTTATTAAGCCAGGACCATACTTTAAAAAAAATATATATGTTTATTCAAAGTTTTTCCAACAAAAATGTTCAACCAATTAAACCCACAGAAAAGAAAAAGAGAAAAAAACAGAACAGAACATAAACATATCAATCAAACATAATACAGAACTTATACAATGGGTTTTTCCCGCACATATTAACCCTCCCATATGCTTTTTTACAAGTACCCCGAGGAAAACCCCTCCCCCGCCCGCCCAAATACCCCCCCATGAAAGAGACCCCCCCTTCCCTCTCTTCCCCCCCCCCCCCCCCTCCCTGGGTTGCTGCTGCTGCTGACCGACCTCAGTCTAACGCTCCGCGAGATAGTCTAGGAACGGTTGCCCCCGCCTGAAGAACCCCTGCGCAGACCCTCTCAAGGCCAACTTTATCCTCTCCAGCTTAATGAACCCTGCCATGTCATTTATCCAGGCTTCCACACTGGGGGGGCTTCACGTCCTTCCACATGAGCAAGATCCTCCGCCAGGCTACCAGGGGCGCAAAGGCCAGAATACCGGCCTCTTTCGCCTCCTGCACTCCCGGCTCGTCCGCCACACCAAATAATGCCAGCCAGCCAGGACCATACTTTAAGTCAGGAGGGAAATACCATCATTTGAGGGTATAAACAGCCACTGTCATTTTTGTGTATGCATCTTCATATGGATTGGGTATATGGAAGGATATCTGTGGGAAGTGATGTGCTTTATTTGTGTTGTCACAAAATTGCCAACGGGTGGCAGAATTTCACTTTGCAATATATTGTGGCAAGATAAACATGTCTCAGATCCTGCAGGAGACAGCTGCAACGCACTGTATGGACTACAGTCTACTGAAAATCTAAAATGATTGTTCGTACAAAAGATAACAAATTATCCAATAATTGTGCAATGTAAATAACAGCAAAGTAGGAATTTAATGTCAAAACCTGTGCAGATCACCTGAATTAAACAACTTTAATTTTAAGAGTTGATTATTCCCAATACCATTTTGGAACTAGATTGATTCCACTCATGTGTTTACTTTAGTGGGAAGATTTTAGTAATCTCAGTGGATAGTTTATGCCTTCAAGTCAAAATGTCAAATCCCAATTCAGAGTCCTGAGCACATAATCCAGGCTGATACTTCAGTGCAGCACCAAATGAATGCTGTACTGTTGCTGTCTTTTGGATGAGTCATTACACTAAGTTTGTCCTCTCAAGTGGATCCCACTAGGAATGATTCGCCTGCTGCCAGACCTGCTGAGTTTTCCCAGCACATTTTGTTTTCTGTTAAGGTGTTGGGTGAGATGAATGATGAAATAAAACTGTGTACCAGGACAGCTTTGAGATAAAGTTGGAGAGAGAGAGAGAGAGAGAGTGTGTGTACATTTGGTGGTTCATGGCACCGAGTTTGGATTTCAGGATGGGTTGAGAACAGCAGTCTGAGAAATGTTGTATATCTCAGAGATGTCTGTAATCCTATGTAGATTCAAAATATGAAGGATGTAACTTCAGTTAGAATCCATGTGGAATAAGGCAGAGTTGGAGACAGTCGCTGAGAAAGGATGTGTGGCTGTGAAAGTTAGTTTTGGTAAAAACCCATCAAACACCAGAAGTGAAATGGAAAGCAATGAAAGCAAAGAAGGTGAAAGAAAATAGAAATCTGGTCAGAGAGAAAAGCAGAACTTCTTCAAGGTTGTTTAGTACAGGTACAGGAGAAGGCTTTGGAAATGACCGAGAAGATCATGAAAGTTGCCACCGAGGCAGGTCTTGGAAGCAGGGTTCAGAACAAATGGGGACCCCAATCCCTCTTCATTGGCAATAGTAACAAGACCACACAGAACCAGAGATCGGAAGGTCAATCCAGCTCTAGGCCTAGGAGACAGGATTAAATGTGTTCCATTGAATTTGACCTGCCTACCCTCCAGATCAAGATTCCCGAAACACGGCAGCCAGTTCTCCACCATCTCACCGGAGACATCAGGCACGACCGGGCTCCTAACCGCTTCCCCTTTGTCCTCACCCGAATTCGTCAGGATGGATGATAGGTCATGCAACAGGAACTCAACCGTGTAGAGGTGGGCTTCGACCAGAGACAGTGTTGTCTCTGCTACAAGAGCTTCCTCGTGCGCCACCAACACCTCCATAATGATGTCTCACAACTTTGAAATTGGGCTTTAAAGTCCTGCACAGGAAGAGCTAAGACTATCAGATGGACCACCTACATCATGAGCAGCCATCATCCATCTGTGTGCACCATAGCCAGGGTGGGAAACCTCTCAAAGGCAACTGCGCCATCAAAGACAAGGCCACCCGAACTCCCTCCAGCTGCCATGAATCAATGAGGATTAAAACATATTGGGCACAATTTAACAAACAAAAACCAGTCTCATTTTGGGTGTGTATAGTGGGTGTTTCTTCACGCCTGCAGCGCTGAGAATGACCCTGCTATCTAACGGCATCTGCCGTTTCTTTTGACTTCAGCCCGGTACGGCCACCCCTCTCAGCTCATCAGTGCAGGTAGATGACTCACAAATCGGGGCACCATTTTCAAATGCTGCCCTGATCCTTCAACACCCCCACTAGTCCTCCACTGCCACCTCCGGACCCCTCACTGCCTCAACTTATCTTTTAGGGAGTTTTAGAGTCCCCCCTCATCCGCCTCTTAAGGGCAGGGCACCCCTGAGCCCCATCCCTGGCACAGGCAGCCTGGCACCATCAAAGTAAAGACTCTTATCTTTTAGCTTTCATCATCATTATTTTTCACCACTTTCCCCCCTCTGAGTTTGTTTGTCTTGTATGTGAGGGTAGAGGGTGGGGCAGTTAAAGTGGGTAATAGGTATTAGTTTGTTGTTATCCAGTTGTATTTACTGAATATTTCATGATAGTTCTTGGTATAAATGAACAGTAGTCGCGTTTTCATTTACAAACCTGAAGACTGTGATTATTGAGCATTCAAGGGCCAAAGACTTCGGGTATTGTTAGAAGAATTATTGGTTAATTTATTTGTGGGTTTTTTTCAGAAAATATTTTATTGAGGCATTTATAATTTTAACAATTTTAGACATCAGGTATCAAGTTGATGAACGGCCGCCACCTCCGGGCAAACCCCTGCAGCGATCCCCCTCAAGGCAAATTTAATTTTCTCGAGTCTGAGAAGCCCTGCCATGTCGCTAATCCATACCGCTGACTTTGGGGGCTCTGAGTCCCTCCATCCTAGTAGGATCCGTCTCCAGGCCACCAGGGAGGCAAAGGCCAGGACATTGGCCTCTCTCACCCCCTGGGCTCCCGGGTCTTCCGACAGACCAAAGATCGTCACCTCTGGACTCGGTACCACCCTCAGCTTCAAAGCCTCTGACATGACGTCAGCAAACCCCTGCCAGAAACCCTTCGGCCTCGGACATGCCAAAATCGTATGGACATGGTTAGCAGGACCCCCACACAGCGCCCACACCTATCCTCCACTCCCTCAAAGAACCTGCTCATCCGGGCCACAGTCATATGTGCCCTGTGGACCACCTTAAATTGTATCAGGCTGAGCCTGGCGCATGATGAGGATGCATTGACTCGCATCAGGGCCTCCTCCCATAATACAGCCTCCAACTCCCAACCCAGCTCTTCTTCCCACTTTCCCTCCCTCCCACTCCATCAGTTCCTTGTAGATCTCTGAAACCTTCCCCTCTCCTACTCTTATTCTCAATACCACCTTATCCGTAGACCCTAGTGTGGCAGGTGTGGGAAGGTTGAAACCTGCCTCTGCACAAAATCCCTCATTGCAGACAGCAGAACCCATTCCCCCCAGGCAACTCAAACTCCTCCTCCAAGCTCGGGAAACCCTCATCAATAAAATGATCTCTAAATCTCTCGATCCCCCGCCTGCTGTCACCTCCGGAACCCCCCATCCAGCCCCCCGGAGTGAACCCGTGGTTATCACAATATCGGTGCCCACACTGATGCCCCCTCCAACCCATATGCTTCCGCCACTGTCCCCACACCCTCATGGCTGCCACTACTACCGGGCTCGTGGAGTACCTGGCAGGTGATAATGGCAGAGGTGGGCAGTACGGTAGCACAAGTGACTAGCACTGTGGCTTCACAGCTCCAGGGTCCCAGGTTTCATTTCCCACTGGGTCACTGTCTGTGCGGAGTCTGCACGTTCTCCCCGTGTCTGCGTGGGTTTCCTCGGGTGCTCCGGTTTCCTCCCACAGTCCAAAGACGTGCAGGTTAGCTGATTGGCCATAATAAATTGCCCCTGAGTGGCCAAAAAGGTTAGGAGAGGTTATTGTGTTACGGGGATGGGATGGAAGTCAGGGCTTAAGTGGGTCGGTGCAGACCTCGATGGGCCGAATGGCCTCCTTCTGCACTGTATGTTCTATGTTCTATGTTCTATGTTAAGGTGCCGCAAACAGTGCCCCCAAACTCGTGCCCCAAAATGAGGCCACCTCCATTCGTTCCCATACTGACCCCACCCCCACACTACCCACTTCCTGACCATCGCAATATTTGCCGCCCAATAATAATTGATAATATGCGGAAGAGCCAGCACTCCCCCACCTCCCACACCGCCCCCCGCTCCAGCAGTACATTATTCACCCGCGGGGTTTTACCCGCCCAGACAAATCCCAAGATCACCGCATTCACTTTTTAAAGAACGTCTTGGGACAAAAATTGGAAGGCTCTGAGAAACAAATAAAAACTTCGGGAAGACCATCATTTTCACTATCTGACCCGCCCCGCCAATGACAACGGAGCGTGTCCCACTTGTGAAAGTCCACCCTCATCTGTTCTACCAACCGACCCAAATTCAGTTCATGCAGCTGCTCCCATCCTGCGCCACCTACAATACCCAAATACCAAAAGCTCCAGCCTATCACTTGAACGGCATCTCCCCCAATCTCTTCTCCTGCCCCCTCACACCCGAATCGCAAAGATCTCACTCTTTAAAAAAAATAAATGTAGAGAACCCAATTCATTTTTTCCAATGATGGGGCAATTTAGTGTGGCTAATCCACCTACCTCGACGCCGTGAGGCAGCAATGCTGACCATTGTGCCACCGTGCTGCCACTCAAAGACCTCACTCTTACCCATATTCAATTTTATACCCTGAAAACGACCAAATTACTCTAATGTCCCCATAATCCCTCCAATCCCCCCAGAGGGTCCGATATGTATAAAAGTAAAACGTTCGCATAAAGCGAGATCCTACATCCCCCCCCCCACCCCGTACTATTCCTGCAGACCTTCGACGTTCTCAGTGCCATTGCCAACGGCTCTTTGGCCAGGGCAAACAGCAGGGGGGAAATTGGGCATCCCTGTGCCTTGTCCTCCCAATGTAACCTAAAATAACCTGACCTCTCCCGGTTCGTCCGCACACTTGCCACCGGTGCCTGATATAACAACCGGACCCTGTCCACAAAACCCTGCCCAAACCGCCCCAGGACCTCCCATAAGCATTCCCATTCACTCGATCCAAGTCCTTCTCTGTGCCCATGGCTACCACCTCGACATCCCGCCCCTCTGGGGGCATCATGATCACATTGAGTAACCTCCTGATGTTGGTTGCCAGATGCCTCTCCTTAACGAACCCCGTCTGGTCCTCCCCTATTACCCCTGGGATGCAGTCTTCGATCCTCGAAGCCAAGATCTTCACCAGTAGTTTGGCATGTACATTTAACAGGGAGATCAGTCTAAATGACCCACATTGTTGCGGATCCTTATCACGCATTAAAATGAGGGAGATTGTAGCCTGTGACATCGGGGGAAGTACTCCCAGCTCCTTTGCCTCATTAAAAGCCCTTACCAACAGCCGCTGTCGTGTTGAGTGTTCTGATGCACAAATGATCCAACACGGCTGTAGATGGTACAACTCTGTTTTATTGTCTAAACAATAGTAACAACTAACTGCTGGCTTGGGTACGTGCTTCACCAGCTAACCTGTGGACCCAGCCCTATCACTATCTTAGTGAGGCACTCAGCACATGGTCTATGTCTGAGTGGCACGCTGTGAGCTCTGTGCTCTGAGCTATCTCCTGGTAGAATGAGCAGGAACTGTGGTGTTCCCTGTTTTATAGTGCGTGTGCTCTCACTGGTGATTGGCTGCGATGTTATGTGTGTGCTGGTTGGTCCAACTGCCTGTCCATCAGCGTGTGTGTGATTGCACCATGATATGCTGATGTGGATATCATGATAGCCGCAACCGACAACCCCAAGAACATCTTGTATTAGATGCTGCCTCACGGCTCCGATCCTGGCTCTGGGTCACTGTCCATGTGGAGTTTGCACATTCTCCCCGTGTTTGCGTGGGTTTCGCCCCCACAACCCAAAGATGTGCAGGCTAGGTGGATTGGCCACGCTAAATTGTCCCTTAATTGGAAAAATGAATTGGGTACTCTAAATGTAAAAAAAACAAGAACAATTTCACCAGATACCCGTCCGGTCCTGGGATCTTACCCGACTGCATTGCTTCCAGCCCCTCCACTAACTCCTGATCCTGACTTCAGTCAGCCCAATTGGGGGCCCCCAGGCCATCCACTAACTCCTGATCCACCTTCGGGAACTCCAACTTTCCAGAAACCATCTCATCCCTTTTTCCCCGGGTTGTGGGGTTCCGACTCGTACAATTTTCTATAGAAGTCCCTAAACACCCCATTCACCCCCGCCAGGTCCAAGACTGTATTCCCACCTGTGTCTTTCACTTTCCCAATCTCCCTCGCTGCCTCCTGTTTCCTCAACTGGTGCGCTAGCATCCTCATCACTGTAGCCACCTGAGTTGGCCACTTCCTGACTTAAAATGGAGAACCGCAAAGGCTGAAGGGAAATTTAGCCAACACAGGCAAAGACTAGAAAATACAGAAATCATGTGTATTGAAACCTGTAAGAAACCAGACAGCACTGAAGCCTGTAGCCACCTGCATAGTAATGAGCAATTCCAAGGCACAATTGCAACAGTTAAGGTGAATAAAGCCAAGCCAGACTTCTCGGCGCCAGCAGAAGCCAAGACAAAGGGAGCCAACGGACATTTAGGGACCGCCCAACGATCAGGAACAACTCCAGTATTGGAGAAATTGATCCAAGTGATCGGAACGCAGTCCAATCACTTGGAACCAGGTACGGGGCCCGCCCTGAAGGGTGGGAAGCCCCTGGGGACTATAAAGTAAAGCCCCAAGTTCAAATCGTTCTTCTTTGGCAGGGTCACTCAGCAGCTCGAACCAACCTTGACAGTGACCTGCCTCGCTGCCGGTGCCCAACCAAGTAAGTCTCAAGTCAACGCTCGCTACGAGATAAGCGCTCTAGCTACCAGTCCATACCAGCTTTTGAATCCTGCAGACTCCGGACCTGAACGAAAGGTCATTTGTTCCCCTGGCTGGTGGGCCAGTCCGAAGCTAAGTATAGGCCTTTTAGTGATAGGAATAGTCTAGAAAGTAGAGTTTATGCATGAGTAGTGATTTACTGTGTATAATAAATGTGTTTTGATTTGAATCTTACTAATTGGTGTGTTGAGTTATTGATCATTACTTGAACTTGAACCTCGTGGCGGTATCATAAAGATACATGCCGACTCTAGAGCAAAGGTTAAACAAACAGAGCAAATTACGAATTAAGAGCCAACCAAACGTTAGCAACATATTACTGGTGACATCCTGACGGGACCCGACTTTGAAGTGGCTTAACCATTCCGGAGAACCCAAAATTTGAATTAGAAATCCAATTGGGAACTGAAAAATCACAAGTGTTCAAGCAGTTCTGATCAATCCTCATAATTCGGAAGTGTGTTAATGCATGCGTAACTAACAGGGCTATAAGGTAATACTGCTAGATTTTTGTTGTGACAAAACTGTCGGGAGTTTGTATTCCGGAAAATAGCGAAAGCTGTACCCGTAATTACAGCACGGCCTTAATACCCCTCGTTCCAAATTTAAAGAGAAGTATTCAGAGAGGAAAGATGGCAATGCAGGCAATGCAACGCCTCATGAACCCCGAAGAATTCGTGGTCGCAGCGACCAGCAGTATAGTCGGACAGTGTCCCGTTTGGGAAGAGGAAATCAGAAAGTACCTCAAAGGGAAAGGATGGCCCCGTTGGAGCGAATTCTGTGACAATGAGGAAAGAGGACCTGGGAGTATAGGACATACTTGGTGGGGGAACCTGTCAGAAATTCATAAGAAAAGCTTGGGAAAAGCTCGCAAGCCAATGGCAATCGTGTCCTGTTTGGCTCAATTGCGAGGCACATGAGGAGGTCATTCAGACGCTCCGTAAAGAGATAGAAGGAGTAAATCGAATGAGCAAGGTCGATGTAAGTGAGGTTGAGAAAGAGAACCTAGAATTAAGAAGAAAGTTAGCAGCAAAGGACGGAGAGGTGGATGATGCCATGTGGGCACACCAGTCTTGTCTGGCGCACCTAAGCAGCTTCCAGACACAGTACGAAAAGGCCTATCAGGACACGCAACATGCAGTCCTGGTAAGAGAGGAAACAGAGAAACAGGTAGAGGCATTGCAAAAGCAGTGTAGCGACCTGAAAGCAGCATTACGAGCACACCATGCTACCACCACGGAGCACAGACAGAGCTCACTAGATCATGCAAAGCGCAGGAAGCAGATTGCAGAACTGCAGTCTTTGCTTTCCGTTCAGAATGGATTCCAGAGCACCTTTGGATCACAGTTAGATATAGAAGACGGCCCGGATTGGGAAGAATTAAATGAGACCACGCATAGATATGTTCAGGGAACATGTGCGCAAGGAAATCCCCAGAAGAGAAAAGTGCCCCAACCCCCCACATCGCAGATAGTTCAGGCACCAATGAACCCAGTAACCACCCACCGCACAGTCACATCGGAAGGAGACACGGAATTCCTGTATACCACCCCCTTAACCGTGACCCAATTACGGGACGCGTGCGAGAAAATCACACCGTTCCTCCCCACCTCAGACCCCCACCACTTCTTTGCTGGAGTAAAGCAGTAGGCGACCATGTACGGCCTGGACGAGCGTGAGCACGTGAAGCTCACAGTTTTGAGTTTAGATCCTTCGGTCGTAGCAGCCCTTCCCGACCCACAGAATGTAGGAGGAGGCACCCTTGCAGAAATGCACGCAGCAATCCTAGATGCGATCGGCTACAACAGAGGTGACCCCGTAGGAGGCCTGAATAAGTGCAGGCAGAAAAAGATGGAACACCCCACAGCGTTTGCTGGACGCCTGTGGATTCATTTCACACCAGTTTTTGGCAATTTAGAACGCGCCCATTTGTCCCAAGACGGTATGGCCAAATGGACCCACACCCTTATCTCCCATGCCACAGAGGCAGGACAAAAAGCCTGTACGAACTATGACCCCTCAGAGGAAGCCCACAATGAGAAATGGGTTTTAAAAAGATTGTCCCGCACCTGGGAGCAGTCTGTACAAAACAAACCCGCAGTTAGGAAACCCGAGGAACAGCAGGCAGGAGCAGACATCCAAGCGGTGAAAACGCACCAGAACCCCGCATGGGTAAACAAAGGCAGGAACAGCCCCCCACAAAAGCCACAGGAGTGTTACAACTGTGGACAGTTAGGACACTTTGCACGAGAATGCAATGCCCCACGAAAGCCATAGAGAGCCCAGCAGACAGGCACTCTGAATAAGAATAGGACAGAGCCCATACATAGTGTGAGCACCTGTTCAGACCAGACGGATTTGAACGGAACGGACTGACGGTGTTCGGGTTCCCCTAGTTGGGTCTGCGACACCCTTTGGGATAGGTCCGGCCGACCAGTAGTTGCAGCAAAGATACGGGGACAGCCCATCGAATTTCTCTGGGACACAGGAGGGTCCCGCACCACAATCAATTCCTCCACCATATTCCAGAAAGACACGTGGCCCACTACAGCCACCATCACCCTCAGCGGCTTCACAGGCCACTCACAGCAGGGACACATCACAGCCCCTGTACCCATTCAGATTGGCAATATAATGACAAAGCACCCCATAGTTTTAGTCGATCTACCCCACACAGCAGAACACATTTTGGGAATTGACTTTCTGAACTCCCACCACCTTTCATTCGATCCAGTAAACCAATGTGTTTGGAGAATGGCAAAATCCGCAAGAACCCCCGCAACGCTCACAATATGTGAATACGCAAACAAGATTAGCGCAGTCGGCGAATTTTGGTTTGACCAGACCACAATTAGCACAGACAAGCAGGTTAGGGCAGTTCTGCAGAAGCACAGGACAGCATTCGCGACCCACAAACACGACTGTGGCCGGATGACTGGTTCTGTTCAAATCACAGGACCTGACCCCAGACCCCAAAAGCAATATGGATTTCCCCAAGAAGCAGAGGGAGAAATCGCAAAAGTTATCAACAGCTTATTAGAGCAGGATGTACTCAGATCAGTAGCCTCCACTAATAATGCCCCGATTTGGCCAGTGAGAAAGCCCGATGGATCATGGCGACTGACCATCGATTACCGGGAACTCAACAAAGTCACCCCCGCAGCAGCCCCCACGGTAGCCACAAGTCCCGAGACCATGCTCAAACAGGGACTCAACTCACAATACTTTACGGTTTTAGATGTCGGTAATGGATTCTGGTCCATTCCATTGGCAAAAGCGTGCCAATACAAATTTGCCTTCACTTTTAAAAATCAGCAGTACACGTGGACATGCCTTCCACAAGGATTCCACAACTTCCCCTCCATTTTCCACCGACAGCTGGCAAATGATTTGTCAAAATTTTCTCGCCCCGAATGTCTGGTCCAGCATGTGGACGACCTATTACTGCAGACAGACACCAAGGCAGAGCACATCGAGCTTCTGTCCGAACTCCTGGAACTCCTACAGAAAATTGGTTGTAAAGTAAACCCCAAAAAGGCCCAGATTTTGGAAAACAAAGTGATATATTTGGGTACGAGTATCACACACGGTAAACGCGAGATCGAGCACAAAAGAATTAACTCGATTGCCAAATTGCCCCTTCCCCAGAATGTTTCAGCCCTCTGGTCGTTTTTAGGACTGGTTGGCTACTGCCGAAACCAAATTGACGGTTTCGCCACCAAGGCAGCACCGCTCTCGGAACTCCTAAAGAAAGGAGCCCCTTGGGAATGGCTTCCGCAGCATACGGATGCTGTGGATGCTTTGAAAAGAGCCCTCATTGCAGCCCCCGCACTACAGGTTCCAGACCCGCTTTCCCCCTACACTATAAAGATAGCTAGCACAGACCGCACCCTTTCGGCCGTGCTCCTCCAGGAACGGCACAAACAGCTAAAACCCGTGGCTTACGCATCCAGACTTCTAGATCCTGTGGAGCAGGGATTTTCGGCCTGTGAAAGGCACCTGCTCGCAGTTTTCTGGGCAGTTCAGTATTTTTCCTACATAACTGGACTAAACCCCATCACAATCCTCACAGAACACACCCCCACCCAACTTTTACTTGATGGACGACTGAAGGACGGTACAGTTAGTCAGATTAGAGCAGCTAGATGGACCCTTCTTTTGCAGGGACGGGACATCACTGTTAAAAGGACCAAGACCCACACTTCCTTAGCCGATAACCTTCAGTACCCAGGCACCCCTCACGAATGTGAAGTCATCTCACCGCACCACAACACAGGCCCCTTTATTGCGACCCCCCCCCCCCCCCCCAGAAAGATAGGTAGTTCACCCCAGAGCCCACAGCACACAGACACGTGCGCACCTTTAAGGATTTATGTGTATGGTTCTTCCACAGTATTAGAAGGGAAGTGCATTACAGGATGCGGCATATATGTCGAGGACGCGCAGGGACGCGCCCTAGAAGAAATATCACTAAAGCTACCAGGCCACTTAGGCACGCAGGCGGCAGAACTAGCAGCCGTTGCGTACATTGCGGATCACCCAGATTCCTTCCCCAGCCCAGCAGACATATACTCGGACAGCCTCTATGTCTGCAATAGCCTTACAGAATTCCTACCCCTGTGGAAAGCAAGAGGATTTGTTTCCACAGATGGAAAACCCCTCCCTTCAGCCCCATTGCTCCGCCATATCCACCCGTTAACTGGGGAAAAGGTCCGAATAAATCGACATGAGCGGGAGCCACCAAATGTGCGACCACTCACACCATGGCCACCGGAAGCTAATTTACTTGTGTTGAGATTGTGGGGCACATGGGGCTGGAATTGACTGCGCACTCATCCATTGTGTCATAACACTAATGGCTCACTTAAGTATGTTAATCTCTGGGCGAGAGCCAGATTGCGATGTCTCGCAAGATCTCGTTAGATCTCAAGAGGCGTAACCCCTACGGAGTGTGAATGCCATGTCGTCCTATGTGAGGCTCAGGCTCACACAGTTAAAAGTGGTTCATCGGGCACACTTAAAAAGCGTTAGGATGAGTTGGTCGTTTAGTGGGGTAGAGGATAAGTGTGAGCGGTGTGGCAGGGGCCAAGGGAATCATGTACATATGTTCTAGGCATGTCCTAAGCTGGCAAACGTCGGGGGCTCCTTCTTCAGCACCATGTCGGCAATCTTACAAATGGAATTAGTGCCTGGTCCCGTATAGGCCATGTCTTTGCCTTTGCCACGCTGATTGCTTGTAGGCAGGTTCAGTTGGAATGGAGGTCAGCTTCTCCACCCAGTGCCTTGGTGTGGCTGGGGGATCTCATGGAGTTTTTGTCCCTTGAGAAAATTAAATATACTGAGAAGCTCGATTGGGAGGTTTTATATAAGATGGCAGTCATTTGTCAAGGATTTCAAGGAACTGGTCACCGTCAGATGTAGGGGGAGGAGGGAGAAGAGTGTTGGGGGAGTGTTTTTTCTTTTGGGGTGTTTGTTTGTTTTGTATATAATGTTGTGGGCCAGGGTTTAGAGACCTCCAAAGTGTATCATGGAGATCACTTGACCCACGACTTTTACTCGATTGTGGTATGGGGAGCACACAGCCCTCCCTCCAGGTGTGGTGCAGCAGAAATCGAAAAGTTTTTTTTAAAAAGCAAAACAATGTTTATTCTATGAACTCAGTTAACCTTTTAAAAACATACAGTGAACATCTTAGCAACCATCAATTCAAATACAACCCCCACTCTAAGTAATCCTTAAACTTTCCTTTTAACATCCATACGACAAAAACCCTTTTTACAGAGGCACATCAGGTTTAAATTCTCTACTGAGAGCAGTTATCACTCTGAATTCACCAAATGATCTAGAGATAGTCTTTAGATGGCAGAGAGACCAAAATGATACCTTCTTTGGCTGGCTGCAGCTCCAACACTAAAAATTAAACTAAAAAACACAGACACACTCAAGCTTTTCCTCAAAGCGAAACTAAAAAGCAGAGCCAGAGCTCAGCTCCACCCACACTCTGACATCACTGCAGCCACTTGACCAGACAAATATTTCTTAAAGTGACATTCCCATGACAATAAAAAATGTTCAATAAAAATACATTAAAAAAAAATACTCACAAGGTGTTCCAAGTGCCACAAATCTCACGAGAGGCCATTGCGAGATTTAACGGCCTTGTCACAATGAGGCCATTAGATCGCGCCCATTGTCTCTGCTCAGCAGTCTTGAAAAACTGACCAACAAATCTCGGTACATAGTTAAAACTATGTAAACCAAGGAAAGACGTAAAAGAGGTGTGTGCAAGAATAAAAACAAAGATTTTTTTAAAATTTAGAGTGCCCAATTCATTTTTTCCCAATTAAGGGGCAATTTAGCGTGGCCAATCCACCTAGCCTGCACATCTTTGGGTTGTGAGGGCGAAACCCACGCATATACGGGGGGAATGTGCAAACTCCACACGGACAGTGACCCAGAGCCGGGATTGAACCTGGGAGCTCTGCGCCGAGAGTCAGCAGTGCTATTCACTGTGCCACCATGCTGCCTCAGGATAAAAACAAAGATTGAAAGAGGAGCAGAGTCGGAGCTCACGAAAATGAAGCCGCTCCCGTACTCACATAATGTGATTCCCCCAAAAGGATTTTAATGAGGCTAAGAATTTTAAAATTGAGACATTGCTTATTCAGGAACCAATGTAGGTCGGTGAGCGCATGATTATGGATGAAGGGGACTTGGTGCGAGTTCGGACTTAACAACAGACTTTTGGATGATCTCAAATTTATGGGGAGTAGAATTCAGGAGGCCAGTCAGAAGCACTGTAGTCAACTGTAAAGGTACAAAGGTGTGGAGCAGGATTTCAGCAGCAAATGAGCCAAGGCAGAGACAGAATTAAGCAACGTTACAAAATAGGCAGTCTTAGTGTTGGCACAGGTGTGTGGTTGGAAGCTCATCTCATATGATACTAAAGTTGCAAACAGTCTGGCCTAGCCACAGAAAATTATTAGGGAGAGGGAAAGAGTCAGTAGAAAGGGAACAGGGGCCGTTGTGGCAGGGACAAAAGACAAAGGCTTCAATCTTCCCAATACTTGGAAGAAATTCTGCTCATTCAGTATTGAATATTGGACATGTACACTGACAATTTAATGACAGTACACGGTTGAGAATGATGGTGGTATGCTATTTGTCAGGACGTGTGCAGTGCAGTGCAGTGTTTTTTGCTGCCAAGGTGCAGAATGTAGATCAGAAATTCAAGGATATATTCTTTTTTTTTTTAAATAATATTTTATTGAAAATTTTTGGTCAACCAACACAGTACATTGTGCATCCCTTACACAACATTATAACAATACAGATAATAATGACCTTTTTTATTTAAACAAGAACAAAAGAAAACAACAACAAATAAATAAATATTAAATAACAAAAAATAAAAACTAGCCCTAATTGGCAACTGCCTTGTCTCAGGCCACACACCCCCCACCCCCCACCCCCCAAGTCCTGGGCTGCTGCTGCTGCCTTCTTTGTTCTCCCCTATCTATCTTTCCGCAAGATATTCGACGAACGGTTGCCACCGCCTAGTAAACCCTTGAGCCGACCCCCTTAGGACGAACTTAATCCGCTCTAACTTTATGAACCCCGCCATATCATTTATCCAGGTCTCCACCCCCGGGGGCTTGGCTTCTTTCCACATTAGCAATATTCTGCGCCGGGCTACTAGGGACGCAAAGGCCAAAACATCGGCCTCTTTCGCCTCCTGCACTCCCGGCTCTTGTGCAACCCCAAATATAGCCAACCCCCAGCTTGGTTCGACCCGGACTCCTACTACTTTCGAAAGCATCTTTGTCACCCCCATCCAAAACCCCTGTAGTGCCGGGCATGACCAAAACATATGGGTATGATTCGCTGGGCTTCTCGAGCACCTCGCACACCTATCCTCCACCCCAAAAAATTTACTGAGCCGTGTTCCAGTCATATGTGCCCTGTGTAATACCTTAAACTGAATCAGGCTTAGCCTGGCGCACGAGGACGACGAGTTTACCCTGTTTAGGGCATCTGCCCACATCCCCTCCTCAATCTCCTCCCCTAGCTCTTCTTCCCATTTCCCTTTTAGTTCGTTCATCATAGTCTCCCCTTCGTCTCTCATTTCCCTATATATATCCGACACCTTACCGTCCCCCACCCATTTCTTTGAGATGATTCTGTCCTGCACCTCTTGTGTCGGGAGCTGCGGGAATTCCCTCACCTGCTGCCTCGCAAAAGCCCTCAATTGCATATACCTGAATGCATTCCCTTGGGGCAACCCATATTTCTCGGTCAGCGCTCCCAGACTCGCAAACTTCCCATCCACAAATAGATCTTTCAATTGCGTTATACCTGCTCTTTGCCACATTCCATATCCCCCATCCTTTCCCCCCGGGGCAAAACCTATGGTTGTTTCTTATCGGGGACCCCCCCCCAGTGCTCCGGTCTTTCCCCTATGTCGTCTCCACTGTCCCCAAATCTTCAGTGTAGCTACCACCACCGGACTCGTGGTATAGTTCCTTGGTGAGAACGGCAATGGGGCTGTCACCATAGCCTGCAGGCTGGTCCCCCTACAGGACGCCCTTCTAATCTCTTCCACGCCGCTCCTTCCTCCTCTCCCATCCACTTACTCACCATTGAAATATTAGCGGCCCAATAATACTCACTTAGGCTCGGTAGTGCCAGCCCCCCCCTATCCCTACTACGCTGTAAGAATCCCTTCCTCACTCTCGGAGTCTTCCCGGCCCAAACAAAACCCATAATACTCTTTTCTATCCTTTTGAAAAAAGCCTTCGTGATCACCACCGGGAGACACTGAAACACAAAAAGGAATCTCGGGAGGACCACCATCTTAACTGCCTGCACCCTCCCTGCCATTGACAATGCTACCATGTCCCATCTCTTGAAATCTTCCTCCATCTGTTCCACCAACCGCGTCAAATTTAGCCTGTGCAATGTGCCCCAATTCTTAGCTATCTGGATCCCCAGGTAACGAAAGTCTCTTGTTACCTTCCTCAACGGTAGGTCTTCTATTTCTCTACTCTGCTCCCCTGGATGCACCACAAACAGCTCACTCTTTCCCATGTTCAATTTATACCCTGAAAAATCCCCAAACTCCCCAAGTATCCGCATTATTTCTGGCATCCCCTCCGCTGGATCCGCCACATATAGTAGCAGATCATCCGCATATAAAGATACCCGGTGTTCTTCTCCTCCCCTAAGTATTCCCCTCCATCCCTTGGAACCTCTCAGCGCTATCGCCAAGGGCTCAATCGCCAGTGCAAACAGTAATGGGGACAGAGGACATCCCTGCCTTGTCCCTCTATGGAGCCGAAAATATGCCGATCCCCGTCCATTCGTGACCACACTCGCCACTGGGGCCCTATACAACAGCTGCACCCATCTAACATACCCCTCTCCGAACCCAAATCTCCTCAACACCTCCCACAGATAATCCCACTCCACTCTATCAAATGCTTTCTCGGCATCCATCGCCACTACTATCTCCGTTTCACCCTCTGGTGGGGCCATCATCATTACCCCTAACAACCTCCGCATGTTCGTGTTCAGCTGTCTCCCCTTCACAAACCCAGTTTGGTCCTCATGAACCACCCCCGGGACACATTCCTCTATTCTCATTGCCATTACCTTGGCCAAGACCTTGGCATCTACATTGAGGAGGGAGATTGGTCTGTAGGACCCGCATTGTAGCGGATCCTTTTCCTTCTTTAAAAGAAGCGATATCGTTGCTTCTGACATAGTCGGGGGCAGTTGTCCCCTTTCCTTTGCCTCGTTGAAGGTCCTCGTCAGTAGCGGGGCGAGCAAGTCCAAATATTTTCTGTAAAATTCAACTGGGAATCCGTCCGGTCCCGGGGCCTTTCCCGTCTGCATGTTCCTAATTCCTTTCACCACTTCTTCTACCGTGATCTGTGCTCCCAATCCCATCCTTTCCTGCTCTTCCACCTTGGGAATTTCCAGCCGATCCAAAAACTCCATCATTCTCTCCCTCCCATCCGGGGGTTGAGCTTCATACAATTTTTTATAAAATGTCTTAAACACTTCATTCACTCTCTCCGCTCCCCGCTCCGTCTCTCCATCTTCGTCTCTCACCCCCCCTATTTCCCTCGCTGCTCCCCTTTTCCTCAATTGGTGTGCCAGCAATCTGCTCGCCTTCTCTCCATATTCATACTGTACACCCTGCGCCTTCCTCCATTGTGCCTCTGCAGTGCCTGTGGTCAGCAAGTCAAATTCCACATGCAGCCTTTGCCTTTTCCTATACAGTCCCTCCTCCGGTGCTTCCGCATACTGTCTGTCCACCCTCAAAAGTTCTTGCAACAACCGCTCCCGTTCCTTACTCTCCTGCTTCCCTTTATGTGTCCTTATTGATATCAGCTCCCCCCTAACCACCGCCTTCAACGCCTCCCAGACCACTCCCACCTGAACCTTCCCATTGTCATTGAGTTCCAAGTACTTTTCAATGCATCCCCTCACCCTTAAGCACACCCCCTCATCCGCCATTAGTCCCATATCCATTCTCCAGGGTGGACGCCCTCTTGTTTCCTCCCCTATCTCCAAGTCTACCCAGTGTGGGGCATGATCCGAAATGGCTATAGCCGTATATTCCGTTCCCCTCACCCTCGGGATCAATGCCCTACCCAACACAAAAAAGTCTATGCGTGAATAGACTTTATCGACATAGGAGAAAAACGAGAACTCCTTACTCCTAGGTCTACTGAATCTCCACGGGTCCACCCCTCCCATCTGCTCCATAAAATCCTTAAGCACCTTGGCTGCTGCCGGCCTCCTACCAGTCCTGGACTTCGACCTATCCAGCCTTGGTTCCAACACCGTGTTAAACTCTCCCCCCATTATCAGCTTTCCGGTCTCTAGGTCTGGGATGCTTCCTAGCATTCGCCTCATAAAATTGGCATCGTCCCAATTCGGGGCATACACGTTTACCAACACCACCATCGCTCCCTGTAATTTGCCACTCACCATCACGTATCTGCCCCCGTTATCCGCCACTATAGTCTTTGCCTCGAACATTACCCGCTTCCCCACTAATATAGCCACCCCCCTGTTTTTCGCATCCAGCCCCGAATGGAACACCTGCCCTACCCATCCTTTGCGCAACCTAACCTGATCTATCAGTTTCAGGTGCGTTTCCTGTAACATGACCACATCTGCTTTAAGTTTCTTAAGGTGTGCGAGTACTCGTGCCCTCTTTATCGGCCCGTTAAGCCCCCTCACGTTCCACGTGATCAGCCGAGTTGGGGGGCTTCCCACCCCCCCCCTTGCCGGTTAGCCATCATCTTTTTCCAGCTTCTCGCCCAGTTCCCACGCGGCTGTATTTCTCCCAGACGGTGCCCCCCCCGCCCATCCTTTCCCGCACCCACTCCCCCCTTTCCCCAGCAGCAGCAACCCAGTAATTCCCCCCTCCCCCCCCCCCCCCGCTAGACCCCCCGCTAGCGTAATTACTCCCCCCATGTTGCTCCCAGAAGTCAGCAAACTCTGGCTGACCTCGGCTTCCCCCCGTGATCACGGCTCGCCCCGTGCGGCGCCCCCTCCTTCCTGCTTCTCTATTCCCGCCATAATTATCATAGCGCGGGAACCAAGCCCTCGGCCCCGCCTCCCATGGCCAACGCCCCATCTCCTCTCCCTCCCCACCTCCCCCATCACCACCTGTGGGAGAAAGAAAAGTTACCATACCGCAGGATTAATCATACAATCCCTCTTCGCCCCCCCCCCCCAACTCGTCCCACCACTTTGTCCAAACGTTCATTTTCGTAGTCCAATCATTCCAATTTTTCTTCTACAATAAAAGTCCACGCTTCATCCGCCGTCTCAAAGTAGTGGTGCCTCCCTTGATATGTGACCCACAGTCTTGCCGGTTGCAGCATTCCAAACTTTATCTTTTTTTTGTGAAGTACCGCTTTGGCCCGATTAAAGCTCGCCCTCCTTCTCGCCACCTCCGCACTCCAATCTTGATAGACGCGGATCACCGCGTTCTCCCATTTACTACACCGAGTTTTCTTCGCCCATCTAAGGACCATTTCTCTATCCTTAAAACGGAGAAATCTCACCACTATGGCTCTGGGAGCTTCTCCTGCTCTCGGTCCTCGCACCATAACTCGGTATGCTCCCTCCACCTCCAACGGACCCGTCGGGGCCTCCACTCCCATTAACGAGTGCAGCATCGTGCTCACATATGCCCCGACGTCCGCCCCCTCCACACCTTCAGGAAGGCCAAGAATCCTCAAGTTGTTCCTCCTTGCGTTATTTTCCAGTGCCTCCAACCTCTCCACAGATCGTTTCTGGTGTGCCTCCTGTATCTCCGACTTCACCACCAGGCCCTGTATGTCGTTTTCATTCTCTGCTGCTTTCGCCTTCACGACCCAAAGCTCCTGCTCCTGGGTCTTTTGTTCCTCTTTCAGCCCTTCAATCGCCTGTAATATCGGGGCCAACAACTCTTTCTTCATTTCCTTTTTTATCTCCTCCACGCAGCGTTTCAAAAACTCTTGTTGTTCAGGGCCCCATATGAAACTGCCACCTTCCGACGCCATCTTGGTTTCTGCTTGCCTTCCTTGCCGTTGTTCCAAAGGATCCGCTGCAATCCGGCCACTTTCCTCTCCTTTTTCCATCCGTGTCCAGGGGGAACACCCTTCTGGTTTACCGCACGGTGTTTTCAGCCGTTAAAATTGCCGTTGGGGCTCCTATCAAGAGCCCAAAAGTCCGTTTCACAGGGAGCTGCCGAAACGTGCGACTCAGCTGGTCATCGCCGCACCCGGAAGTCCAAGGATATATTCTTGAGTGATAACAATGATAATGGTGCAGGAGCTGGGTGAGAAGCCATTGCCAATCTGGCTATGACTGACTAGATAAGAATGGGACCAGGTAAGTTCAGTCTCACGCAGCTGGATGATGGTGGAGCGGATCTAAAGAGGATGCTGTGGTCAACCCTGTCAAAGGCGGCACATGGTTCAAAAAGGATGAGGAGGGATAGCTTACCTTTGCTACTATCACATGGAATATCATTTGTGACTTTGATAAGAACCATTTTGGTACCATGGCAGGGAAGGAAATCTTATTGGAGAGATTCAAATATAGGATGGGCTGTCATGTGAAAATACCTTTAAGAAATAGGTGTTTATAAATGTGTGTGTTTATAAATATCTGTAATGAGAGGACCTTTAAGAAATGGGTGTTTACTACTGCAGTGATGTCAGAGAGCGGGTGGAGCTGGGCTGTCTGTCAGCTTTTTACTTTCATTTTAGGTTGTTTGCTGCAAGGTGTGTTTTAGTTTCGTTTTCAGTGTTGGAGCTGAAGCCAGACCAAGCAGGTGTACTGCTGTTCTCTCTGCCATCAAAAGACTATCTCGTGATCATTTGGTGAATTCAGAATTATAAATGTTATCAGTAGTGAATGTAAACCTAATGTGCTTCTGTTAAAAGGTGTTTCTCACAGTATTAAATATGAGAGTGGCAATGAGTCCGGAGGTGGCGATTTTGGGGGTATTGCAGGACTCGGGAATCCAGGAGGAGAAAGAAGCGGACGTTCAGGCCTTTGCTTCCCTGGTAGCCCGGAGGCACATACTGCTGGCATGGAGGGACCTCAAAGCCCCCGAAATCGGAGACCTGGCTTTCAGACATGGCAGACTTCCTCTGCTTGGAGAAAAGTAAGTTCGTCATGAGAGGGTCTCTGCTGGGGTTCGCCCGGAGGTGGCAACCATTAGTCGACTTCCTCGCAGAGAACTAATCGTCAGCAGAAAGGGGGGTGGGTGGGAGGAGGGGGTTAGGTTACATAGAACATAGAACATACAGTGCAGAAGGAGGCCATTCGGCCCATCGAGTCTGCACCAACCCACTTAAGCCCTGACTTCTACCCTATCCCCGTAACCCAATAACTTCTCCTAACCTTTTTGGCCACTCAGGGCAATTTATTATGGCCAATTCACCTAACCTGCACGTCTTTGGACTGTGGGAAGAAACCGGAGCACCCGGAGGAAACCCACAGAGACATGGGGAGAACGTGCAGACTCCGCACAGACAGTGACCCAGCAGGGAATCGAACCTGGGACCCTGGAGCTGTGAAGCCGCAGTGCTAGTCACTTGTGCTACCGTACTGCCAACCTCTGCCGTTATCGCCTGCCAGGTACTCCACGGCAGCTGTGAGGGTGTGGGGACAGTGGCGGAAGCATATGGGGTTGGAGTGGGCATCAGTGTGGGCACCGATATGTGACAACCACCGGTTCGCTCCGGGGGGCCTGGATGGGGGGGTTCCGGAGTTGGCAGCGTAGGTTAGGGGGGTAAGTAATGGCAAGACCTGTGGGAGAGGAAGGTGGAATTTGCACTATGTTTATATGTTCCCTGTTATGTATATTGTTGATTTTGTTGCTGTTAAAACGCCAAAGAAAACGTTTATTAAAAAAAAAGTAGAAGAGAGGGAGTGGGAGGTGGAGCTGCGTTTAGTCCTGGTGGGTTTTTTTTTTTTTGGGGGGGGGGAGAGAGAAGGCTCTTCACAGGGTCAACTTTACGTCCTCATATGCAAGGTTAATCCTGATCCAGTTCAAGGTGGTGGACAGGGCGCTACCTGACTAGGGTGCATCTGGGTGGGTTCTTCTCGAGGGTAGAGGACAGGTGTGAGCGGTTCTCTAAGGGGTGAATCACACACACATGTTTTGGTCTTGCCCCAAGCTAGTTAATTTCTGGGTCTCCTTTTTTGATACAATGTCAGGAATTTTGGCCTTTCAGTTGGGGCCATGCCCGTTGGTGGCCGTTTTTGGAGTATCAGAATCACCAGTGCTGCAGATGGGGGCGAGGGCAGATGTCCTAGCCTTCACCTCGCTAATAGCCAAGGCAAGTTCTACTGGGGATGAGGTCCCCGGAGTCACCTAAGGCCTCGGCTTAGTTGGGGGACCTGATGGAGGTTTTACACTTTAAGATCAGGTATATCATGAGGGGGTCGATGAAAGGGTTCTACTTGAGGTGGCAGCCTTTAACCTTTTTTTTCAGGGAACTGATTACCGTCAACTGTTGGGGGTGGGCGTCTTTTTATATTAAAATTCTGTTTTCTCTATGGGGGGGGGGGATTGGATGGGTGTACATTTGATGGATAGGGCAGGTTTAGGATTTGTTGTATTCTTGTTTTTTTGTTACAATTAAAATCTTGTTTGAATAAATATATTTTGAAAAATTCAAAAACAAAGGTGTTTTTTTGGGCTTCTGGATGTTGTTTGGGAAATTATTAAGCATTACTTAGTGTTGTATTCTTTGGGGGTTGTATTTGAATTAATGGTTGCTAAGATGTTCACTGTATGTTTTAAAAAGTTTAACTTGAGTTCATCGAATAAACATTGTTTTGTTTTTTAAAAATACTTTTCTATTTCTGCTGTACCACACCTGTAGAATGGGCCGTGTGCTCCCCATACCACAATCTAGCAAAAGTTGTGGGTCAGGTGAACTCCATGATACACTTTGGGGTTCTCTAATCCCTGGCCCATAACAAATTGGAGGCTCGAGGGGCATAAAGGTCTATCTATTGGATTGGCTTAGTGAACTTAAAGACAGTGAGGGGTGAGTATATTGTGATTGCTTATCAGGTGTGGTATTTTAGTTTAAGTGGGGAGTGTGTTGTGGACAATGCCTCTTTCAGAGGCTCAGAAAATTTTGGGGGTGGAGACGGTCACATGCAGTACCTTACGGACAGAGACTGAAAGCAGACTTAGCAAAAACATTGCAGTTACCATTACCTGACAAAATGCGAAAAGATGAGGTAATTATGGCGGTGCCTAAGCATTTAAAGTTGCCTGAGATAAAGTTTGACTCATTGGAAATGGCAAAAATTCTGTTACAAATTCAACAAATGGAACATGAAAAAGAATTAAAGCAGCTTGAATACGAAAGAGAGGAAAAAGAAAGAGAGAGAGAGAAAGCGGAAAAAGAAAGAGAAAGAGATAGAGCGGAAAGAGAAAGAGAGAGAGAGGGGAAAAAATGAGAGAGAAGAAAAGAGAAAAGAAAGAATAGCCCTAACAGAACAAAAAGAAAGAGAAAGGGAGATACAGATCAGGGAAAAAGATAAAGAGAGAGAGTTTGAACTTCAGAAAATGGCCATGAAATATGACAGTCAGTTAAAATTGGCAGATGCAAAGGGAAATGTACAGTTGGATGATAGTGATGAGGATAGTGAGAAAGAGCATCAAAGTCGAAGGCTTGGTGGGAATCTATTTAAATATGTCCAAACATTGCCAAGGTTTGATGAGAAGGAGGTAGAAGCCTTTTTCATTTCATTTGAGAATGTGACTAAACAAATGAAATGGCCACAGGACATGTGGGTATTACAGATTCAAACAAAGCGGGTGGGTAGAGCTAGTGAAGTGTTTGCATCACTACCGGAGGAGGTATCTGGGACGTATGAGGAGGTGAAAAAATCCATCTTAGGTGCATATGAACTAGTGCCTGAAGCTTACAGACAAACTTTTAGAAATTTAAGGAAAGAATTTGGTCAAACATATTTGGAGTTTGAAAGGCTCAAACAGAGTAATTTTGATAGGTGGATAAGGGCTTTGAAAGTAGATCAAACGTATGAAGCTCTCAGAGAAATTATACTTTGGGAGGAGTTTCAAATTTCAACTCCTGATGTAGTGAGAACGCATGTGGATGAACAGAGGGTTAAAACTGCGAGATTAGCAGCAGAAATGGCAGATAATTATGAATTAGTTCATAAATCAAAGTTTGGTTTCCGACATCTGCCGCATGTAGATGACGCGGCCCCGCTCCTAGCCCATTATCGGGCCCTGAATCGGCCAGGATAGGGGCCGTTTTGCGCCGTCGTGAACCTCGACAGGCACTTCGTGGGCACTTCGGCGCGGGAGTGGAGAATCCCGCCCATGGCCTCCCGGGGACGGGTCCAGTTTCACACGCACCACCTTGGAAATTACCCTAAACACCTCCTTCCAGTACTCCCCTAGCTTTGGACAGGACCAAAACATATGAACGTGATTAGCCACCTCCCGCAACGCTCAGACACATCCTCTACTCCTTCAAAAAATTGGCTCATCCTCGCCCTCGTGAGGTGCGCTCGATATACCACCTTCAGCTGTACCAGCCCCAACCTCGCATATGAGGTGGAGGCATTCACTCTCCGGAGCACCTCACACCAGAACCCCTCCTCTATAACCTCTCCCAGCTCTTCCTCCCACTTTGCTTTGATCCCTTCCAGTGGTGCCTTATCCTCTTCCAAAATAGCTCCGTACACCGCTGACACTGCCCCCTTCTCCAGTCCCCTTGTCGTCAGCACCTCCTCCAGCAATGTGGAGGCCAGTTCCTCTGGGAAGCTCTGTATCTCCCTCCTGGCAAAATCCCGAACCTGCATGTACCTGAACACTTCTCCCTGCTCCAGCCCATACTTCGCTTCCAGCTCCCTCAATCCTGCAAACCGACCCCGAAGAAACAAATCTTTTAGCCTCTTAATCCCCCTCTCTTCCCATTTCTGAAAACTTCCATCCCAGCTCCCTGGCTCAAATCTGTGGTTCCCCCGAATCGGCATTTCCCTTGACCCTGCCCCCAACCTGAAGTGTTGCCGAAACTGCCTCCAGATTTTCAATGAAGCTATTATTACTGGACTCCCTGACTATTTTCTCGGAGCTATCGGGAGCAGCGCTGTTGCTAGTGCTTTCAGCCCCGACCCCCTGCACAAACTCTCCTCCATTCTGACCCACTGGGAATCAACCCCTCTGACCCAGCTCCGCACCTTCTCCACATTCGCTGCCCAGTAGTGGTACAACAGGTTCGGGAGACCCAAAACCCCTGCCTGCCTTCCCCTCTGTAGCAGCACCTTTTTCACTCTGTGAACCTTCCCTCCCCATATGAACGAGGTAATCCTTCCCTCAATCTCCCTGAAAAAAGACTTTGGCAGGAAAATCGGTAGGCTTTGAAAAATAAACAGAAATCACAGCAACACATTCATTTTAACCGCCTGTACCCGACCCGCCAGTGACAGAGGAAGACCATCCCACCTTGCCAGATTGGCTTTCACTCTCCCCACCAAACTAGTGATGTTGCACCTGCGAAGCCTCCCCCACTCCCGGACAACCTGCAGCCCCAGATACCTAAAGTGAGCTCTGCTTAATAAATTGAAGCACTATCAATTACCGAAATGGCAGCAGCTTGGTGAGCACACACATTTATACTCCGCCTACTGGGCGGAGCCAGCAGGCAGGGATCTACCCCCGTACCTGTAGTACAGGAGCCTTACCGTATTACCTCTAATACACGTATTATACAAACAGTGGTGACTACCACAGAATTGCAAACTCCACACGGATAGTGACCCAGGGCCGGTATCGAACCTGGGACCTCGGCGCCGTGAGGCAGCAGTGCTAACCACTGCACCACCGTGCTGCCCTTTGCTGTTCTTTTTGATGAAGGTTTTTTTGAGGAAGCGGACAAGCTGATGCTGATCACCTCATTTATTTGGGTGGGAGGGAAGGTAGCCAGGGTCAGAAAAGTGGTCCTGCAGCGAGGGGGGCAGGTGGGATGTTGGGCCTCCCGAATTTATTATATTATTATTGGGCGGCGAATGCCGAAAAGGTGAGGAGTTAGGTTGGAGGGGGGAGTCCCAATGGGCTGGAATGGAGGAGGGTCTATGATGGGGGTTGGGGTTGAGGGCGTTGGTAACAGCGCCACTCCCAATGGCCTCGGGTAAATACTCTGGGAGTCCGGTGGTGGTGGCAACACTGAAGATTTGGGTAAAAGCAAATTACTACGGATGCTGGAATCTGAAACCAAAAAGAAAATGCTGGAAAATCTCAGCAGGTCTGGCAGCATCTGCAGGGAGAGAACAGAGCTGATGTTTCGAGTCCAGGTGATCCTTTGTCAAAGCGATTTGGAGGCAGTTAAGGCAGCACTTTAAGCTGGGGGCTGGGTCAGGGGAGATGACGATCAGGGGACCATACGTTTGAGCCGGGGAGATTGGATGGGAGATTTTGGAGTTGGGAGGAGACGGGGATCAGGGTATTAAAAGATCTGTTCCTGGTCCTTGACCCGGGGCTGGACCGGTCATGTCCCAGAACGGGTAGGCTTCCAGCAATGGCAAGGGAGCTGAAAGGGTTAATGGAGCAAATGGGGGCTGTGGACTCATGGAGAGCCAGACAGCCGACGGGAAGGGGCTACTCGTTTTATTCGCATGTTCATAGAGTATATTCTAGGATTGATTTTTTAATCTTGAGCAGGGACTGTGTAGGGGAGGTAAAGAATACGGAATACTCGGCAATCACTATTTCGGACCATGCCCCACCTTGGGTGGACCTGCAGGTCGGGGGGGGGTGAATGACCAGCGCCCGCAATGGAGATTAGACGTAGGACTGTTGTCGGAGGAGCGGATGTGTGAGAGACTTCGGAAGTGTATGCAAAATTACTTGCAGGTGAACGATACAGGGGAGGTTTCAGCAGCGACCCTGTGAGAGGCGCTGAAGGCAGTAGTGAGGGGAGAGCTGATCTCAATTCAGGCTCACAGGGTCAGGGCGGACAGAGCAGAAATGGACAGATTGGTTAGGGAAATTCACCGGATAGAAGAGGAGCATGCGGGGTCCCCGGGGGAGGACCTACTCAGGGAGAGACGGAGATTGCAGGCGGAACTGGGGGTGCTATCCACGAGTAGGACCGTGGAACAACTTAGGAAGGCGAGGGGAGTGGTGTATGAGCATGGGGAGAAGGCCAGCAGATTGCTAGCGCAGCAACTCAGGAAGAGGGAGGCGGCCATGGAAATAAGTAGAGTGGTTGATGGGGAGGGGAGCAGAGTGGAGGGCCCGGCAGGACTGAATAAGGTATTTCGGGACTTGTATAGTAAGTTGTACACTTCAGAACCCCCGGAAGAGCCGGAGGAGATGAAAAGGTTCCTGGATGGACTAACCTTCCCAAAAGTAGGCGGGGGACTTGTGGACGGGCTAGGGGCCCCGATTAGAGCGGAGGAGGTATTGGGGGGGCCTAAATGCCATGCAGTCGGGGTAAGCCCCGGGGCCAGATGGATACCCAGTAGAGTTTTACAAGAAGTTCTCGGAAATAGTGGGACCGGTCATGCCAAGGGTTTTTAATGAGGCGAGGGACAGATGGACCCTGCCGCCGCCGATGTCGCAAGCCACCATCTCGCTGATACTGAAGCGGGACAAGGACCCGGAATCCTGCGGGTCATACAGGCCAATCTCTCTGATCAATGTGGATGCCAAGCTCCTGGCCAAGGTCCTGGCGATTAGAATTGAGGACTGCATACCGGAGGTGATTGGGGACGATCAGACAGGGTTTGTGAAAGGCAGGCAGCTGACAGCTAACTTGAGAAGATTGCTTAATGTGATCATGATGCCCCCGACGGGCAAGGAAGTGGAGGTAGTGGTGGCAATGGACGCTGAGAAGGCCTTCGACTGGGTGGAATGGGGCTATTTGTGGGAGGTGCTTGGTGTCATAATATACACCAGTATATCATGCTGCAGATACACACAAACTGATGGACACACAGCAAGACCAATCAACACACACAACACCACAGCCAATCACCAGTTAGAGCACACTCACTATAAAGACAGGGGGCATCAGACTTCCCGTTCATTCGGGATGCAGCCTCCTACAAGGACAGAGCTTACAGCTTACAGCACAGATCCTCACCATGTGCTGAGTGCATAAACTGGTTTGGACAGGCATAGGTCTTTAGTTTAATCTAACATCGTGTTAACCCACAGTGAAAGTATGTTCAACAGTTTCTAACTTAATAAAATAGAGTTGCACTATTTTAAGTGTTGGTGGCCTGTATGTGTTCCATGGATCCAGAGCACCCAACGCATCATGATACCAGGAGTTGAGGGATATTATAACTTCTTAGACCTACCTGCAAGTGATCTGCCTTCCACCAGCATACAGTCATCCTGCAAAATGGACAGCGTCCGCCCGCCGCCGCCGCTCCGCATCACCGGTAACCTGGGGGCCAACTGGAAGATATTCAAACAACGCTTCCAGCTCTACCTGGAAGCCACAGACCGGGAAGATGCCTCGGACACCAGGAAGATCGCTCTCTTCCGATCCACGGCCGGGGAACATGCCACCCACATTTTCAATTCTCTCACCTTTGCTGATGATGGAAGATAAATCAATATTCAAGACGGTCCTCCTCAAGTTTGACACTCACTGCAACATAGAGGTGAATGAAAGTTTTGAGCGCTATGTATTCCAACAGCTTTTGCAGGGTAAGGATGAACAAAGAACAAAGAACAAAGAAATGTACAGCACAGGAACAGGCCCTTCGGCCCTCCAAGCCCGTGCCGACCATGCTGCCCGACTAAACTACAATCTTCTACACTTCCTGGGTCCGTGTCCTTCTATTCCCATCCTATTCATATATTTGTCAAGATGCCCCTTAAATGTCCCTATCGTCCCTGCTTCCACTACCTCCTCCGGTAGCGAGTTCCAGGCACCCACTACCCTCTGCGTAAAAAACTTGCCTCGTACATCTACTCTAAACCTTGCCCCTCTCACCTTAAACCTATGCCCCCTAGTAATTGACCCCTCTACCCTGGGGAAAAGCCTCTGACTATCCACTCTGTCTATGCCCCTCATAATTCTGTATACCTCTATCAGGTCTCCCCTCAACCTCCTTCGTTCCAGTGAGAACAAACCGAGTTTGTTCAATCGCTCCTCATAGCTAATGCCCTCCATACCAGGCAACATTCTGGTAAATCTCTTCTGCACACTCTCTAAAGCCTCCACATCCTTCTAGTAGTGTGGCGACCAGAACCTTTCCAGTCCTTTCTCACCCACCTCCGCATCCTTGCGCAGTCCTGTAATTACGGGCCCAACTCCGACTCCATGATACGCGACCAGATCGTTTTCAGTGTTCAGTCGGACCCCCTACGCCAGCAGCTCCTCAAGGTAAAGCAGCTCACCCTAGCGACCGCCTCGAGACCTGCGTGCTACACGAGCACGCCACGAGTTGGTATTCCCACATCCAAGCGGCTGAAAAGGCGCGGCAAGGTCCCCACGAGGCAGAATGGGTCCAAGCAATCAAGCAACTCCAGGGCCTCAGACTGGATGAGGGTGGCCATTTCGCACGCTTTTCGCGGACTCCCGCGCTTCTGCGCAGCGAACGAGGGGATGGCGACGCCGACGAACGTACTGCGCAGGCGCGCACCACGTCCAGCCGCACTGCGCATGCGCGGTGGCACAGCGAACGTACTGACGCTACAACGTGCGGCAACTGTGGCTCCGCCCACTTAAAGCGGTAATGCCCTGCCAAATCCCGACAATGCCTGAGATGTGGCAAACTTGGCCACTATGCTGCTTTATGCAGATCAGCTCGGCCTGCCAATTCGTATTGCTCCGGCCAGCCTCGCAGGAATGTCCGGGCCATTCAACCCATGGTCACCGGGTCCGATGCGGACCTACTAGCCGATATTGACACCGAGGACCCGAAGGTACCTTTTCGAATCGGTATTGTTACAAAAAACAGGGTGTCCCCAAAGCAAAAAATCCAGCCTCTATTGGTATACAGCATCGATCCAGGGGATGAGTGGTGTGCCACCCTTACGGTCAACCGGTCCCAAATACGATTCCGCCTGGACACTGGTGCCTCCGCCAATTTCACCTGACCTCCAAAGCCTTTGTGTCAAACCAGCCATCCTCCCATCAGCCTGCCAGCTATTAGATTATAATGGCAATGCCATTGCTACCAGCGGCTCGTGTCAACTTGAAGTGACGCACAGGTCACGCAAAGCCATCCTTCCCTTTGAAATTGTGAGCTCCTCGAAAGCCTCCCTGCTTGGCGGGCAGGCATGCAAGCTGTTGAACCTAGTTCAGAGAGTTCACTCTCTCTCTCCTGATGACACGTCTGCCTTTCATCACACCGGCTTCAGGGCGCAGCTCGACGCCATTATCAACCAGTACCACAAAGTCTTCGTGGGCATGGGCACGCTCCCGTCCACCTACAAGATTTTATTAAAACCGAATGCCACGCCTGTGGTGCACGCACTTTGCAGGATCCCAGCACCCCTTAAGGACCGCCTCAGGCAGCAGCTGCAGGACCTCCAGGACCAAGGAGTGATTTCCAAAGTCACGGAACCGACCGACTGGGTCAGTTCCATGGTATGTGTAAAAAAAGCCTTCCGGCGAATTGAGAATTTGCATTGATCCCAAGGATCTAAATCGAATATCATGAGGGAGCATTAGCCAATTCCCAAGCGCGAAGAGCTCACATGTGAGATGGCTCGCGCCAAGCTCTTCACCAAACTCGACGCCTCAAGAGGAGTCTGGCAAATCCAGCTCGAGAAATCCAGCAGGAAACGTTGCACATTTAATACCCCCTTTGGCAGATATTGTTACAACAGGATGCCGTTTGGGATCATATCTGCATCAGAAGTGTTCCATAGGACTATGGAACAAATGATGGAAGGCATTAAAGGTGTTCGCGTCTATGTCGATGACATAAGCATTTGGTCCACCACCCTGCAGGAGCATGTTAGTCGCCTCCAGCGCGTATTCAGACATATACATGAGCATGGCCTCCGCCTCAACAGGGCCAAATGCTCGTTTGGTCAGACGGAACACAAGTTCCTCGGGGACCACATCTCCCAATTGGGTGTGCAGCCGGATGCGGACAAGGTAGCTGCCATCACAGCTATGAAAACACCAGAGGACAAGAAGGCGGTCCTCCGATTTCTGGGCATGGTCAATTTTTTAGGGAAATTTATCCCTAACCTCGCCTCTCATACCACGGCTCTCAGGAACCTGGTCAGGAAGACGACAGACTTCCAATGGCTCCCTGCCCGCGAGCGCGAATAGAGAGAACTCAAAGCAAAACTGACCACGGCCCCGGCCTTAGCTTTCTTTGATCCAGTAAAGGAGACCAAAATTTTGCCCGATGCCAGTCAATCCGGCATTGGGGCAGTGCTCCTTCAACGTGATGAGGCCTCAACATGGGCCCCCGTTGCATATGCGTCACGTGCGATGACCCCCACGGAGCAGCGCTACGCGCAGATAGAAAAGGAGTGCCTGGGCCTTCTGACCGGTGTGGTTAAGTTTCACGATAATGTCTACGGACTTCCTCAATTCACCGTCGAGACCGACCATCGCCCGCTGGTCAGTATAATACAGAAAGACTTGAACGATATGACGCCTCGCCTCCAGCATATTCTTCTCAAGCTCCGGCGATATGACTTCCAGCTGGTATACACCCCAGGCAAAGACCTCATCATTGCTGACGTGCTCTCCAGGGCAGTCAACACTCCATGTGACTCAGCGGGATTTGTCTGCCAGGTTGACGCCCATGTGGCATTCGCGACCTCCAATCAACCTGCCACAGATGAACGCCTTGTCCAAATTCACCGCGAGACGGCAGCTGACCCCCTTCCTACAGCGTGTCATGCGCCACTTAACGGACGGGTGGTTCAAGGGCCAATGCCCTCAGTTCTATAATGTCAGAGATGATCTGGCAGTAGTAGACGGGGTTCTTCTAAAACTGGACCGTATTGTCATCCCGCATAGCATGCGCCAACCTGTCTTGGAACAACTACACGAGGGCCACTTTAGCGTGGAAAAGTGCCGCCGACGGGCCCAAGAGGCAGTGTACTGGCCCAGCATTAATGAGGATAAAGCCAACTCAGTGCTCAACTGCCCCACTTGTCAGCACTTCCAGTCGGCCCAACCACATGAGACCCTGCAGCCCCATGAGTTGGTCACGTCAAGGCTGCCGATGCTGGGTCCGATTTCTACCTTGCCTTGCTGGCCTATCGCTCCGCCCCACTGTCCACTGGCCTGTCGCCAGCCCAGTTACTCATGGGTTGTACCCTGATGACGACGGTGCCGTCCATCCATGTCCCAGACCTCGACCATGTTCCGGTCCTTCGCCAGATGCAGCTGTCTCGTGCACAGCACAAGGTGGCTCATGACTCCCGTGCAGCTGATCTCCCTGCTCTGGCTCCAGATGACCACGTCCGCGTCCATCTTCCAGATGGGGGCTGGTCTGCAACCGCTGTTGTCCTTCAGCAGGTGGCCCCCCACTCATTGCTGGTTCGTCTACCGGGCGGCTCTATTCTGCGCCGCAATCGACGCGCCCTTCGTTTTGTTCCACGCTCGCCACGTGATCCTCCACTGTCGCCTCGCCCTCCTGCTGACCCTGCCATGACTATGCAGAGCTCACTATCACTCTGCATCCCCCTGACTTTGACGCAGTCCAGCCCGCTCCTGAACCGGCGGCTCTCGGCCCACCCTTGAGGCGGTCAACCAGAATTCGTCGCCCACCTCAGAGACTTAATTTATGAACTTTGCGGACTTATAGACTCTCTGAATTGTTTCGTTGCTTTGTTTGATCGTTTCCCTGGTTTGTATATAGTGTTGATCTCGTTATTCTTGTTGCATACTGCTTCTCTGCACCAGGCACCTTCCCATGTAAATAGCTTATGTACATGGTCCTGTAAATATGTCTTCGCACCCCACACGTAGTTAGGAACATTCTCACCATACATTATTTATTGCCACACACAGACATTATTTTATAAAAGAGGGGATGTCATAATATACACCAGTATATCATGGTGCAGATACACACACACTGATGGACACACAGTAAGACCAATCAACACAAACAACACCGCAGCCAATCACCAGTTAGAGCACACTCACTATAAAGACAGGGGGCATCAGAGTTCCCGCTCATTCGGGATGCAGCCTCCTACAAGGACAGAGCTTACAGCACAGATCCTCACCATGTGCTGAGTGCATAGACTGGTTCGGACAGGCATAGGTCTTTCGTTTAATCTAACATCGTGTTAACCCACAGTGAAAATATGTTCAACAGTTTCTAACTTAATAAAATAGTGTTGCACTATTTTAAGTGTTGGTGGCCTGTATGTGTTCCACGGATCCAGAGCACCCAACACATCATTTGGACGGTTTGGGTTCGGGGAGGGCCTGGTTATTTGGGTCAGACTATTGTACCAGGCCCCAAAAGCTAGCGTTAGGACGAACAAGATAATGTCAGATTATTTCAGACTACATCGCGGGACCAGACAGGGGTGCCCACTCTCCCCATTGCTATTCGTGCTGGCCATAGAGCCATTGGCAATTGCGTTGAGAGCTGCGAAGGGGTGGAAGGGACTGACTAGGGGGGAGGTGGAACATAGGGTCTCTCTCTATGCGGACGACCTGCTCCTGTACGTGTCAGACCCACTGACCGGGGTGGACAATATACTGGAAACATTGAGGAAGTTCGGCCGGTTTTCAGGGTACAAATTAAATATGGCCAAGAGTGAGATGTTTGTGGTGCAGGCAAGGGGCCAGGAGAATAGACTGAAGGAGCTGCCATTTAGGCTGGTGGAGGAAAGTTTCCGGTACTTGGGGATACAGGTGGCACGAGACTGGGGCAGGTTGCATAAGTTAAATTTGACTAGAGTGGTGGAACAAATGAAGAGGGAGTTTCGGAGATGGGATGCACTCCCGCTGTCACTGGCGGGGTGTGTGCAGACTGTAAAGATGACAATCCTCCCTAGATTTCCGTTCATCTTCCAGTGCCTCCAGATCTTTATCCCACGGTCCTTCTTCAAAAGGACTGGCTAATCATCATGAGCTTTGTCTGGGCGGGAAAATCCCCACGGGTGAAGAAGGCGATGCTTGAAAGGAGCCGCAGCGAGGGGGGTCTGGCATTGCCGAGTCTGATCAACTACTACTGGGCGGCTAACATAGCCATGATAAGGAAGTGGATGGTGGGTACGGGGTCTATCTGGGAGCGGGTGGAGGCGGCTTCGTGCAGGGGCACCAGTTTGACAGCCTGGTCACGGCTCCCCTACCGCTGTCGCCGGCCAGGTACTCCACCAACCCGGTAGTGAGGGCAGCCCTGCGGATATGGGGCCAGTGGAGGAGGCATTTAGGAGAGGTGGGTGCGTCTGTCTGGGCTCCAATATGTGATAACCATCGATTTGCCCCTGGGAACATGGATGGAGGGTTTCGAACATGGCGGCGGACGGGGGTGAGGAGGGTGGGCGATATGTTCCTGGAGGGGTGCTTTGCGAGTTTGAGGGGCTTGGAGGAGAAATTTGGTTTGGCAAGGGGAAATGACTTTAGGTACTTACAGATGCAGGACTTTGTACGCAGACAGGTCCCGTCCTTCCCACACCTCCCGCCAATAGGGATCCAGGACAGTATAGTCTGTAAAGGAGAAGGAGGAGAGGGTAGAGTCTCGGATATCTACAAGGTGCTCATGAAGGGGGAAGAGTCCCAGATGGAGGAACTGAAACTCAAATGGGAGGAGGAGCTTGGCGGGGAGATGGAGGACGGGCTGTGGGCGGAAGCTCTGAGTAGGGTAAACTCAACCGCAACATATGCCAGGCTCGGCCTGATTCAATTTAAGGTCATTCACCAGGCCCACATGACAGTAGCTCGGATGAGCAAATTCTTTGGGGTAGAGGATCAGGGCGCTAGATGCGCGGGAGGACCAGCGAACCACGTTCACATGTTTTGGGCATGTCCTAAGCTTAGGGGGTACTTAGGGAGGGATTTGCGGGGGTCATGTCCTGGGTGCTGAAAACAAGTGTTGTGATGAGTCTAGGGGTGGCAATTTTCAGGGTTTTCGGAAGACCCGGGAGTCCAGGGGGAGAAAGAGGCAGATGTTCTGGCCTTTGCTTCCCTAATAGCCCGGCGGCGAATACTGCTGGCATGGAGGGACTCAAAACCCCCGAAGACCGAACTATGGCTTTCGGACATGTCAAGTTTTCTGGGTATGGAAAAAATTAAGTTCGCACCTCTGCGCAGCCACCCTTCTTGGACTGGATTTCCAGTGCCACCTACAAAGCCTGATCTTTAAATTTGGCGGCCCTATACCCCCCCTTACTGTCTGCGGCCTCGCGACCCTTAAGGGTTCCCTTCGGTGTCACGAACGTGGTCTCGGTCTTCCAGCGTGAGATGGACCGAATGGTTGACCGGTGCGGCTTGCGCGCAACGTTCCCGTATCTTGATAACGTCACCATCTGCGGCCGTGACCAGCAGGACCACGACACCAACCTCCGAAAATTTCTCCACACCGCGAATCTCCTTAATCTGACCGACAATAAGGAGAAATGCATGTTTAGCATCGACCGCCTAGCCATCCTAGGCTACATAGTGCGAAATGGAGTCATAGGCCCCGACCCTGAACACGTGCGCCCCCTCATGGAGTTCCCCCTCCCTCACTGCCCCAAGGCCCTAAAGCGCTGCCCGGCTTCTTCAGCTATTATGCACAATGGGTCCCGAATTACGCCGACAAGGCTTGACCCCTGATCCAGTCCACAACCTTCCCCCTGTCGATGGAGGCCCACCAGGCCTTCTGCCGCATCAAAGCAGACATCGCAAAAGCCATGATGCGTGCCATCGATGAGTCCCTCCCCTTCCAGGTCGAGAGCGACGCGTCTGACGTAGCTCTGGCGGCCACCCTCAACCAAGCGGGCAGGCCCGTGGCTTTCTTCTCCCGCACTCTCCCTGCTTCCGAAATTCGCCACTCCTCGGTCGAAAAGGAGGCCCAGGCCATAGTAGAAGCTGTGCGACACTGGAGGCACTACCTGGCCGGCAGGAGATTCACTCTCCTCACGGACCAACGGTCGGTGGCCTTCATGTTCGATAATGCACAGCGGGGCAAGATAAAAAACGACAAGATCTTGCGGTGGAGGATCGAATTCTCCACCTACAATTATGAGATCTTGTACCGTCCCGGGAAGCTGAACGAGCCTCCTGATGCCCTGTCCCGCGGCACTTGTGCCACCGCACAAGTAGACCGCCTCCGAGCCCTTCACGAGGACCTCTGCCACCCGGGGGTCACTCGTTTCTTTCATTTCGTTAAGACCCGAAACCTGCCCTACTCCATCGAGGAGGTCAGAACAGTCACCAGGGACTGCCGAATCTGCGCGGAGTGCAAACCGCACTTCTACTGTCCAGAGAGGGCGCACCTAATAAAGGCTTCCCGTCCCTTTGAACGCCTCAGCATGGACTTCAAAGGCCCCCTCCCCTCCACCGACCGCAACACGTACTTCCTGAACGTGATTGACGAGTACTCTCGGTTCCCATTCGCCATCCCCTTCCCGGACATGACCACGCCACCATCATCAAGGCCCTCCAGAGTATTTTTACACTGTTTGGTTTCCCCGCATACATTCACAGTGATAGGGGGTCCTCTTTTATGAGCGACGAACTGCGTCAGTTCCTGCTCAGCAAAGGCATAGCCTCCAGCAGGACGACCAGTTACAACCCCCGGGTGTTATAACCTGCCTACTTACGATTGGCTGGGGACTAATGACTATCCCACAATCCTATGGGAGTATGAACTTCCCCAATGAGGGGGGCGGAGAAACTCGTAGTATAAATAAGCTGGCCAGTTCAGGAACCAGCAGGAAGGAGAAGGTAGCAAGGGAAGTTACTGCTACTGTTATGTATATATTGTTATCGTAAATAAACGTTATTATTTTGTATCCTTAAAACTCGTGCTGGATTCTTCGTGGCCCTTTCAAAACCGGGGAAACGGGCAGGTAGAAAGGGAGAACGGAACGGTCTGGAAGACCATCCTGCTGGCCCTTCGGTCCAGGAATCTCCCAGTCTCCCGCTGGCAAGAAGTCCTCCCAGTGGCCCTTCACTCCATTCGGTCGCTGCTCTGTACTACCACAAACCAGACACCTCACGAACGTCTCCTGGTTTTCCCCAGGAAGTCCTCCTCCGGGACCTCGCTCCCCACCTGGCTAGAGACACCCGGAAACTTTCATGCTGTGGAAACATGTGAGGGCGCACAAGTCGGACCCATTGGTTGAGAGGGTCCACCTGCTGCATGCCAACCCCCAGTATGCCTACATAGCGTTTCCAGACGGCCGCCAAGACACGGTCTCCCTTCGGGACCTGGCGCCTGCCGGAGCCCCACGCGCACCCGCACCATTGCCACCCCCCCGCAGCACTTGACCGGAGGGTCAGTACTGCCGCCGGAGCCCCTACCCAGCGCCGAACAGGCACCAACGCCCCCTACAGGCGCCCCTTCCCCTGCCCATCTTTTGCCCCAACAGCGCCGCCTAGGGGTGACGAAGCTGCCTGGGAGGAAGACACCATGTTCCCGGAGCCACAGCCGCCGGGGCCCCCACCAGGATCATCGCCGAAACTCAGACGCTCCAGAAGGACGACCAGGCCACCCTATCGTCTGATTGCTGCACCATAAACACTTCTTCTGTTACCCTCGACATCACGGTACCTCCATACCTGGTCCTACCATGCAAAAGGCGACAGTAAAGCTGGCCATCACCACGCTGGGTTCTTTTTTAACAGGAGGTGAAAGTGGTAATACCAGGTATGGCAGTACCTGAGAGGTGAATGACCATTGGCTAGACCTAAGGGTCTACCATTGGCTAATGTACATAGCCCCGCCCTGAGAGGCGGGGTATAAGAACGAATGCCTTCACTTTCTGTATCATCGTTGCTGGGTACAGTTCTAGCTGATTAAAGCCGATTAGATATGACTCCCCTTCGTCTCGAGAGTTATTGATTGTGCATCAGGGAAGAATGGAAGGGTTCTACAATTCATGGGCATTATTCATTCTGCACTTTCAAGAATTGGTTTACATCGAACATTAGGGGTGGGGGGATGGTGGGGTTGGGAGGGTTGGGGGGAGGGGGACTGTATGTGTTAATGGTGACTATGGGTGATTCCTGATTCCTTTTTGTTATTTGTTTATGTTAACATGCGGGCTGCTGTTTGGGGGTTTGGTGAGAGGATGGGATTGTTGTAGTTGATATGAGGATTGACAGTGTATTCGTTACTGATTATTGTTTATTGGTGGGTGTAAATTTGGGAGAAAATGTGAAAAAGGAGGAGAATAAAAATATTTTTAAAAAATGAATTGTCACCTGGAACGTCAGGGGACTTAATGGCCCAGTGAAAAGATCCAGAGTCTTTGCCCACCTGAAAATATGAAAACTGGCACAGGTATGTCTCTTGGAGGAAGACTGAGGGAGAAGGACCGACTGCGGGTAAGGAAAGAATTGGTGGGAGAGACATACCATTCATGTTATGGGACAAGAGCTAGGGGCGTAGCCATACTGATAAATAAGAGGACGGTGTTTACTGTGACGAAGATGGTTAGGGACCCAGGGGGACGAGATGCCATGGTCAGCGGTCCTGGTGAACAGGTACGCGCGCAACTGGGACGACACGGAGTTTCTAAAAAAGACCATGGCAGAAATCCCCGACATAGACACGCACTGACTGATCATGTGGGGGGGGGGGGGGAGAGAGAGAGAGAGAGAGAGAGAGAGAGAGAGAGAGAGAGAGACATTCCACACTACATGGATGTGAGGATGGAGATAGGCCGCACCCAACACTTCCCATAAAGGTTGGACACAGTCCTCCTGGCCGACAAGGTCTTCTGCCAGAAAACATCACAGGCCATAGACGAGTATATTACTAACAACCGGAACGGAAAAGTCTCACTCTCCAGGTGGTGGAAGGAACTATATATATGTAAATAGATGACGATCACCTTTTGTAAAATAGATATTCCAATAAAATATCTTTTAAAAAATCAAAAGGGCGGATGGTGGCGCAGTGGTTAGCACTGCTGCCTACATCGCTGAGGACCTAGGTTTGATTCTGGCCCCGGGTTACTGTCCGTGTGGATTTTGCATATTCTCCCCGTGTCTGCATGAGTCTCACCCCCACAACGCAAAGATGTGCTTGGTAGGTGGATTGGCCACACTAAATTGCCCCTTAATTTCAAAAAAATAATTGGGTACTCTAAATTTGTAGAAAAACCATAACAAAAAGGGGGAACTAAGGAGGTGGGGTTGTGGGGGGGCCAATTCCAATGTTCAACTCTTGTAAATTGTAACTGATCCACATACCTTTGTTTATTGTGCAGTGTGTGAAATGAAAATCTTACATAAAAACATTTAAAAAAAATAATAATGGGGGTGGAGAGGGGATTCATGTAATAATAATCCTTATTAGTGTCATAAGTAGTCTTATATTAACACTGAAATGAAGTTACTGTGAAAATCCCCTAGTTGCCCCACTCTGGCACCTGTTCGGGTACACTGAGGGAGATTTCAGAATGTCCAAATTACCTGACAGCATGTCTTTAGGGACTTGGGGGATGAAACCGGAGTAAACCCACGCAGATACAGGGAGAACATGCAGACTCTGCACAGACAGTGACCCAAGCCAGGAATCAAACCCAGGTCCCTGGCGCTGTGAAGTAATAGTGCTAACCACAGTGCAACCGTGCCGCCCTATGTGGCTAGATTTAGAAAGTTAATGAGAAAGAACAAGGTAACTTCCGGGTGCGGCGATGACCAGCTGAGTCGCACGTTTCGGCAGCTCCCGGTGAAACGGACTTTTGGGCTCTTGATAGGAGCCCCAACGGCAATTTTGACGGCTAAAAACACTGTGCGGTAAACCAGAAGGGAATCCCCCTTGGATACGGATGAAAAAAGGAGGAGAAAGTGGCCGGATTGCAGTGGATCCTTTAGAACAGCGGCAAGGAAGGCAAGCAAAAATCAAGATGGCGTCGGAAGGTGGCAGTTTAACATGGGGCCCTGAGCAACAAGAGTTCTTGAAATGCTGTGTGGAAGAGCTCAAAAAGGAAATGAAGAAAGAGCTGTTGGCCCCGATACTACAGGCGATCGAAGGGCTAAAGGAGGAACAAAAGACCCAGGAGCGGTAGCTTCGGGTCGTGAAGGCAAAGGCAGCCGAGAATGAGGACGACATACAGGGCCTGGTGGTGAAGACGGAGACGCATGAGGCACATCAGAAACGATGTGTGGAAAGGTTGGAGGCACTGGAGAACAACGCAAGGAGGAACAACCTGAGGATTCTTGGTCTTCCTGAAGGTGCGGAGGGAGCGGATGTCGGGGCATATGTGAGCACGATGCTGCACTCGTTAATGGGAGCGGAGGCCCCGGTGGGTCCGTTGGAGGTGGAGGGAGCATACCGAGTGATGGCGCAAGGACTGAGAGCAGGAGAAATTCCCAGAGCCATAGTGGTGAGATTCCTCCGTTTTAAGGGTAGAGAAATGGTCCTTAGATGGGCAAAGAAAACTCGGAGCAGTAAATGGGAGAACGCGGTGATCCGCGTTCATCAAGACTGGAGTGCTGAGGTGGCGAGAAGGAGGGCGAGCTTTAATCGGGCCAAGGCGGTGTTTCATAAAAAGAAGATAAAATTTGGAATGCTGCAACCGGCAAGACTGTGGGTCGCATATCGAGGGAGGCACCACTACTTTGAGACGGCGGATGAAGCGTGGACTTTTATTGTGGAAGAAAAACTGGAATGAGCGGGTTATTAAAAAGAACGTTTGAACAAAGTGGTGGGGCGAATGTGGGGGGCGAAGAGGGGGGTTAAAAAGGGGGGAAAGAGGAGTTTTACGTACTAATCCTGCGATGTGGTAACTTTTCTCTCTTCCACAGGTGGTGATGGGGGGAGGAGGGGAGGTGGAGGAGATGGGGCGTTGGCCATTGGGTGCGGGGCCAAGGGAGAAGCGCGGGCCTGGTTCCCGCGCTATGATAATCATGGCGGGAATAGAGAAGCACGGTGCGAGCCGAGGTCACGGGGGGAAGCCGAGGTCGGCCAGAGTTTGCTGACTTCTGGGAGCAACATGGGGGGAGTAATTACGCTAGCGGGGATCTAGCGGGGGTGGGGGGGTGGGAGGGGGGAATTACTGGGTTGCTGCTGCTGGGGAGAGGGGGGAGCTGGTATGGGAGGGGATGGGCGGGGGGGCACCGCCTGGGGGAGATACAGCTGCGTGGGAACCGGGTGAGGAGCTGGAAAAAGGTGATGGCTAATCGACAGGGGGGGGGGGTAGGAAGCCCCCCAACCCGGCTGATCACGTGGAATGTGAGAGGGCTGAACGGGCCGATAAAGAGGGCACGGGTACTCGCACACCTTAAGAAACTTAAGGCAGATGTGGTTATGTTACAGGAAACGCACCTGAAACTGATAGACCAGGTTAGGCTACGCAAAGGATGGGTGGGGCAGGTGTTCCATTCGGGGCTAGATGTGAAAAACAGGGGGGTGGCTATATTAGTGGGGAAGCGGGTAATGTTCGAGGCAAAGACTATAGTGGCGGATAACGGGGGCAGATACGTGATGGTGAGTGGCAAACTACAGGGGGAGACGGTGGTTTTGGTAAACGTATATGCCCCAAACTGGGATGATGCCAATTTTATGAGGCGGATGCTAGGACGCATTCCGGACCTAGAGATGGGAAAGCTGATAATGGGGGGAGATTTTAATACGGTGTTGGAACCAGGGCTGGATAGGTCGAAGTCCAGGACTGGAAGGAGGCCGGCAGCAGCCAAGGTACTTAAAGATTTTATGGAGCAGATGGGAGGTGTAGACCCGTGGAGATTTAGCAGACCTAGGAGTAAGGAGTTCTCGTTTTTCTCCTATGTCCATAAAGTCTACTCGCGAAAGACTTTTTTGTGCTGGGAAGGGCGTTGATCCCGAAGGTGAGGGGAACGGAGTATACGGCTATAGCCATTTCGGATCACGCTCCACACTGGGTAGACTTGGAGATAGGGGAGGAAACATAAGGGCGCCCACCCTGGAGAATGGACATGGGACTAATGGCAGATGAGGGGGGGTGTCTAAGGGTGAGGGGGTGCATTGAAAAGTACTTGGAACTCAATGATAATGGGGAGGTCCAGGTGGGAGTGGTCTGGGAGGCGCTGAAGGCGGTGGTTAGAGGGGAGCTGATATCAATAAGGGCACATAAAGGGAAGCAGGAGAGTAAGGAACGGGAGCGGTTGCTGCAAGAACTTTTGAGGGTGGACAGACAATATGCGGAAGCACCGGAGGAGGGACTGTACAGGGAAAGGCAAAGGCTACATGTAGAATTTGACTTGCTGACTACGGGCACTGCAGAGGCACAATGGAGGAAGGCACAGGGTGTACAGTACGAATATGGGGGAGAAGGCGAGCAGGTTGCTGGCACACCAATTGAGGAAAAGGGGAGCAGCGAGGGAAATAGGGGGAGTGAGGGATGAGGAAGGAGAGATGGAGCGGGGAGCGGAGAGAGTGAATGGAGTGTTCAAGACATTTTATAAAAAATTATATGAAGCTCAACCCCCGGATGGGAGGGAGAGAATGATGGGCTTCTTGGATCGGCTGGAATTTCCCAAGGTGGAAGAGCAGGAAAGGGTGGGACTGGGAGCACAGATCGAGGTAGAAGAAGTGGTGAAAGGAATTAGGAGCATGCAGGCGGGAAAGGCCCCGGGACCGGATAGATTCCCAGTCGAATTCTATAGAAAATATGTGGACTTGCTCGCCCCGGTATTGACGAGGACCTTTAATGAGGCAAAGGAAAGGGAACAACTGCCCCCGACTATGTCTGAAGCAACGATATCGCTTCTCTTAAAGAAGGAAAAGGACCCGCTACAATGCGGGTCCTATAGACCTATTTCC